>NC_045444.1:96095246-96116007 GCF_002776525.5 Piliocolobus tephrosceles
ATAGATAGATAGATAGATAGATAGATAGATAGATAGATAGATAGATATTGCTCAGTTGTGGCTAATCACTTGTTACATAGCTTCCAGCTATAATCAGAAATGGAATTACAATGATATATTTTAGATACACAGATAGCTAAGCAGGTCTGAGAGTGAGTATGTTTCCTTCATTCATACCATTAAAAGAGTTGATATATCTCTGTTAGTCATTCACTCATGACTGTTAGAAAGTTTTGTGATTATGTGTTTGTTATTTCTTCCATTGTTCTGCTTAGGAGAAAGAACATTATAATAGTCAGGGATGCTAAAAACTAGTTATTTGGCATCTCACAGACTGATCATTTTAATTTTGAACCCTCTTTTTTAAAAAAAAATGAAACTGAGATGATTTTATGTCATATGGCTTTAAAGATCTTTAAAACATCTACTATCTAGAAAAATCATAGTTCTTTAGAAAGAGACCATCTGACATATCATTGCCTCTTTACAATTTATCTTGTTTTCACTGATCCTGGATAATGCTATTTAACGACAAATATACATTTTGAGGCATCTTTTCATATTTTAAATAATGGTATTTCTGCAAATCAAGCACACAAGCTTATAAAAATTACATTTTTAGAATAGTATAAGAAAACTATAAAACAAATTTAAGTTAAATTCAAAATGAATCCTCTCTTCTCTCCTTGAATTTGTTTTACTAGGTATAAAGAAATTAAATTGTTTCTGTTTTTGTAAACAGCTTTTACAAAATAAAGTGCCAATTACCTTCACATTGGAGGTTAAGACTTCAACATATGACTTTGGGGGCAGGGGATACAAACATTCATTCTATTACAGAGATCTCATAGACTTCAGAGTTGAAAATAAATTTCTGTTGTTGAAGCCAAAAAAAAAAAAAAATGTTCAAATACCATATAAGTATTTTTTCTCAGTTCTGTGCTCATTTTGCTTGCTTAGCTTAGCTCCTAGAATACCAACTTCTTTTCTTCTTCTTCTTTTTTGTATATATGTGTTTGTTTTCTCTGCAATTATAAAAGTATATTGTACTTTGTAGGGGGAAGAAAATGGAATTCTAATCCACTATACTGTTTGGTTACTTTTCCTCTTGCTTTCTGTTTCAGACTTCTCATCATTATATTTTATTTTGTTACTGTTTATTACAGAGGAGGTGTCTGCAAGGATAGTTCAAGTAGTCACTGCTGAGGCTGTAGCAGTCCTGAAAGGTGAACAAGAGAAAGAAGCTCAGCATAAAGACCAGACTGCAGCTCTGCCTTTAGGTAAATGAGAAGATCCTCAGGTCAGGGACTGTGTCTGTTGCACCCTGATCACAGGATAAAGTCTTCATGTTCAAAAGATAGGCCATATCTTGTACTTCATCCTTACATGTAACATTCATCAGACACCTTAACTGGTTATGCACTAGGACCTATTTTCATCTTTTTCCACTGGTTCGTTGTAGTGTTTGCACAGTCTTTAGTTAGAGTGGTAAGCTTACAGTTAGACTTTTCCCTAAGGGGCCCTTAATTTTTTCATTTTCCGGACCACTAGAAATAGTTATTGTTAAAATAAAGCCAATGCATGATTTCATGACTCCACCCATAAAGATAATATACTAAAACTTTCATAAGAGATGATTATTTCCCTTTACAGGTTTTGGTGAATGATTATACTGTAGCCTTGTTTGGGTCTTCCTGAACTGACTACACAAAACCTATAGCCAGAGCTTTGTTATAATCATGAGTGACTTTGTATCTTATATGAAGTACTGAACTTCACTTGGTTCATCTAAGGGCGCTGAGAGAGTGCTGTTCTCTCCCTTAGTAACAAGACAAATGCCCTCTAGGCCAAGCAAGTCATGTAATGCACACTTGCCAAAGGAAGCACTCTTAGTCAAAGCCTTGCTGCCCCTACTCATAGATAGATGATAGATAGATAGATAGATAGATAGATAGATAGATAGATAGATAGATAGATAGATAGATGTACACGAAGAGATACAAGAAAGGAGACTGTCTTAAATTCAATATATATATTTATTTCACAGGTATATAGGCGCAAGTCATAGAAAGGTATGGTTTTAAAGGCCTAAAAATAGTACATATCCATTTCCCTCTCTTACAGTCTAATATATCTGTGATATTTGATTTTTTTATCAGTATTCCTTTAATTGTCTATTAAAAAGTAAGTAATAAAAATAATCTGCCCTCCCAGAATAATAGTTTAGAATACACTCAGTATTTTTAGTACTGTGGGTTTTTTTAATTATTAAGGACTATTTTTCTCTTAAAACACATAGATAAAAATTATCTAATCTAAAACATTAACCTTCAGTTTATTGTTCACTTTTATTCCTTGAAAGAAAAGAAAACTCAATTTTTAAAAACTTGAAATCTTAAAATACACCATGCAGAAGCCCATAGGATAAGGAACTAAAAACTCACCTGTCATCCCAAAGCTGCCTCTACTAACTACTTTATGAAATTGAAATTCCCCTAATACTTAAAATAGATTTAACCACTGGCCTGAAATGAGAAATATTTCCTTTTGAAATTTCTTACTGTCATATGAGGGGATCACAAATCATGTAAGTGTTTTGAAAAATAAAACTTAGATTATCTGTAAATGAATTACATCTTTTAGAACATTTTTCTCTGGTTCGTCTTCACGGGTATTGATGGCTAAGACCAGAAGTTTACTCAGCACATGGCTTTTGTCTGAAAGTTCGCTCAGGCTATGAAAGCTTATTTTTCCTTTTCTGAGAATACATACAGAAGATGGGTTTTGAAATTAGACTCAGTGAACAAAAGGTTGTTTAAAAAATATGTCCCCTAAAATAACTATGAGTAGTCAGTATAACACACGTTTCCAGATTGAGCAGTTGAACAATGGAGTTCTAATACTTTCTGCAGTCAGTAGCTGAATCCAGACTAAAAACGTCTGCCTGCCTGTGTGTGTTTTCATATGGTAAATTAGGGCCAAAATGAAATATTTTATTAATTGAACAGGTAGACACATTAATGAGATTAATGATGGAATTTTAGCAGGCATCTCTAATCTGTTTTTCTAGAGATGATAAAATCACTTTTTGGGAGAATATCAAATGCTTGTCTTACTTTTTAGGTTTTCAAAAATACATGAATCAGGTAATGGGCCTAAAAATCAAATGCAGCTTACTACTGAATCTTTTTCTGAATTTTATAGAGAGGTCTTTTTACAAATGGCAGAACTTCCTACACATCTACTAGCCTAAAAGGATTAATTATTGCATCTCATTTTTCCATTGTTTGATCTTTAGCAGCTGAAGAAACAGCTAATCTGCCTCCTTCTCCACCCCCATCACCTGCCTCAGAACAGACTGTCACAGTGGAGGAAGGTAAGGCCTATTGGACTTTTCAGCGTTTGTCTTCTGATAAAGGGTGAACAATGAACTTCAATCAGTAAGCTCTGGACTTTGGTATTGGTTAGTATGTGACCAAGTTTTGGAGCTATCTGTTTCAAATAATGAAGAAGAAACAAAGACTTTAAATAAATAATCACTTATTTTTATAAAAGCAGAAGTAGAGGAATTTGATAAATAAAAGAAATCTGCTTGATTAAGGAAGATAATTTTGTGTTCAGTTGCTAAAATAACTGTAGAGAACCCATTCACTTTAGAATGCTTTAACAAGGAAGATACAATTCTACCTTGTAAGTGACTGAACAAAAATTAAAATAAATATAAATGTAATCTCCATAATAGTAGGAGTCAGATTTATCGATGAAATCAACATTTCCTTATGAAAGTGTCAGGAATTATCTGTTTTGCTCACTATAATATTGCCAAGACCTTCCCCAGGGCTAGACCTGTAGCAAATTTAATAAATATTAATGAATAAATGAAGAAGTTAATGAATGAATCTGATATTGAGAGCATTGAACTGGAAACTGAGCTCATGACTCTTTCCTGTTGAGACCTGTTATTGTCCATGGATCTTTTTATAAACTTACTCACCATGGAATGTCATGTCAGCTTTTCATTTCTCATTGGTAAAACAGAAAGATGCCTTTGAACTATATTCATTCAGAATTTGAGATGAAAGGCACTACTTAAAAGGAAACAATTACTGGTTCTCTTAGACTAGTTAACGTTTGTTTATTGTTTGAGAGTTACAGGAAAAGGCAGAGGAGAACTAGGACTCCATTGTTGTTTCAATATTACTTAGTTTTCATATATTAAAACCAGAATTTTAGAAGTGTTTATTTTTATTTTTTTTTATTTTTTATTTTTTTGAGATGGAGTCTCGCTCTGTCGCCCAGGCTGGAGTGCAGTGGCCAGATCTCAGCTCACTGCAAGCTCTGCCTCCCAGGTTTATGCCATTCTCCTGCCTCAGCCTCCCAAGTAGCTGGGACTACAGGCGCCCGCCACCTCGCCTGGCTAGTTTTTTGTATTTTTTAGTAGAGACAGGGTTTCACCGGTTTAGCCAGGATGGTCTCGATCTCCTGACCTCGTGATCCGCCCGTCTCGGCCTCCCAAAGTTCTGGGATTACAGGCTTGAGCCACTGCGCCCGGCCCAGAAGTGTTTATTTTATTTATTTATACATTTGTTTTCCCTTTATACTGTGTTTAAGACTGAAGAACATTTATTTTAAATGACTTGTCTTTTTATCATTTGTAATTAGGTCCATTTAAAATATTCTTTGATTTCCTAAATATAAAAAATTGAATTAGTGAACCATATATTATCAACTCTAATATAATTTTATTTTGTTACAGATTTATAAACTTAAATTTATCTTAACAAGATTTTTCTTAAATTGAGCCCTTTTTCTTTTTTTCCAATTTACTGCCTGAAATAATAAACAAACTAAATTTTTCTGAGGAATAAAAGAAACTTTGGGGATAATAATCAGTGCATAGCAGCCAATGACTATTAGTTAATGTGATTTAATCTTTTAATTTGTAGGTTTGAAAAGTTACTTTTGACCTTATGTTTATCCATTCACTGGGCACATATTTACTGAGTCCTACAATGTTCCAAGTACTCTTCAAATTCTGAGTATATACTAGTGAACAAAATGACATGATCCCTGCTTTTAAAGAATACACTATAGCCCATAATCCCAGGACTTTGAGGGGCCTAGGCGGGCAGATCACTTGAGGTCAGGAATTCGAGATCAGCCTGGTCAACATGGTGAAACCTTGTCTCTACTAAAAATACAAAAATTAGCTAGGCATGGTGGCGCACGCCTATATCCCAGCTACTCAGGAGGCTGAGGCAGGAGAATCACTTGAATCCAGAAGGCAGAGGTTGCAGTGAGCCAAGATGGCGCCATTACACTCCAGATAGGACAAGACTCTGTCTCTAAATAAATAAATAAATAAAAACACTATCTAGTGAAGAACAGGAATCCAATAAATAAGCTTACCAATAATTTTAAATTGGATTAGCATTGAAAAAGAAAAGAATAGGGAGCTTTAAAATATTACAAGGGAAACCTTATTTTATTGGGAGGTGAAGGGATGGCTAAGTAGCTGAGACCAGAAGCATGAGGAGAAAGTGTTGGCCAAAGATAGAAAAAAAGCACAAGGGTGCTCAGGTGCCCAAGAAGATGAAGTGACCCAGGAACTGAAGGGGGTCCGTGGCTAATGGGTAGTGAGAAAGAGTAGAGCAGTGGAGGGGAGTGTGAGAGTAAGCTGTGGTCAGCTGGGGTCAGTGGCCTAGATTTCACTCTGAATGCAGGGGGAAGCCTGACATGACCCTTGTACCTCCTTCAGGCCATGGAAAATGTTTTTAAGCTCCTACTTAAAGCTTTTCAAGCATCAGAGAATCCTCTTAACCCAGAGAGGGATATGATGTTGACAGAATAGGTTTACTCCAAAAGTCAGCTTGAGGTCAAGTCATTTAATCTTCTTACTGTATATGGAATTTGGAACAGAAAAGAAAGAAGCAGTGTCCTCCCATCAATATGGGAATTCACCCAGCCTGCTTCCTGTAGGGTAATATGATGGATATAATGAAAGCATAAATAAAATGTAGAATCACCTTCACATTTGGGTAACTTAGGTGTCGACTTTCCAGAGTTCCCTAATATTTTGGAATTACTTTCTTCAAGCTGTTTCCAGATATTCAGGGAAAATACCAACTAACCTCTTATTGAAAGTAATTCAAAGTTATTTTCAAGCCAAACTTGTATTTTTAATTTTTTAAGCATTGAACTATCTGAAGTTCTTATTATTTCCTTTTAAATGTATAACCATTTTTTGAGTTTTAAGAAAAATAGATGTATATATTTTACAAACTCTACCTCTATAAAGACCAGATAATATTCTCACCTTAAATATGTAAAAGATTTGTGGTATAGACAAACTACTGCTTCTCTTTTATGTTAAGCCACACTTAAGTAATATACAAGTATTTTTTAAGTTTAGTTTTGTCAGAAAATAAATTAGTAACAAGTCACAAGACAGGATTGAACTGTTCAATTTTTCAAACCAAGTAGTTTGTAAATACTCAGCAATTCCATCAATATATTGCTTATAGCAGGTCAGGTGGAAAGGGAGCAGGTGGATTTTGCTGCCTTATCTAGCGGATTATTTACCCTCCTTGATACCCTCAAAGCAACTTTAATCTGAGGGTGTAGTGACTGCTGCAGTCTGATCCTTTTGTACAAATGGAAGAAAGCTCTTTTGTTAGATTAATTCAGCGATTTTGAGGATACGCTTTCTTTTTATTAATTATCAAACTTTTTAAAGCTGTTCTTTCCCAAAGGGAAAGCATGAAAGCTTCCACTAAAAATAATTTAAAATATTAATTACTATCATTTATGAATATTTATTATAATTAATGTAATATTAGTAATTCCCAGGACATGTGCTTATTCTGGAAAACATTTACAAGGGATTTTGATCAAAAAAATGAAACAAGCTGCACACTTAGGAAAGGAACTATGGTACAGTAAACCAAAACTGTACTGATTATTATGTTTTCAAATTAACCTCCTTTTTCTTTTTGGCCTAATCATAATAGTTGTCATTTGGACTGAGCTATTAGAATTTGGAAGGCTGTGAAGGTATGGAATAATCTGAACATAGAACCAGGATTCTTTCTGCCCTTTTAGGTTTGCTCCAGAATTCTAGGGTGGTGTTTTCCTGTGTCATGGATGTGGTGACCTAATCATCACTCATCTGAAAGTAGTTTTCTCTTTATGTCATTCTGGGGCAGCAGTAACAGTCAGCAGACTGAGGAGTCCTCAGTCAAAAGCTGGCAGAATGGAAAGGGCTTGGAAATATGGAGAACAATGTAAGTGCGGCCAGCAGCCATCAACCATATGCTGTGATGCCACAACAAGCAAAAAGCACCAAATCACTAACATTCCACAAGATGCAGTCTCCAAAGGAGGGTGGCATACCAAGGCTGGATTTTACATGGCAAGCCTTACATTAGCCCAGTGTAAATTTTCAAATGCTTTATTAAAAAAAAAAAAAATAGTTTGAATGAAAGCAAACTAGGGAAAGTTTATTCCTCCATTGAAAGCAGGTAAGCTTTATTTTTGAAGATTATAGTTATGCAGAAGAACTATGCGGAAGTTCAAGGTGTATAAGGTTACCCTGTTTTTAGCATAACACGTTATTAAATGAAATAGAATATTCTGTGGCAAAAGCAGAGTCCCCAGAAGCATGCCCACTTTTAGTAAAAGGATGCATGCATTCAATCCTGACCTCAACAGCAAACTGTTGTGAAATAAATTTAATTTTTCATATATCTCTCAACTCCAACTTTGATGTGTTAAATGAGGGGAAAGAACAGAGGTACCTGACAACTTGTTTGAGTACACTGAAGACACAGATGCTAAGATGTATGGAGTCAGACACTGTGCTTGGCATTTTCACAGATATCTTCTCATTTAATCCTCCCCGCAACCCACAAAGATAGATAATATTCATTTCCACTCCTTTGCCCAAAATGTCATGGTTTATGTCTGGATAAGTGGCTTATCCAGAATGCAAATCCAAATCTAAATTCTGCAGTCATGGTTGCACTACATCCGTGAGACTGTTTCTTATCAAGGTTCTTACTGTGAGACTATGGAAGTAAATTATCTTCAAATGAGAGTTATTTGTTACAAGCTACTATACTAATTTCCTTTAAGAAAAAAAAAGCTTAAAAATAAGTGTTCCATTTATTATTTATTTATTTAAAATTATTATGTCTTCCATCTCCGTTGAGAGTGATCCAGATGCACCTGCCACGCACAACACCATAAGGAATGAGAATCTAATGTCTTCTATCATTATCATTAGAATCAAGTGCCCTGTTTGGATTAGCCCTCCCTGGTCACCATAAAGCATAGCTTCCCCGGCATATCTCTAGAGCTTGTAACGTAGATGGACTTCAGGCTTACAGGTCTTTGACAGAGACTTGGAGTACACACAGCTCACAGTACCAAGAGAAGATTGGACTTTGCCAGATACTCTTTTTGAAGTTGCCTTGGTCCCAGGCCAGACAAGTACTACAAAGAAGCTACTTTTTCCACTGGAGCTTTCAAAATTTGTAGTGTTCTTTTTGTTGTTTTCTGATTAGAGTGAAAGTTTTCAGAATAGAAAATACCATTTTTTAAAATGCTATAGATCTGAAGCTAGGCTCTGGACTGTTTTTAAATTTTGGCACTTTCACAAAGAACAATGACAACAAGAAAGAGGTGGCCAGAATCTGCAAAAGGTTAAAACATCCAATGAGTATTGCCTTTACTCTTAGCTTGAAATTCTTCAGTTTTATACTATAGTCTGCTGTACCTTCCAGAAAATAAATGTTGAAAAGCAGAGAGGAACATATCCCATTTTCATTTATTGATCATGAAAGTACCCCATTGAACCTGTCAGGAGTTTTAGAAGAAACTTGCATACATGGGGAGTTTACAGCCCCAGAGATCCACTGAGAGAAATATGAATGGCTAGGACATGTGACAAGCCAGGGCTATGATTCAGTCAGTGTTGTAGGCCAGATCTTGGACAATTATCTGCTCAGCTGCGAAATCGTGCCGAGTTGAACTAAGAATACCAAATGTTATTTTAGGCTTCTGCTATCCCATGATATAAAAAGCACTGTGGCTGAGAAAGTTCTGAGCATCTATCCAGAAACATCTTCCATGGAACAATCAGTAAATAATGTGCTTGAAAGATTAAATGTATTCTCTCTACAAAATGTTATTTTAGTAGCCTCATGATTTCAGACTTATTTCTAGTTGTCATCACTTGGTTGCCAAAAATAAGTTACTGTCCTAAAAATACAGTATATTTGCAAATTAATGTTATAATTTTGTCTTCTTAAAATCTGATATAAATAAAAACTGTACCGATAGATACTATAGATTTTGTTCTTCTTATTGAGAGTCATGAAGTTTTAAATTGATTTCTCAATATAAGTAAATAGTGATTAGCAAATTTAGTAACCACCACATAGGCCTGAGATATAATGTCTGCATCACATTGGAAGCCAAGTGCTCATTGAATTATACAAGAATCCAAATGCTAAGCAGACTGATCTACAGTTGTATATTTAAGGAGATATATTTAAATAATGCAAATTTCCTAGGCAAGATGCAGGAAAGAACAGAAATGAGAGTAGTTACGTTAGCATTTCAATAAGAAACATGCAATAAGAGATCTGAGACATGAAAAACAGCCAAGAGCCAGTGGTACAAATGAAACTACATGGAATAAAGTCTTGATGAATCTGTAGCCGACTCTGCAGAAATTTTCAGCTAATTGTATCTCTACTAAGCTTTCAGGAGGGAAACAAAACATAAGAAAGCAAGTTTATAATATTAGAGGCTTTCTTAAAACAGTATACTTTCACTGTCCTGCAAATCAGAACCCTGTTTAAAATGATGTCCCTAGGTACTACATTAGCCTTAGCATCCAAAGAAAGAGCTATGCTGACTGCTCATTTCTTATTAAGGTAGGAAAGAGGAATAATGCATTGTAGATTTTTCTTAACAGGACTGAAATTAAAAATGACTTTCTGGTTAAAGTTATTAACTAGAATTAAATTAACCAAAATACTAACTACTTGTGCATCCTAGATAATTAAGGCTATGTTTTAAACAGGACTATTTTCTTCATAATCTTACAGGCATTAAATCCTAACAACTTTCTTCTTTTTTAACTTATAAATATATTGATATAAGCACAAGTAGAGTTAACCTTCATGAAACAATTTCTTCCAAAGAATGCATTTGTTTTGTAAGGCTTTGTTTCTATTCCAACGTTTCCTTGGTTATTCTGACTGTTTGAGAGGAATGTATAGATGATTTTTATTTTGCAGCAGGACTGTCAATGCTTTTGGTTCACTTAGATCAATGACAAACTTGCTTAAGGGATAGGTGGAATTGAGTGGTTACTGAGGCATGAAACATTCACTGTCTCCCATCCTCCATCAGCTTGATCTTGCTAATTTCCCTTCATCCTGCTGTGCTGCTTCTGTGGCCCTTCGTGTCCTTGTGTAGGTGTTTGTCTCGTCCGTCTGATCTTGTGTCTGTGTTGTCCAGTTCTCCCTGCAGTTTCTTCCTGTGTGTCTGTTTGTAGATGAAGGGGCTGAGGATCAAGTGGGTCCTCTACACAGGTTCCCCAGCCATGAACCTGCCACCAGCGGGGAGAGGCGTAGACTCCTAGCCCCCTCCATCTCGGTGTCTGTGCCTGATGATGACCCTTACAATTCCGATGAGGAGTACTATGAGCATCCTTTGTTCAGCTCAGAATGGACCACCTCTATTGTGCTCCCCAGTGTCACAGCGCAGAATGCAGAGGCCCACTTAGGCCAGGAGAAAGGTGAACCAAGCATGGTCCCCTTTTGCTCCTCCTCCCCGGCCTGCAGCTTTGACCACCTGCATCATGTTAAGTGTGCCTTCATACAGGGTGGGAGGGATAGGAGCCTGTTTTCTCTGCATGAAAGTGAAGTTCCTATATAAGTTGAATCTATCCAAATGCCTTAACAATTTATATAAAAGAAGCCTTACTGGAGGCATGTGAGCACTTCCTTTTTCTGTATCATTGCTTCTGAGAAGAAAGAGAGAGAGAGAGAGAAGAAAAAAAATATTCCGTTAAAGTATGACTTCTTTCTGCTCCCTGCCAATAATCAGCTGGGGAAGAACATATTCTTACCCAAACCAAACAAGATGACTCTTAATATAATTTTTTTACTCCTTAGACACATAATATTACTATTAAATAGTGTCTTTAAATAGCATTAGCTTTCTTTTTAGTGCTATATTAATATGATAGATCTTTAAAAGAGAAAGAATGAAGAATCTGTTTAGAGCAGAATAAATGTTACAGAAACAATGTACTTCCCCATATCATGTAATCATCTACAGAAACTACAGAGGCTTCCCCAGGTGACTAAATCTTGGCCCACATCAGTAGAGCTGGACTAAAATGAAGGAAATGATTCAAAGCTTTTGTCATTCTAGCCTTATAAAGCTGGGAGACTCAAGTGTATAATTGGTTATTGTGAGGATAAAATAAGTAGGTGATGGGTTGCAATATGTCTCATTCTAACTAGGTAGTTTTGGTAAAGAAAAAAAAGGTACAGCTAAATATATTTTTGCTTAGGCGAAGAGTTTATTTCCAAAAGGGACAGTATTTAATATGAAAGCAGATAGTTCTAAAGCAATAAGGAATAAGCTTACAGCTCACCAACTACTGTCATCATAATAAGCATCTTCAAGGACCCTTTTGAAAAGAGAACACCAATAGCTCAGGCTCTCCGATAAAGAAATATAAGTCCTATTAAGTGAAACTAGGTTCTTCTAAACTAAATTTCTAAAATATGTGTGTTTTTAAATAAGGAACAATTGTAGTGGAAATAAATATGATTTATACCAAATGAGAAAATGGAAAGCTAAAAAGCTACATGGATTTGAAAACATGTAAATTAACTTGATTAGACTTTATTCAAAAAGGTAACATTATAATGCAGTTATATTAAAATTCTTTTACTTGTAATCAAAATCTATGGCATTATAAAATTTTCCTAAAATAACAACTTAGAATCTAAATTTTTAAAATGCTACTTAAAATTCCATAATTACAAAAATAAAAATGAGTGCTAAATGTGAAGAGGTAGATAATGTAGCTTTTTTTTCTCTCTCTCTCCCTCTGTTTCTCTCTGAGGATATTAATATTTCTAAAAAAAAAAAAAAAAGAAAATTCCTTTTCTTCTTATCTGTAGTCTTTCCCTCGGGGCCATTTAACAATGCACAATTATTTCATAAGAATTTTGTAAGAATCTTCCATTTACAAAACTATAAAACAGCTCATATATTTCTCTCTAATTCCTTAAGTGACAAAATGGGATTTACTTATTTTTACTGACATTTCAAGTGTTAATGAGAAACAAATTAGTGCAATAACTCATGAACTTGAAAAGTTTATCTTTACATCTTAAATGTTAACTTTTTTATTTGATATACATGGTTTGGGGGGTGGTTATTTTGGCTGTTTGATTGCCACTCAATGATCTTTCCTTGATGATTTTGTTTTGAATTACAGAAATAAGACTTTATTACTAATGTGCATATTTTTTCTTTAGCGTCAAAGAGAATTGTACATGAACTGATATTTACTGATATTTCAGGGAGTTAAACGATATGATAATAGTTGCATCCCAGAGGTACACTTTTCTAAGCAGATTTAAATTTAACCTTGACCTTGTTTTTAACATATTTTATTTTACTTACTCCTTGAAAATGTTCATTTTCTCCAACATCATAATGCAATGAAGCTAACATAACTTGACTTAGGTAGTCCCTTACCTTGTAAATGCTAAATAAATTGTATTTTAAGTAAATTTGGTGGACTTTGTGATAAAGCTGTTAAGGTAGTTGGTTGGATATTCTTTTGAGGCAAGGCTTTTTTTATTCCCAAAGATTTCTTTAGCAAAATTTGCACATTTTAAATAAAGCAGCCGGGAATTCTTATGTAGGGGCTTCCTGCATTGGCGAAAACAGCACATGTCTAACAAATTTAAAGACTTTTTTTTTTCAGTACATCAGTACATCCATCTTTTCACAACCATCTGTTATCCGGCAGCACCATCTCTTATTTCCAGCAAGCTTTCCACATGCGTGCAACTTACTGCCGTTTCCAATAAGGGTAATCAATCAATACAACCCTTTCAGCTCTCAAATTTTAAAATAAATTGCCTTTTAATGAGACTTTAAAAGTCATCACTATTAGCAGATTATACGTCATAGTTTTCCAACCAGTACATAATGTATGTTGCATTAGAATATTAATTTGTTCATCCAAACGGTAAAATAAAAAAGACAGCTGAGGTCTTCATGAGGTCATTCTAATGGAGCTGAAAGTGTTCCTTTAGTAATATTTCTGTCGTTTCATGTATTGTTCTGTGGTCATGATGTCAACATCTTTTTCATCCCCAAGAAGAAGAAACACTAGAGAGTCGGATGGCTGAGGAAGAGAAACCTGCTGCTCTTCCTGAGAAAGAGTGTGGGGCTGCTAAGTCCTCAGACCAACCTAAAGGCCTCAGTAAGGGCCAAATGGAGTCTAGTGCGGAGACCCAAATAGTTCCCGAAGAGAGTGCCCCGGCAGGGGCCCCACATGAGAAAAGTGTAAAAGAGGTCAAGGAGGTGTCTCCAGAAGTAAAAACCCCTTCCTCTGCTGGGGAAGGTGTGTCTTTCTCAGGATTTGCATGTGTTTTGTTGCAAATGATCTCTCCAGTGGCTTACCAACCTGATGCCTTTCCAATGCTATTTCGCTATTTCATCGCTGGGTCTTATGATAACAAGTCCACTGTTGTAGGCTTCATGTGCAGAGAGTGTGGCTTGCGCAAGTGCCGTGTGGCAGCTTGGTTTTCCAGTGCTGTAGCTGATTCCTGGTTTTCCTTTGCCATGATACAATACGCTTTGCAGCCAGGCTGATGATGCTATGTGAGCTTCTGTTTTTATTTTATTATTTTATTTTTTTTTCCCGCCCCCCCCCCCCATCTCAAATGTTTGCCAGTCACATTGCTAATACATGTATATTTTTGTTTTTATTTTGGGGACAGCAATTCATATGCTTTTATTTCAAATCGTACAGTTGGATTTTGGCACATAGAGGCTTAAATGGTGGAATCGTTTTTGTTTGCAACCAAAATGTGCTATATTTTTTATGCTTCAATGAATACTGGTTTGATTTTCTTGAGCTCCTGCTGATGCTTTTCATATCATTTTCTCCCCATGGCAGCCAACCCTTCTGATCATCCCCATATCTCTTGAGTTTTCATTCATCTAACCTTTATTAGAAGTTCATAAAGTATTTTTTTTCTATTGTTACAACAGGACACATAAGTATATAAGGTAATGATGATCCATACACTTGCTCTTTTAGAGATGGTTGAATTTTATTATTTTATAAAAATGTGTTATCTAATTTCTGTGGAGCACCTCTAGAGCCAATACTGGCCAATGCTTCACCAGTTGGTCATGCTGCAGGGATTGAGGTCATGACCATGGGAATAAAGTTATTTCAATAGTTGACTGTTTTGAAAAGTTTGTTACTCACATGATTTCCCAGTATCAACAGTGTAATTCAGATTTTCTTATATCTATTGTACAGACTAAATAATGATTAGGAATTTAAATTTTTAAATATGTGATCGAAACTGGCTTGTAAATTCTTAAGTCATATCATATAAAATTGATAGCAAATATTTACTTACATTTCTGAAATTTAATTTCAGATGAATTCTAAAAATTTATGCCAGTAACCTGTGGATGCCTAAAGAATTGGCCCTGACATTTGTTGATCAAGTTAACTGAAACTATTAACATTACATCATTGTGCATTACTTGGCCCTCTGCCCATAGCCTACCAATTCATTTTTGAATGATAAAACCAATGAAAATGTTCAGTAGAAATCAAGTCTTATCTATATTTAGTCCTTACTAAATATTTTTCTGTACCCTAACTTAGCTGCTTACTCAATATTCATTAGCTTATAACCTTTATGTATAGAAAGCACATGAATTTTGTTTCTTCTATAATACGCATCACATAATGTTTAGGAGAGAACAAAAAAAAAACAAAAACAAAAAAGAGAAAAGAATATCCAGAAATATACTGTTCTTACAATTCCTTTGCACATTAATTTAAAACTAGAGTTCTTTTTAGTAATAGTACACATAAATCTCAGTCCTGACCTTTTCATACTGATTTTTACATGGGTAGCATGCTTGCATGTTCCATAATTTTTGTTGTTATTCTACCATTCATTTATCACTTCAAAATATAATTTTAAGCTTATTTCCTGAATGCACTTGCCTATTATTTGTTTAAAAATCAACCCGATTACTTCAGATTTACTTACAGCCTCGAAGATGGAGTTCCATGATCAGCAGGAATTGACTCCCTCTGCAGCTGAGCCTTTAGACACGAAGGAAGAGGAGTCAGAGAAGCAAAGTAAGCCTGGTGAAGACCTTAAACATGCTGCCTTAGTTTCTCAGCCAGAGACAACTAAAACTTATCCTGATAAAAAGGACATGCAAGGCACAGAAGAAGAAAAAGCACCCCCAGCTTTGTTTGGGCACACTCTTGTTGCCAGCCTGGAAGACATGAAACAGAAGACAGAACCAAGCCTTGTAGTACCTGGCATTGACCTCCCTAAAGAGCCTCCAACTCCAAAAGAGCAAAAGGACTGGTTTATCGAAATGCCAACAGAAGCAAAAAAGGATGAGTGGGGTTTAGTTGCTCCAATATCTCCTGGCCCTCTGACTCCCATGAGGGAAAAAGACGTATTTGATGATATCCCAAAATGGGAAGGGAAACAATTTGATTCTCCCATGCCAAGTCCCTTTCAAGGTGGAAGCTTCACTCTTCCTTTAGATGTCATGAAGAATGAAATAGTTACAGACACATCACCCTTCACCCCTGCCTTTTTACAGCCAGATGACAAAAAATCTCTGCAACAAACCAGTGGCCCAGCTACTGCCAAAGATGGTTTTAAAATTGAAGAGCCTCATGAGGATAAACCTGACAAAATGGCAGAAGCACCACCCTCAGAGGCAATGACCTTACCCAAAGATGCTCACATTCCAGTTGTAGAAGAACATGTTACAGGGAGAGTTTTAGAGGAAGAAAAGGAGGCCATAAATCAAGAGACTGTACAGCAGAAAGATACTTTCACCCCCAGTGGCCAGGAACCTATACTTACTGAAAAGGAACTTGAGCCGAAACCTGAAGAAAAAACCACCATTTCTGACAAAGAAGCTGTGCCGAAAGAGAGTAAACTCCCAAAACCTGCAGATGAAGAAGCAGGCATAATTCAGACCTCCACAGAGCATATTTTCTCAGAACAGAAAGACCAAGAGCCTACCACAGATATGTCGAAACAGGACTCGTTCCCTGTAAGTTTGGAGCAAGCAGTTACAGATTCAGCCATGACCTCTAAAACACTGGAGAAAGCCATGACCGAACCATCTGCATTAATTGAAAAGAGCTCAATTCAGGAACTTTTTGAAATGAGAGTTGATGACAAAGATAAGATTGAAGGGGTTGGAGCTGCAACATCAGCTGAGCTTGACATGCCATTTTATGAAGATAAATCAGGAATGTCCAAGTACTTTGAAACATCTGCCTTGAAGGAAGAAGCAACAAAAAGCATTGAGCTAGGCAGTGATTACTATGAACTGAGTGACACTAGAGAAAATGTCCATGAGTCTATTGATACCATGTCTCTCGTGCATAAAAATGGTGACAAGGAGTTTCAAACAGGAAAAGAACCCCAGCCCAGTCCTCCAGCACAAGAAGCAGGGTACAGCACTCTCGCACAGAGTTATCCATCTGATTTACCTGAAGAACCCAGTTCTCCTCAAGAAAGAATGTTCACTATTGATCCAAAAGTGTATGGAGAGAAAAGGGACCTCCACAGTAAGAATAAGGACGATTTGACCCTCAGCAGGAGTTTAGGACTTGGTGGTAGGTCTGCAATAGAGCAAAGAAGCATGTCAATCAATTTGCCTATGTCTTGCCTAGATTCCATAGCCCTTGGATTTAACTTTGGTCGGGGACATGATCTTTCTCCTCTGGCTTCCGATATTCTAACCAACACTAGTGGAAGTATGGATGAAGGGGATGATTACCTTCCAGCCACCACACCTGCACTAGAGAAAGCCCCTTGCTTCCCTGTAGAAAGCAAAGAGGAAGAACAGATAGAGAAAGTAAAAGCTACCGGAGAAGAAAGTACTCAAGTGGAGACATCATGTGAGTCTCCTTTCCTAGCCAAAGATTTTTACAAAAATGGTACTGTCATGGCACCTGACCTGCCTGAAATGCTAGATCTGGCAGGCACAAGGTCAAGACTGGCTTCTGTGAGTGCAGATGCTGAGGTTGCCAGGAGGAAATCAGTCCCATCAGAGACTGTGGTTGAGGATAGTCGTACTGGTTTGCCCCCAGTAACTGATGAAAACCATGTCATTGTAAAAACGGACAGTCAGCTCGAAGACCTGGGCTACTGTGTGTTCAATAAATACACAGTCCCATTGCCGTCACCTGTTCAAGACAGTGAGAATTTATCAGGGGAGAGTGGTTCCTTTTATGAAGGCACTGATGATAAAGTTCGAAGAGATTTGGCCACAGACCTTTCATTGATTGAAGTGAAACTGGCAGCAGCCGGAAGAGTCAAAGATGAGTTCAGTGTTGACAAAGAAGCATCCGCGCATATTTCTGGTGACAAATCAGGACTGAGTAAGGAGTTTGACCAAGAGAAGAAAGCTAGTGATAGGTTGGATACTGTAATAGAAAAGAGTGAAGAACATGCTGATTCAAAAGAACATGCCAAGAAAACTGAAGAGGCTGGTGATGAAGTAGAAACATTCGGATTAGGAGTAACCTATGAGCAAGCTTTGGCCAAGGATTTGTCAATACCAACAGATGCATCCTCTGAGAAAGCAGAGAAGGGTCTTAGTTCAGTGCCAGAGGTAGCTGAGGTAGAATCATCCAAAAAGGTGGAACAAGGTCTGGATTTTGCTGTCCAGGGTCAACTAGATGTTAAAATTAGTGACTTTGGACAGATGGCTTCAGGGCTAAACATAGAAGATAGAAGGACAACAGAGCTAAAACTTGAGGCTACACAGGACATGGCCCCCTCATTGAAAGCACCACAGGAGGTAGATGCATTTATGGGTGTCGAGTCTGGCCACATGAAAGAAGGCACCAAAGTTAGTGAGACAGAAGTCAAAGAGAAGGTGGCCAAGCCTGACTTGGTGCACCAGGAGGCTGTAGACAAGGAGGAGTCCTATGAGTCTAGTGGTGAGCATGAAAGTCTCACCATGGAGTCCTTGAAAGCTGATGAGGGCAAGAAGGAAACATCTCCAGAATCATCTCTAATTCAAGATGAGATTGCCGTCAAACTGTCGGTGGAAATACCTTGCCCACCTGCTGTTTCAGAGGCTGATTTAGCCACAGATGAGAGAGCTGATGTCCAGATGGAATTTATTCAGGGGCCAAAAGAAGAAAGCAAAGAGACCCCAGATATATCAGTCACGCCTTCTGATGTTGCAGAGCCATTGCATGAAGCAATCATATCTGAACCAGCAGAGATTCAGAGTGAGGAAGAAGAGATAGAAGCCCAGGGAGAATATGATAAACTGCTCTTCCGCTCAGACACCCTTCAGATTACTGACCTGGGTGTCTCAGGTGCCAGGGAGGAATTTGTGGAGACCTGCCCAGGTGAACACAAAGGAGTGATTGAGTCTGTTGTGACCATCGAGGATGATTTCATCACTGTAGTGCAAACCACAACTGATGAAGGGGAGTCAGGGTCCCACAGTGTCCGTTTTGCAGCACTAGAGCAGCCTGAGGTGGAAAGGAGACCATCTCCTCATGACGAAGAAGAGTTTGAAGTAGAAGAGGCAGCTGAAGCCCAGGCAGAACCCAAAGATGGTTCCCCAGAGGCTCCAGCTTCCCCTGAGAGAGAAGAGGTTGCATTTTCTGAATATAAGACAGAAACCTATGACGATTACAAAGACGAGACCACCATTGACGACTCCATCATGGACGCTGACAGCCTCTGGGTGGACACTCAAGGTGTGCATTATTATTATTATTTTTTAAAATTTTCTACTCTCAACTCAAACACAATAACCTTATGGGATTTTTTTTTCACTTAAACACTTTAAAATACCTCTTTATCTCTTTGTTTTGCATTTTGTTAAATATACAAAGGATTTTGTACACTTGTTACTAATGTTTTCACTGTTGTTGTTGTTGTTGTCATGATTTGCTTTGATCCACAGATGATGATAGGAGCATCATGACAGAACAGTTAGAAACTATTCCTAAAGAGGAGAAAGCTGACAAGGAAGCTCGGAGATCATCTCTTGAGAAACATAGAAAAGAAAAGCCTTTTAAAACCGGGAGAGGCAGAATTTCCACTCCTGAAAGAAAAGTAGCTAAAAAGGAACCTAGCACAGTCTCCAGAGATGAAGTGAGAAGGAAAAAAGGTTCATTTAACAATCACTTCTTTAAAAATGTTTTTGAAGTAATTCATTATTACTTTTTTGCAGAAGAACTGCCTAACAGTGGTAACTAATTATTTATAAAATTTCGTTCGGTTTTGCTCCAAGTGTTTATTTTTTCCTGATGGTATGCTTTTTGTGTTTTCTTATTCATAGCAGTTTATAAGAAGGCTGAACTTGCTAAAAAAACAGAAGTTCAGGCCCACTCTCCCTCCAGGAAATTCATTTTAAAACCTGCTATCAAATATACTAGACCAACTCATCTCTCCTGTGTTAAGCGGAAAACCACAGGTGACTGTTCAATTCTGCAATGTGACTGGCAAACATAGACATGTATTTTTTAAAAAATCTCATTACTGTAGCAGCTTCTTCATTTTGTTTTTCTTCCAAGAATCTCAGCAGTCATGAAAAATTTGCTATTAAGTGTCTTGTATCATTATTCTTTTTTTCCCCCTCCTTACAGAAAAGGTCATGACCATCTGTTTCTTTGTCATGCTCAGACATAACAGTGCGTGATTGTATCTTGGCATTGTGCTCTAGTGTCACGTTCTGGGGATTCCTATTTTCATTCTGTGTGTTTGGTTAGACGATGGCGATGAATTTAACTGTGGTATGCATTCTCATTATTTTGCTTATTTATCCCTCTCATGCTTAAACTCATAAATATTTGTCCTATTTTCTACATTGTTACTGCCAAATCTGTTACTGATGTTGATGAATTTATTGAAAACCACCAAGAATGTGTAGTGATTTAGATACTGAAAATGAAAAGCAAGCCAGGAAGTGAAATTGTGGTTTACAAAATTACTATGACTTTGCTTTCGTTGGGGGGGAAAAAAAAAGAGAAAACAAAATTTTCTGGTAATTATATCAGATTTTATTCCTTATATCCAAAATTAACAAGGTTTTCACTCTACTGAACTACATCTCTTAGCTGACCTTTTGTCATGGAGATTTTCTTAAATATGTTGGCTCCAAACTACTTGACTTTTCTATATAATTTAGTATTCAAAAATTTGAAGTGAAAACTCTTCCTTTTTGGAGGAACTTAAGTTAGAAATAAACTTCGGTTTATTTTTACTTTGCTACCTACTTTTTTTTTTTTTTTTTTCTTGAGACAGAGTCTCGCTCTGTCACCCAATCTGGAGTGCAGTGGCGCGACCTCAGTTCACTGAAACCTCCGCCTCCTGGGTTCAAGCAGTTCTTCTGCCTCAACCTCCTGAGTAGCTGGGATTACAGGTGTGCACCCAGCTAATTTATA
>NC_045444.1:96116407-96159713 GCF_002776525.5 Piliocolobus tephrosceles
TTTTTTTTTTTTTTTTTTTTTTTTAAGTAGAGATGGGATTTCACCATCTTGGCCAGGCTGGTCTTGAACTCCTGACCTCATGATCCACCTGTCTAGGCCTCCCAAAGTGCTGGGATTACAGGCATGAGCCACTGTGCCCAGCCTGCTGTCTACTTACTTCTCTTCTTCAAATACATATTTTTTCCTAAGTTTATAAAACTGGTAAAACAAAGAAATAAAACATGTTGGAAACCATCATAAAAATCCCTACAAATATCTGTAATGCCAACTTTTTTCTAAATTTCAGTGCAAAATATTTATTTTATATGTTTAATTATACTAGGATAATCTTACAGTATATTTTATTTTAGCATTTATTAAGTGGCATGCTTGTAGCCTGCAAAATGACAGATCGCTAAATCAGAACAGAACTGTTTTTCTTTCCATTGTACATCATCAATGCCTCTATATAAATCTTCGGATGGTTTTAAAGGTTAAGAGGAACATTAGCCTTTGTGAGAAAGAGAAAATCAAGGTAATTGATGGTTTTATTTTAGTCATTGAAAATTCCAAGTATTTTGTATTTGTGTTCTTCATCTAGAAATCATATCATGTGCTTTCCTTCAAAAACAAGAATCTAAGGCAGAATTGGAAAATGGAAGGCTTGTATATATGCAAACCTTGATAAAGCTTCAGGATGAAGAATATCTCTGAAGTTAGGAGTTAGGAATTAACATGACACACCTCAGTTCATTTTCTCAGGTTTTTAGCTTCATTAAACTTAGAACTTCATTAAACTCAGTAGCAAATTAATAACTTCATTTAACTTAATAGCAAAATTGCTTGGGCAAGCAGAGTCTCTTGATTTAGCATAAAAATTCTATAACCTACCTGAAGAGAATGAAAGATGTCATCAGGATTGTGGAATTTTAGAGAAAATGTAAAATGGTTTAGTAAAGTGTTTACATGTCATTGATATTCAATTTACTACATTTAAAGTAAATGGTGTTTTTATTCATTCTTCGAAAGAAATTTAAAATCTTTGAACTAATTAAGATTTTCCTTTATTCTGGTCTAATGTTAAGATACTTTAGGAGAAAGCATGTATCAGATATAGGTGTCGTTGGTTTGAAGCAAGCTATATGTGTCTCAAGAATTTGAGTTATGTTACAGAGGTAGTAGGAAGGCATCATTTTTACTGCTTCCTTAAAAATGATAAGTCCTAGAATCTGAAAAATCTCACTAGCTAGTACTACATGGCATAAAGCATATTGTAGATAGTTATTTTTGTGTCAGAACTGTACATGTCATAAAAACACCTTTTTGGAACTTATTCAGAGGGCTGATAAGGATACATATTTTTTTTCTGAGGGTTTCTGTTTTATGAATGAAAATTAAGGAGGAATAAACACACAAGCTTGATTATTTTATCTTCTAAGCCCAATTTTCAAACATAGATGGTTTTCCAAACCACAAAGGATTGTTTTAAATCATGAGAGCTAAGCCACCTCAGGTAAGTCATCAACCAAAATATGCTAGAGATAATGGAGTTTAAAATTGAAACCAGAAGCATAAAACAGCAGCAAGAGAAACAACAGTAACAGATGTGGTAATAATTTCATACAGGAAGTGCATGTGTAGAACATGTTCTGTATTTACTGAACTTAAATTTTCTCTCGTGTTTTCTGTTCTTGACAAGCTATTTTTCTTCCCTTCTCATGTGGCATTTTCACATCAAACAAGTATGTCATTCATTTTGTGAAATGAAGGGATGCAAAGGGAAAGGGGTTGGCTGATCATGACATCATGACAGTTTGAAATGTAAAATACCAAAATATCTGTAGGTATGCCAGTGGCTTCCAGAACAAGAAGAGGGTTTGGAAATCTCTATGAGCCCCCTTCTGTATATCATGCGAACCCCAGAAACCAATCAATGTTCTTTTTCTTAAACTTTGCAACATTCACATTGCTATTCTGTAACTTCTGTTCTAAAGGATCTATCCTTACCTACTAGTGACTCAAAGATACATTGGTAATCAATAGAAAAATTATTTGGTGTGTTTACCTGTGCTTTGGTAGACAATGGGTTATATTAATTAGCACCCAGTATAGTTGGAGCCACATGCTATGTTATTGCTATTCAGGTTACTTGAGTTATTGAATTTGAGTCTCATAATAAGCAAACTTTTGCTTTGCATTAGTCTGCTGACACAACAGAATATCCTAAAGATATTTAAAACTGCATTTATGAGTTTTTAGAGACTAAGTTTGGGGTTGTTTGTCTTTTATTTTCAACAGCAGCAGGTGGGGAATCAGCTCTGGCTCCCAGTGTATTTAAACAGGCAAAGGACAAAGTCTCTGTGAGTAAAATAAGTTTTTCCTTGTTCTTCATTTGAAGTTCCTTTGGTATTAGCTGCAACATCGGAATAACTTTTGATATTGTTTAGATATTTACTCTTAAAAGTCATTTTAAATAGTTCACTCACCCAGAAGATTCCTGTGGCATCCAGGCATGGAAGGATTAACGTCTTCTGGGATGGCATATGATGGTAATTGGTGAGGACACAGCTGGACTGCTTCCTTACTAGTAAGACAGAAACATAGAAAGCAGCACAATGATATGGCAAAAATAAGGAAGTCCAATTTATTTACTTTTCATAGAATCAAATTAAACCATATAACCAACAGTAACTATATTTTATGATACACTTTCATTGTTTTTGTTGCAAAATAAAAATATGACCAAATGAAGCATTGTACACAAGCAGAAGGAAGTATAATTCAATTATAATCCCCTTATCATAAAGATAAACACAGTTATCATTTTGGTGTAAAATCTTAATTTTTTCTATAAATTTATAGGCTTAACAACAAAAATGAGAACACTGTGTATCAATTTTTAAATTCAGCAGTAAATGTACTTCCATGTCGTTGAACATTTTGTAAGTTTTAATGACTACATAATACTGCATTTTATTTATTTGCGATGATATACTTAATCAATTTCCTATTATTTGACTTTTAGAATTTTTGTTGTTGTTTTAACAATATTACTGTAGAGAACTTTTTGGCTAAGTTCAGTTCACAAATGCATTTGTGTGCCATTTCCTTCAGATAATTTTCTACTAGTGAAATTAAAGAAAAATGTTTATATTTAAAGTTTTTGCTGCATATTGTCAAATTGCCCTCTGGAAAGGTTCTACCCACTTATACATTCTGTGTAAGAAGAGTGTTCATATTCCTTATTATTACTACGTATTTTATATTGTTCTATATTTGCCAAATTATGGAGATGGCATATGTTATTATTTTAAAAATTTATTTTGGTTGTATTAATGGTGTTTAACTTCTTCATATACTTATAAATCTTTTCTATTTTTTTCTGTGAATTTTAGTTTTATATTATTAACTATATTTTAATGACCAAAGCCAACATGAAGTATTTTCACTCCTTTATGATTGAAAGAAAAAAATTAAAAGACTACTAATGAAATCCTAAAATTATAGCAAATAATGTGAATGATATTAATTAGTAGCTTATAACAACATTCTGAGACTGAGCAAACACATATAATATGTAAATCACAATTCTTTGTTTACCCTTCTAAAACCCAGTAAGATTTTAGACTTCCACATTTATTTATTATGAAAAGTAGTGATTCATTTCCTGTGGCAGCCAAATCTTTGATTTTGAACCTGAGGGGTTTTACGTTGATAAAAGATGATACTTGATTTTTATACAAATGTATCAGATATATTCCTGAACATATGGCAAGAAACAGAGTTCATTTATTGCTTTGGTAAATACTAGGCTTTATTATAAACACATTGTGATTTCAAGATTTGTATCTCTTTACCTTCTGTTTCCTAATTAATGATTTATGGTGGTTAGCCATAGGGCTATGAAACAGACCATGTTCAAATCTTGAACATCTATTAGCTATATGATCCTTTTCTTCCTATTTCTTCATTTCCTAAAAATAAAGGGGAGGACAAAATTCCTGTATCATGAGTTA
Source organism: Piliocolobus tephrosceles (assembly GCF_002776525.5). Classification (NCBI taxonomy): domain Eukaryota; kingdom Metazoa; phylum Chordata; class Mammalia; order Primates; family Cercopithecidae; genus Piliocolobus; species Piliocolobus tephrosceles. The sequence goes on from NC_045444.1 coordinate 96,120,403, forward strand.
GTTATAAAAATTAAATGTAATAATGTTATAAAACAGTATGCAGTATAATGCTTAGAACATAGCATTCATTTAATAAATGGTAATAGTTGTTCGTCATTATTTTAATTAACTGAATGGTGGAAGTTTTCAGGAGCAGATATAAAAAATAAGTCTGACCTTTCCTCCTTAGGTGGACATAATTTGGAACATTTTTAGGAAATTTTTAAGCCCCTTGATCTTTGAGTAACTCGATAGAATCAGCACTTGGAACAGAACCATAGGCATCATCTGACACACAAAAAAACCTTTTTTCCTTGTAAATGCCAATCTTGTCTTTCTGAAGAAAAATTAGCCCTTCATTCTTTCTTTTTTTCTCATTTATTAGCCTTTTTTTCTTCCTAATATGATATCCTTGTCCTATAAGTTTTCTAAAACCCCGAGTAACTTTTATTTGATTTAGCTCTAATATCAGTCTATCCATCAGAACAGTTCTCTGATTGTTTTTTGTAGTTGTATGCTCTTTTAGAGTCACTTATTTTTAACTTAAAAATGTTTTTTTCTATGGGTACATATTAGGTGTATATATTTATGGGATGCCTGTGATGATTTTTTAAATTGCTCTTTATTAGGAACCAGACCCACCCATAATCCTGCATTTCACTTGGGGTTTTCTGTTGTTTGTTTAGCATTAATAGTTGTCTTTCTTAACTATAAGCAATCCAATTTATTTTTCTCTTCTGTATCACACTTTTGAAATTCACTCTTTTGTGGGTAGCATCAATCAAAAAAGAATGACTTGTGCTGACCCAATTACACTTCCCACTCAAGATACTGGGTCTATAAAACAAGAAGTGATTTTTATAGTCTGTAAATACTTATGTCTCTGTTGTAGCTCCAGAGGTTAAAACTTGAGATAAAAATCTCAGTTTTATCTGTCATTTCTGTAACAGATCAAATTAATTATTTGAAGATAATAATCTCCTTGGCTTTGTCATACTTATCTGTATTTTTAACAGTCACCCATGAGATGTATGGCATGCTGGCATAGCTTTCTCCAAAAGTCATACGTCCTTCCCAGTTATACTTGCAGCCAGTCTCCCCAGGGGTTATCAACACCTGTAAATTAAGTCGTGATTTTTATTGGCAATCTTTTCAGTCCTGACTTTCCTTTTTAGAATTCATAACACATCATGCAGACTATAGTCTTTGCATAAAAATGTTTTTAGTTCTATGGTATAACTTAGTTCACAGTATGTGTTTTAGTTATAAAATGAACCAATTATATATAAACTGAAAATTTTCTGTTGAAGTCAGTGTAGATTACCTGAAAATAAGTTTTCTCAATCTTTAAAAATGCTTTTTTCATTATTAGGCCTCAAATATACCTTGTTTTAAAGTTCTTGAAACATGATTGATATATGGATTATATGTACATCTTAAAGGCTGTATTTATTAGAGGAATAATTCCAGCAGTTAGGATATTGAAAGATATTTCCAAATGTGTTATCATTATAAAACCTGTGAATTAATTAGAGACTATATACATAGAATCCAAAAAGAATATTTTATCTACATTTTCCTTAAATGAGAGAACTATGTATAGAATTATTTTTTAAAAAACAAAATTTAAGCACTCAGCATTATTTTTTAAACCAGCAAAAAGAGAGTTTTGCTAGTCACTTGTAACATTCTTTCTATATTAAGGCTTATTCTATTTTTTTAAAAAGAGAGACTTACTTTGGTCTCAAGATTTCACAAAGCTAATTCCTTCATATCTAAGCAACATTATTCTTTCTTCTGTTCTTCTATCTATCCATCCGCCCATTCATTTATTCAACAATTATCCACTGGGTCTCTACTATGTACCAAACATAAACAATCACATTTGGAAGTAAAGAAGAGCAAATAATAAATAATAAATATGGTACCTGTTCTAGACCTGGTTACTAGAAAATGAAATGGTTTAGCATTATTTATGTGTCTTATTTGTATAACAGATTTTTTATTTTATTTTTAATCAGGGTGTCCATGTGCAGGCTTGTTACAAGGGTATATTACGTGATGCTGAGGTTTGGGCTTGTATTGATTCCATCACCCAAATAGTGAACATAGTTCCCAATAGGAAATTTTTCAATCCTTCCCCCACTTTTGGAGTCTCCAGTGTCTATTGTTGCCATCTTTATGTCCGTGTGTACCCAGTGTTTAGCTCCCACTTATAAATGAGAACATGTGATATTTGGTTTTCTTATAACAGATATTTTTCTGTGACTATTATTAAGTTAGTTTTGGCTAAAGAGAGCTGTTCAGTGAAAATCTCTTCTCATCTAAGTACACATCTCTATCATTGATTATAACCATTTATCATGTGTTCTTATTAAAAAGACTGAGTTTCTTATACGTTTATACTTCTTTTTTTATTTTCCTTTTACTTCATAGTTTGGTTTATTTTGTGCTTTTGTTTGTTTTCTTTCATGGCTAGAATTCTACCTTGTCAAAGATTCCTGCTTTACAGGGTAGCACAAAGTCCCCAAGATACAGCTCAGCCTGCCCTAGCACGACTAAAAGGGCTACATTTTCTGACAGTTTATTAATGCAGCCCACCTCAGCAGGCTCCACAGACCGTTTGCCATACTCAAAATCAGGGAACAAGGTAAGGCAGCAGATCAATAAAAGGTGCAGAAAGAAATAGAATTTGGGAGATTATGTTATAGAACCTAATTCAGGAAGTGTATGAAAGCAAATACTTTACGTTCTGAAGTATTTGACACATAAACAGTAGGCCCTTTTAAAAACAGATGCAAATTTAAAATTTTGATAAATAGTATACCTATTTTTTAAATGTAGAAAATGTCTTTTTCTGGATATGCTTCCCATTATTAATTGATGGTTTGATTATCTGGTAAAATATCAAATGCAAACTAACAAAATATATTATATATAATATATAAGAAATAATATTGCACAGTACAATAATAAATTATATTGTATAGAATATAATGGACAATTGAAACTTAACATCATATACATCAGGGTTTAATACTATCTCTTGACACCTACCAACTCAGTTGTCTTGAAACAATTACATAAACTCATTAAACCTGTTTCTTCAGCTTTAAAATGTGTATCATGTTCTGTGGTGAGAAACAAATCATAAAAGAATGTAAACTATAAAGAGTTCCTGTCACATACACACACAATATATGGTAGTGGTCATTGTTAGAAATATTATACATGCAGTGAGCTACTCTCAGTCCTTTCTGATTAATAAATTATCATGCTAATGAAGATTTTTCAATAAAATTAGTAATTTGCTGAAGATTGCTTGAGTACATTTATTTTACCCAATTATCATTTAGAACTTGAACTTCACACTCAGTTATCAGAACTCCAAAATAATGTATTTTTTAAAGCATCTAGGCAAATATGCACTCTTTCTAAGTTCTAAAGTAGAAATGCTTATAAATATATGAAATCCAGTAGTTTGTATTAAAAGAAATTCATCTATCAGCACAGGAGTAAAATAGCAAAATCAATATCACTTCGTATAAATTAAAGACTTACAAGAACCCAATGTCCTTTTTGTTTTCTCCAATCAGGATGGAGTAACCAAGAGCCCAGAAAAGCGCTCTTCTCTCCCAAGACCTTCCTCCATTCTTCCTCCTCGCCGAGGTGTATCAGGAGACAGAGATGAGAACTCCTTCTCTCTCAACAGTTCTATCTCTTCCTCAGCACGGCGGACCACCAGTAGGTTTATTTTGATTTGACTTCCTTTTTAAGCACTTTTTAAATCCTTTAAGTGGAATAGCACTTATATTTATATTTTAATTTGTAAAAATAAAACATGCATTAAGACCAGATTATATTTGCCCTAAGAATCAGAAAATCCAGAATGTAGATGGCCGCAAAATAGCTGTTTGAGTAAAAACAGTTGATAGAGGAAATGGTAACATATTACCCTATTATCTAAGACTGAGATAAACTTATTTCTCTAAGAATATATTTTCCTTTTTGCTTCAAATTTAGCGCAAAAAAAGAAAATTCTAAAGAAGTGATCGATGTAGAAACCAAGTCAAGAATTTTTAAAAACATACATGTATAAAAGCTTAACACTTATTAGATTTCCAAGTCGTAAAATCAAACTAGAAAGTCAACAATCAAAGCAGGATCCTGTTCAACTCGTTAAAAATTTGCATTCCAAATGAGATATAAATATAGTATAGTCTATGCAATAGTTTGAAATTATCTTGATTGATGGCCCATTCATGAACTGATTGGCAATTATAACAGTTTATATAATGCTCCAATCATTACACACTTCTATGTTGCATTGTGGCAAACTATCTAGTAAAGCATGGATTCAAATTACTTCCATAAGTATTTTTCTGTTGCAACTAAAATAGCTACCACTTATTAAGCACATATAGATACTAAACTCTTAAGATACATTTTCACTAAATTTAATTAGCAAAACCAATGAGTAGGTATTAATAAACTCAATTCAATCTACTGATGAGAAAACTGACCCTCTAGAGAGGGTAACTTGTCCAGTGCTTCACAGCTAGTAAGTGGTTGAATTTGGTTTTCAGCCTGCTGATAACTTCACAGCCTGAAGTCTTAAAGTCTTTTCTATATTGTTTGGAAGAAATAGTACTAGAGAACTGCTCTGTAGAATTATTTGAAGAAGAGTGTCTGTGTCATTTAAAAATCATTTTAAAATGGTGGAAATTGCTACCACTATCACATTGTAGTTGGCTTCAACCCTTATTTTAATAATAATTGGCCCACTTAAATATGACTATTGGCATTTAAACAGTGCTTTGGCCTACAAGAAAAGTGTTTACTATAATAAGAGTAATTGTGTCCAACATTATTTAGTTTCCTAGAGTATTAGCATCCTTTGAAATATGTGCTAAGAACACTGAGATCACAAAAATTATTTTATCATAGCAAAAATAAATTATTTAAATGAATTAGCAGGGAGGGCATTTAAGATTTAGTACTTTCCAGGGAAGAGACTTTAAATATCTAGAGTTGAAATTGAACGTCATTAATAACCCCAAGGGTGATGAGACAAGACAAAGATACCAAATACTCTCCAAAAGAACATCTTGAATTCTGCTTGTATTTGTTGCTATAAAAGCAAAATGGCACTTTCTCCATAAAGCTACTTCTTCAAACCACTGTGTTCTGCCTTTTAAAGTGTATCTATATATGAATTGATTCATTAAATGTTCAGCACCAATTCTATTTTGACTTTTTAAATTTACTGATGTTCACAAGCATTTTGCATTGTATTATTTGATGGTGAACATAACTGACACGTTGATCATTTTAAAATATAGGGTCTGTTTTACCTCTTCATACCAATAGCTGAGAGGCATAAAGACGATTGGAAGAGCAAGCACTCTGCCCACTTCTACTTGCCTACCATCCCCTTAATGGTACACAGGGATATTCTAACATTTTGTGCAGCTATTGAAAAGATTTGAAGGAAACAATGTTGTGCAGGAAGCTCATCCGCCCAAGAGGAAGGAAATCCATTGTCATTGAGGAGTTGACAAGATAAATAAGAGCACAGTTTAATCAAGTAACTTGTAAATAAATATCTTAAAAGTTGTTTTAGATCTTAGATTTAACCTCTTCAAGTTCAGAGCAAATAGGAAACATTCAAATTTATTGTTTTGATGACAAGAACAAATTTATTACAATAAAAATTGATCATATATATTGAACAGCAGTGTGAAGGCCTTAATATTTGTAGTTTATCCTCTTTCTCCAGATGTAACACAAAACCTTCTTTTATGAAGCTTAAAGTGTTTTCTACAAGTATGGAAATGACTCCTCAGAAGTTTAGAAAAAATTATTTCATATAGTAAAAATTGTTATTCACATCCAGAATACTGCTTCAATTCAGTCTCCATGAAGTCAAAAAACCCCTCAGCACACTTTGATGAATTCTGAATTCAATACATTTTATTTTTTAAAAAATGTTGTCTACCTACTGTATTCATCTCACATGAAAGTCACCAGGGCTAGATACAATGGCAAAAAATACAGGGACGATCCCTCTCCCCAGAAAATCTGAGCTATTCAAAATTGGTGAAGTAATAGAGAAAATATTTGAGAAAGAAATAATGTTTCTGGCGAAAGTATTCAGAGAGACTTAGAGACAGACATCTACATTGAAAACTTAGTCCATAACAAACCAGGACATGGAAGTTACAAAATGCCAAGTTGGATGTGGTTGTATCATCCTAGTCTTGAAATTCTTGTGAAAAGCAATAAAAATCACAAAACACATGCTAATTTCTCACTTTAGACTTCTCATATCCCGTTTCATATTATCAGTTGAAGAGTCTAACTATCTTGTGGCCTGTGTTAGAAGACCAAAAAGACATGGGGCACTTTCATTTGATACGTGAAAACTGTTCACTGAAAGAAGTACAATTGTTCTGTGTTTCTCCAGGAGATAGAACCTATAGCGACGGGTAGATTTACATTTTCCATAGATCACAATTGTCTAAAAAGCTCTCCTGAGCTCACATCTTGTAAATATTTAGGCAAAGGTTATCTGTCCACTTCTCAGAAAGAATTTCCTATATTTATGAGCAATTGCATTAGGTGACCTCTAAGATTCCTTTCACTTCAGTGGCTTTAAAATTGTTATATATTTATTCTCTACAAAATTTCAGAAGATTCATTGATTTTTTTACTTAATCGGCAGTAAAAAATGAAAATTATCCCTTTTCTATAAAACATGTTATAAATGAAATTTGCATGCCTAGAAATGTAAATCCTCAGGGGCTAAATATTGTATCTGGCTTAGACGTTAGTAGCATCTGGGTGAATGAGCCTCAATATTCTCATTTCTTAGGAATAATAAGAGCTGCCCCTAACAACCGTATTTGCGTGTTTGGTTATCAGTTGGTTAGTATTCACATTAGTGCTTTGAAATCTATAAGGTGTTGCATTCTTATTTCTATCATTCTCTCAGAAAAGTATTTGAAATGTCATTCAAAGCACATTCAAAAGATGAAAGAAACATAGTGTAGGAAAATGGGGGGTGGGTATAATAATAATAGGATGCTGAGCTCAATTTGAGGCAAAGAAATGCATCTCAGATCCTGTATAATTAACGGGGTCTTGGATTTAACACCAAACTGCCAAACTAGTGATGAAAACAGAGGAGAAAACACAGTCAGGTACGAGGCTCAATGGGAATATATTGGGACATCACAAGTTTCTAAGGCAAGAAATAGACTTTTTTTGTTTGTTTGTTTGAAGCACTGAGATGATTTTCCTTATGAAAAGAATACATGATATAGTAGAGCAATGTCTGACAACTTCCATAAACATATTTACACCTCATAGTGTTCCTCAATATAAGGATAGAATATTGAAATGCAGACCTTTCTATACGGACCGAAACTATGTGTCCTAAATACATGGTTCTGTATTGTATGTTCACCTGGATCCCAGAATGAATTCACTACATAGAGGAATGAATGATCTACATATCATTCAAGGAATCGTCAGTAAATATGGGTCTGCATATGACACTAAGTGTAAATTCTTTTCCAACTAAAGGCAGATCCATATGCCTTAATAGTCACACAAGTAGAAAATAGTTTTTGACACATTTATAATGAAAATTAAGGAGAACAAATCAGAAAAAAAAAGAATCAGGTTTTTTTCTTTGTGTTGATAGCAATGCGTGTTCAAAAGAATGCCACTGAGTTATGCACCTGATTTCAGAAACGAGATTCTCAGCTTCTTGAGCACTATAGTGATCATTACAATAATTGTTTCTAAATACCTTAGAAATTAAACATATTATGACTTCTAACAATCTATGGGAAGAGGGATGTTTTGAGGAGAATTGTCTGACTCTGGTTTGGTTTTGGTCTTGCTTGTTAATACAGGGTCAGAGCCAATTCGCAGAGCAGGAAAAAGTGGTACCTCAACACCCACTACCCCTGGGTCTACTGCCATCACTCCTGGCACCCCACCAAGTTATTCTTCACGCACACCAGGCACTCCTGGAACCCCTAGCTATCCCAGGACCCCTCACACACCAGGAACCCCCAAGTCTGCCATCTTGGTGCCGAGTGAGAAGAAGGTCGCCATCATACGTACTCCTCCAAAATCTCCTGCGACTCCCAAACAGCTTCGGCTTATAAACCAACCACTGCCAGACCTGAAGAATGTCAAATCCAAAATCGGATCAACAGACAACATCAAATACCAGCCTAAAGGGGGGCAGGTAAGAATTGCATGAACACATATTTGCTGCCAGAAATAATTATTACATTGCCTTTTCATGTTGAAAGCTAACAGTTCTTAAAAGGGAAGCAGATGTGTTAAAGAGCTACTGGTTGCAATTTATTGCTAAGAGTTTGGACTTTAGGAAGATAGCATCTGAAATATAATGAAAATCACATGACATACCCATTCCTTCTGTTTATTCTTGGGTAAAAATTTTTACCAACTTTTAGTTGATTGACTAACTTTTTTTTTTCTGAATGTATCTCTATTGCTTTATGGTTTTTAACTTGAGATTAAAGTTATATTTCTGACATAAAATTGAGTTTTCTGTTTTAGATTCTGACCATGAGCTCATTTGGCTATCTTTTAGTGATTCCAATTTTATCTCCTTCTTCATTTCCCAAGGATTTCCTATGACATTTTCTACCATTCCCTCATGTTTACTCCAAAACAAGGATGTTGCACCGAGTTTCAGTTCTGGCTACTATTGCCTAAATGTTGCAAAGGGCAGGTATTCGTGTTAATAATAAAAGACACATGGTTCTGATGAATAAAATTGTAGACTTTTAACTTCTACTCAAGATTAATTGTATTAAATAGAGCTATTAGTAAAGCTTACTTACTAACTCTTAACTTCAGCTCCCCAGAGCAAACATTCATATCTTTTCAAACCAGGGGACTTTGAGTTCTGTCTTGACGTGAACCTTGCTTATATACTATATGTTTGGACAAAGCAATTAGCCTGGAAGGAAATAATACAAATATTATTTAATGTTTATCTCATAATATTGATCTATTCAGGATAGTTTAACTTTTGTCATTGAAGAGATATAAAACAACATCTTTTTTTGAAAGAAAGAAAGATAAAAACAATAACTCTGTACATAAACAAACTTATAATGCCTTTTCAATATTCCAAGAAAGTCTTTTCTTTTTAATGTCAATATTTTTTTCTGCCACTCTTTTTCTTGTCTCTTGTATTTTGTGCCACTGCTTTCTGGTATCCCTCCTTCATGCCAAAGAAAATCTATTTTCAGGCAAGTTTAGAAAAAAGATCTTGCCAAAATGTAAAGCTATCAGGCACTCCTACTCAGCAGTGAAGCAAAAATTCAGTGTTGCTCTTTCATTTAGCAACAAACTTCTTTGCTGTCTCATTATGGCTCTGTTCAGAAAAGCCCAAAGAGTTAAGAAAAATCAACCAATGGGGCAGGAGGGGAGAGGTCAATATGCCCTTTCAGAACAATGATAACATTCTATAATAATAGAGTCGTAAAGATACTTTTTCATAGACAGATGCTATGAAAACTAGAAGCTACAAGAAACATTTTTAAGCAAAAAGTAGAATTATAAGCCTATAATTCCTAAAAAACTCAAACTATTCTTGCATTCATCAGCATTTTGCACATCCAAGAGAAGGAAATATTTTGAGCTTTTTGGAAATATTCAAATGTTGCATCATCTTTATATTTATACATAAATAAATTAAAAGCATAAGGTGAATAAAATCAATATAGTACCATTTGGAAAGTTCTGCATTTTAGCCTTGGACAAGCTGTCCTCTAAAATAAAGTAACTATTACATATATTTAAAATCAGTTCTTTTAAAATAAATATTCCCATGTCCTGTTACTCTCCTTAACTAGATGTGGGCTTTACTTACTTATATTCTGGAAAACATTGGTACTTAAAATAATTTGTTTCCTCTTAGAATCACAAGGAAATATAAATTATCTCCGAGATATTATTTTTGAAACTAAAAAAGTAATTAGAAGAGAAAAGTATTATTTTAAGTTGACATAGAAATTTTACATGTTTTTCTTCGAAGGACTCCTTAAGATAGGCACAAAGAATGGTTTTAGCCTCAGCTTTGCAGGCACTTCTAAGAGTCAATCAATCCAAAAAACGTGAAGATGTCTATTTTCTTTTTCTGATTATTTATCATATCTGGTTTTGAGTATTTTTATGTCTTATTTAAATTGACTTCTACTATATTTGGTAATTCATAAAATTGATACAAAATATCTTACAGTTTTGAGCTGAACTAAAACTTCCTTAGAGATTATGGTGGTTAAGGGCTAGTAAATACATATGACACAAAAATTACAGAAAGAACAAAAATAGCTTCAAGATCAGTGTCATTTGAAGCAAATCTGTTTTTTCATCAGGCAAGTGTTATACCTGCTACAAAATTATCCTAGTTCAGCAATGATGACTTTGGAAAAAATTCACAACGGTGGAGTTATGAGGTGACTTTTTTGCAGAAGTAGGAGGTATTTCCTCACCAAGATAAGAACCAGATGAAAGATATTTGCCTTCTATTTTGTGATAGATGGTATAAATTCACTTAAAGAGTAAAATGAATTGGGAAATAATAGCACATTGCAGTAGAACTGTCTCTGTAGGAAAAACCTATCATTCAACACTTCAGCACTATCTCCTTAAAAGTCTCCTTACAGTGTATAATCTCAGCTACAGGGAGTGAGGAGAGGTTTTTTCCATACGTGTAAAACTGGAGATCTTATAGAACGTCGGAAGGAAAAGTATTTTAGGGCTTGTTTGAAATTATCAAAATGACATGTTAAAGACCCTTTATTAGATGATTGAGCATCTATACATGCACACTGTTGAAGAAATTGAAACCACTAGCACATTGTTCTCAATTGTAAATTGATTTTCCTAAGGCATTTGAATGGATAGTGGCCAACCCAGAAATATTTCAAAAGACAGAACAAGACCTATGCTTTCTTCAGGGGCCAGGTTTTGTAATAGTGATATATGGTCTCTAGGAACTGAGAAAAATATTCATGCAATTCTTATTAACGAAGATGGGAGTAAATTTGAAGATGTAACTTTTAATTCCTCTGCACAGGGTCTATTGTGGTAAAATCTGAAGCAATTAGGTTGTATACAAATGATTTCATTATGACAACTTTATTATTGGGGTTTTTTTGTGTGTTTGTTGTTGTTGTTGTTGTTGTTGTTATTTTTGAGATGGAGTCTCTATCGCCAGGCTGGACTGCAGTGGCACGATCTCAGCTCACTGCAACCTCTGCCTCCTGCGTTCAAGTGATTCTCCTGCCTCAGTCTCCCGAGTAGCTGGGACTACAGGCGTGTGCCACCACGCCCAGCTAATTTTTGTATTTTTAGTAGAGACGGGGTTTCACCATGTTGGCCAGGCTGGCCTCAATCTCTTGACCTCGTGATCCACCTGCCTCAGCTTCCCAAAGTGCTGGGATTACAGGCATGAGCCACTGCGCCCAGTCTATTGGGGTTTTAAAATGTGTGCAATCTCTAAGAATTGGGAGAGGAAATCTATAATAAAGATATATGCATCTTAGGAACTCAACAGCTTCCCAAATTATTTGCCTCCAGTTTGAACATTTATTGTCCTTTTTGTACAGGTTTTGTGCTTACAGCAGTTATCTCTTCTGTTAAGGTCCAATTTCTGTTGGCAGAAGGGCTCAGCTCAGTGAGGCAAGTCAATGCCTAATGGAATAGATAAGCTAGCTGAAGGTACGAGGAGCTTTACAGAAGGCAATAAAGCTAATCTTTTCAGCTAAAACAGATTCATTCCATTGGAAAGAATATGGGCAATCATGGATTCAGTGTAGACAATTAGCTTGATTGATTTAACTCAAGGCATAGGGAAGACTATCTTATTAAGTGTATTAATTTGAAACTGCTCTGTGGTTAGTTAGCTCCCCAATCTACATTAAATCTAAGTTTTAGAATAAATAATGTTAGTTTTTGAAGAACACAGCTGCTTCAGTTAAACAAAGGTAGGAAAACAAGCAATTTCTCTAAACATGTAGCATAAAAAAATTTAGGCAACAATTCAAGGAATAGTGCTTTTTACCTTTTCTATCTAATAATCAGGTTTTAAAATAGTTACCTAGATATATATGGAATGCTCCTATATGTTTTGACAGGTATCTTGCTTTTCTCCATTGTGAAGAAATCTTGTGAAGATGAGTATAAAAAACACAAGTTGGCCAGGTGTGCAGTGGCTCATGCCTGTAATCTCAGCACTTTGGGAGGCCGAGGTGGGTGGATCACCTGAGGTCAGGAGTTCGAGACCAGCCTGGCCAATATGGTGAAACCCCGTTCCTACTAAAAATAAAAAAAATTTTAAAAAGCCAGGCGTGTTGGCGGGCACCTGTAATCCCAACTACTTGGGAGGCTGAGGCATGAGAATCACTTGAACCCGGGAGGCGGAGGTTGCAGTAAGCCAAGACCACGCCATTGCACTCCAGCCTGGGCAACAAGAATGAAACTGTGTCTCAAAAAAAAAAAAAAAAAATAGATAAATAAAATTTAAAAAGCACAAGTTATATGCCCTTGTAATAATTGAAAGTTACTAAAGAAGTGGCTTCACAGATGTTGTCTTCATTAACTGCTTATTGGATAGGATAAAGCGTGATCTCTGCAAGGCCATGTCTGTGGATCTGATGGATTGCCTCTGAATTATGTGCTTTTGCTCCATTAATGGCTACAGTCAGTCATTTTCAGGTTAGCTAGGCTACAAATGATGGCATCATCATGCAAGTCACTCCTTTTTAAAGAAAAAATGGTACTCACCTTTATATAAAGAACTTTGTAAAATGTGTCAGCATATTGCTTTCCCAATCAGCATTGCCCTGCCATCTTTTTAAAATGTTTATTTAGATAAATCTATTAAATGAGAACCTGTAAAACATACCATTACATTCTAGAAATAAAGCAATCTTAGTTTCTATATCTCCATTCTATATGGATCTATTAAACTAAAGGATATTAGACGTCAGAGATATCCATCTCCTTCTAATCCAACCCTCACATTTTCACAGAGTAAGAAACAGAAGTTCTCACATTACCCACATCTTGCATATAGGACATTAAATATCATCCTTCCATGGCTGAGCTGTGAAATCAGAATCTATACTTTGTCTTTAATGAATAATTAGTCACTCGTCTGCAAGTATGTAATTTTGTATACCTTAGTCTTTTTTGTTTGCTTTACCTTTCATTTCATAACATGAAAATAAATGGTAATATTATTTAACAGTGCTTTTCCACGCCAAAGATTTTTTATCACATCAGAATTGAAATTTGAAGCTTCTGAACTTTTATAATATTTTCATGAAATTATTTAATGCAAATAGCATGTTATATTGATACACTATTAAAATACGTGTTATATTAATATACTACATTAAATTTGGAAAAGTGTGTTGCATTTTTATCATATTTTTTTGTTTTCTCCTATAATTCACAAGTTATTTTTTAAGTAATTCTAAAAATTAAGGTTTTAAAATAGAAGCTAGTTAGCTTTTTAATTTCTATGGATAATATAAACAATCAATTATGAAATATTAATTATCATATCAATCTTAGCATCTTAAAAAAGCATGGGGAGTTGTCTTCTATTTCTTGGGTAACTCCAGAAATACAAAGTTTTACCTTTCTTTACTTGACCATTGATTCAACAAATATTTATTGAGCACCTACTACACCATGCTATGTTCTACATACTGAAATATAACAATGAACAAAACAGATTTCTTAAATTCTTGCCATCATAGAATTTACATTCTAGGAGGAAAGGTGAGCAAAAAAAAAAAAAAAGTGATATAAGAAAAATATGTAAAAAAGTGCTAAGTATGAAAGATAAAAATAAAGATAAGAAAGAGGCTCAGGATATGTTCAGAGGAAATTGCATTTCTGATAGGATGACTAGGAAAGGCCTGAGAAGGTGATATTTGAATAGAAGCTCCAAGGAAGTAAAGGAGTAAGCCATACAGATAACTAGGTAATGAGCCTTTCAGGCAAAGGGAACCACACATTCAAAGACCCTGAGGTAGAAGCAGGCCTTGCATGTTCTAGGAACAGCAAGGACATCAGTGTGACTGATGCCACATACATCTTTTGAGTGTAGAAAGTTTATGCTATTATTACATTTTTTAAGTATTATTACATCTATTCAAATAACAGGACTTTCATATTGCTAAACCAAAAATCTAAGAGTCAACTTTTCCTCTCACTTTGTCTCATCCCATATCCTAACCATCTTTAAGTGCTAATGATTTTGTGCCCTGAATAGCTCTTAAATCTGCCGACTTCACTCAGTCTGCTCTGCACTATCTTAGCCTAAGCAGTGCTCTCTTGTTGATATTGCCACAATGGTTATTAATTTTTGGTTTCCTTACATCTGTTGTTTGCTCTATCTGATGTACTCTCTATATTGTAACCAAACTTTCTCACCACATTTTTCATTAAATATTCCATTGTATAATTAGTTATTTAATGTCTATCTTGTTTCACTTACTAGACCATAAGCTCCATGAAGTCAGAGATGAGGTCCATTTTGTCCATAATGTCCCATACATGGTAGGTGCTCAGTAAATATTTATGCAATGAAAATCGAATGAATGTATTATGCCATATTCATGGAGAAGTGCATTACTTTAGTGACACTGTTGAATGATTATGAATGTTTTATGTCATGACAATTATTATCCAGAGAAACTTTCCATGTTTGTCTAAACCAAGCTTGTCCAACCTGTGGCCCTGGGAGCTACATGTGGCACAGGATGACTTTGAATGTGGCCCGACACAAATTCATAAACTTTTTAAAAACATTTTGAGATTTTTTGCGACTTTTTTAGCTCATCTGCTATTATTAGTTTCAGTGTATTTTATGTGTGGCTTAAGACAATTCTTTTTCTTCCAATGTGACCCAGGGAAGCCAAAAGATTGGACACCCCTGGTCTAAAAGAATATTGAAAAATAATACATCAAATAGAATATTGGATTTAAGAGCTGAGTTAGTGGTCCAGCTCTTCTGTTAAAGTATTGCATTACCTTCAGTACTGATTTTTTTTTTTTTTTTTTTGTCCTTATCTGTAGACCGGAAGCAACAAAATCATGCTTATTTTTGTATATTGCACCGTTTCATATAAATAGACTCTTAAGTCATTTTAAACTCTCACATACATGGTACTACTTGGAGCATGATAGTAGTTATGCATTACAGCTCATCAAAAAAAATTCATTTAGGTATTCTAATATATTCCATATGTGTTTGTACCACAAGGGCAAGCTGAAATTGAGTAAAAGAGCAGTGTTTCTGAAATAGAAGACAGGTGTAACGAGGGAAGAAAAGCCATAGAGAGGGAGGAAGAAGGAAATAAAATTAGTAAAATGTGAGGTGGAATCTTTTTAAATATGCTCTCATAAAGTTTTAGGCATTGTCTGTATTAGTCAGTTCTCACATTGCTATAAAGAGCTACCCAAGACTGGGTAATTAATGAAGAAAAGAGGTTTAATTGACTCACAGTTCCTCAGGCTTAACAGGGAGCATGACGGACAGACCTCAGGAAACTTAAAATCATGGCAGAATACAAACTTCCACTCTCTCTCCTGCCACCATGTGAAGAAGGTTCCTGTTTTAAGGGGAAGCAGTTCCACACACTTAAATCATCAGATCTTGTGAGAACTCACTCACTGTCACTAGAACAGCAAGGGGGAAATCTGTCCCCGTGATCCAATCACCTCCTACGAGGTCCCTCCTCCAATTCAACATGAGATTTGGGCAGGGACACAAATCCAAACCATATTGTTACCCTCGGATCATTTTTAGGCCCTTTAAATGCTAATTACATAGTTTACTTTCAATTTCATATTTAAGAAAATGGATTAATTCTGGAAGCAACTAATAGAGTGAAACAGGATTTTCCCTCATTATATGAAATCATAATAATGGTTACCACTGTGAAGGTCTACTGGGTGCTATTAACATGTAAGCATGTTTATAACATATAAGATGAAGAGAGAAAGATTGCAATGAGTTTTCTTTCTCATTCACATATTTATTCTTTCATCAAACATTTATTAAGATTGCTGGGCACTAAATGAGAAAAGAGGAATGGGAAACAATGAGGCATGGTCTCTGCAACCTAGGCAAAAGGGAGGTTTTTTGTTTTTTGTTTTGTTTCTTGTCCTCCTCTAATGTCTTCCCTTTATTTAATTTTAAGTGTTTTCCAAGCCATTTCTTCCCATCTTCTGAGAGCTACAATAAGGGCTAAATAAGAGGAATCATAAAATACCCTATGAACTTTTAACTTAAACTTAACTTTAACATAAAATGACCCTATAAACTGTTGGTCAACCCAGCATAAAGAAATTTATTACAAGGCTTTTTTTTGTTTTGTTTTGTGTTTTTGATATCAAAGTCATCATTATATCAGAGTGAAAGCTCCCTAAGATCAGGACTCTGTCTTTATGCAATAGAATTTTGTAACTATAATTCAAATGTCTTTTGTGGAGTAATGAAAAGGTTTAGAGTTACGTTGAGTAAATATTAATTTTTAAAAATTATGAGAAAATTACCACTTTGGGTTTGCAAAGTTAAGGCCTGTTGAGCCTTTTTATCTGCTGTTCATTCACAAGCCAAACAAAGACATAGGAACTAATGAGGTTATTTTCAGATAACTGAGCAGAGTATTTAAAAGTTATTTTCTTCACTGATTTGGCCCACTATTCCTTAGAATTTCTTAAAAATTTAAACAAGAACAAACTTTAATGTCAAAAAATTATAGTATACAAATTTGAAAAAGTTCATTAGCTGTTCATTTTCATGAATCATAATGACTGTTATACTCATAATGTTTCTTCCAGCGCCCATTGAGAGACCACTTACAAATACTTAATGATGGGTCTAGTGACTAAACTCATTAATGTCTATTCCACTAAAACGTTCTTTCCAAATTATTCAGCATTATCCACTCACCCAGGGTTTTTCAGTGTGGTTCTGCTTTCTGTGCCATGTGACACAGCTTGCATAGGAAAATTGGTCTCTCCAACTTTTCTTTTAGAGTTTTGTGGAATTGTGCATTTTGACATAAACTGTTATTTCTTCCTAAATGTGTATTTAAATATACATATTGTTTATATTGGATATAAAGAATTTTAAAGAAACTATTGTTCAATGTAGGCAGGGATGGTTAAAATTCTGATTATAATATTTGCATACATTTTAACCAGAGTGCAAAGTTTTTAACAGCTGAATCTCTGAAGAACATCATATGTGTGCCAGAGAACTTTCAATCTTCAGGACTATCTGATGTAGTCATAGTTTGTTTTAGTATAGGATACCTGAGGATTTTACAGAGGCCATATAGTTTTCGTTAAAATGAATATTATGAAATAAAAAATACTTTTGAAAGAGGGTATTTTCATAATGCAAGAACAAAGGAGGGCTTAATTTTATGTCATCCTGAGAAATGAGGGAAACCCAAAGGAGAAATTTAATCCCTTGCAAGGTTAAAGGGAAGTCAGTTGAGTGCCACTGTTCACTCTCCTTTCTCAAAAGCATTCTTTCTGATACAACTTAGATGGAGGAAAAGAGAAATGGTATTGCAACCTAGGTTCATACCTAATGGATGCCTGAGGGGATCTAGACAAATCCAAATTATTTGACTCCTAGTCACCCTCCACATCTCACCACCTTGAGCTGGCATGTGGATCTTTTGATAAAAAGAGCAGCGTCATAGAGTGTCAATTTAAAAAAAAAATCAATATCTCATTGCTCAAGAAATTCAAGTTGACATTGGGATGAATGCCTCCAATTTACAAACTGTTTTACTAAAAACTGTACATTGAGAATGTATTTTCTTTCATTTTACGTGTTTCTTAGAGATTTTTTTTCTTGTCTGCAGGCATATCCTGCATTTTCTGTTTCAGTCCTTTCCTAGAGCAACCCTATTTTAGGGGAACAGGTATTAATGTATTGAAAGGAATAGTTAAATATATGCAGAGAGAGAGAGCACTGTGGCAGATCACTTCAATTAAACCATCGTGATAAAATCCAACTAAAGTCACACAAAGAATATCCAGATGACAATGATGACACAGCCATGGCTGCATTTATGAATTACTTAGAAGCAGAGGGGGGCCTGGGAGACCCTGGGGACTTCAGTGACATCCAGTGGACCCTCTAGCCTTTGATTTTTAACTCCGAAAATGAGAAACATTTTAAAGCATTTTATTTACGAAAAACTGTCTCAACTATTCTTCAGTACTGTATTGATATTGTTTGTATCTTTTATTAATGTTCTACCAGTTTTTATAGATTTGCATCTTATTGTCACAGGGATGTGGGGAAATATGTTTTCCTCCCAAGAGAACCAAGTTTGTTATAGACTCCTTTATTCAGTGAAATGGCTTATAATCCACTAGTTGCCATATTTTTGCTAAAATATTTCTAACCAAGAATACTACATACCTATTGTTTTGGCTTTGTTTTATTTTTGATGCAGTTTTTTTTAGTTGGGGTAATGTAATATATTGATATTTAAAAAAAAAAAAAAAAAGAATATCCAGAAAGAAATTGCAATATTCTTCTCTATCATAGTGGAAGAATAGAAAGAATTAGTCAAAATTAAAATAAAGCAATTCTGATGAATTTTCTTATGTCATTAACCTATGCTTATACAACTCTTCATGCTGTATGACCCTTATGTGAATGGAAAGCCAACTATTTGTGCAAATAAATCACCAATGTTTGCATAAAATTCCTGAGACTAGAATCCTTTTTTGCAAGCTCCCACTGGAGGTACTGATTGCACCAAACCTTGAAGAAGAATCTGTTACAGACTCAACTTGGAATGAGAGCACCCTAGGGAGAGATAATAACAAAACGCAGGGATGAACTTTAAATGTAAACACAGTCCTTAAAGTATAGAATGTAGCAGAGTCTGGCCAAAATGTAAAGTAACATAGAAGTCTGAAGAATCGGAATTGCTGAGACCTCTGGCTGCCTCGCTAAGAAATTTTGATGTATTTAATAAGAAATAGAGCACTTGGGGGAATTTTTGAATAGGGGAGAGCTATAGGAAGATGACCCACTTGATTAATCTATTTTTCACTTCTGCTATGAAGTATGTAGAAAAAAAGGTTGTCACACTCTTTCAAATACCCTACTTTGTATTAATAGTGCAAGTAAAAATTTTACTTGAAATAGGCCGGGCGCAGCAGCTCACGCCTGTAATCCCAGCACTTTGGGAGGCTGAGGCGGGCAGATCACGAGGTCAGGAGATGGAGACCATCCTGGCTAACACGGTGAAAATTCATCTCTACCAAAAATACAAAACATTAGCTGGGCATGGTGGCGGGCGCCTGTAGTCCCAGCTACTCAGGAAGCTGAGGGAGGAGAATGGCGTGAACCCGGAAGGCGGAGCTTGCAATGAGCCCAGATCGTGCCACTGCACTCCAGCCTGGGCGACAGAGCGAGACTCTCTCTCAAAAAAAAAAAAAAAGTTCTTGAAATAAATTGGCAGAGATTAAAATGTGATTTAGAGAAAATGTTGAGCAATTATTATTCAGAATTTTTCCTTCATATCATGAGCACAGAAAATTAGTTTTTTCGTCAAATAGAAGTTAATTTTTTTTCTAGACAATCTCTAAGATGTTAAAATAATTTTCCCTTGACATAGATTTTTAGGAAAACAAATGTTTTTCTAAAACTGAAAATCCCTTCCCAAATAAATAAATATTTATTTAGATTTATCCATAGAACCCAGAGTTAAAACTGTAACTCTTGTTGTTTTTTTGTTCGTTTTTTGTTTTTTGTTTTTTGTTTTTTAAAGCTAATCTAGAATATGACCTTCTCCTTCACAGCAGCCATGTATTTTTCTATTTTATGAAATGGTTTCTGAGGACTGCTGTTGTTTGTGGAATGAACTCTAAGATGCTGATTATTTGTAATTGACCCTAGAGATCTTTGGCGTGAAGTAATTTGTAAATTTGCTCCGGCATAAATGTGAGTCACGTGGAATAGGCGAACATTCAGGTGCAAGTTGTCAAACTAGAGTGTAACTCTTCATAAGCAGTAAGTGTCCACTATCCAAAGAGGTTTATGCTTCTTTCTACCCTACCATTAAGAACGATGGAAAACAAAAGTCTAGAGAGGCCAGTTACATTTATTCTGTCATAATTCACCTCATTTTAGACCAAAAAAATATAATATAAACCTATTGCAATATGGAAATACGTAAAGAAAGTGCCAGTAATGCATGTGAAAGGATAGGATTGTTTCATATTACAAGCTGAGCAGACATAGGTGGAGAAAGTCTACCTGCAAGAGAGGCAAGCAGTTTTTTTTTGATAGAATATCTGTGATTTTCTAGAGAATCTGGGTAAAATCAACAGAAGTCAGATTTTAAGTTGTAGGACTTTAAGATTCTAAATAATCTCTCAATAATGCTGGCAATGTGATCATTTAGGATTGAATCATTTGTTTTGGAAATCATAAAAATGGTCAAACAGTTGATTAAATGTTAATGTCAAACAGATTTATGCAACTGAATTTAGAATTTCTATTTTTGTAACAAGTGAATCAGATTTCATGTTTGGCTTGTGATCACTTGGCAATGAGTCACTAGATTGGTACTCTAATGATCTCTAAATTAAATTTTTTAAACATAGTATGAAATCCTGTATATTCTCAAGGATTAGTAAAATAGCTCACATCATGTCTATGTCATTGCCAAAATAATTAGATATTTATTGAGAATCCTTTAAAGTATTATTATTTTAAACAATAAGTCAAAATTATTTGCTTTCTCCCATCCAAGTGGCAATCAAGCTCGACCCTGCTTAAATTCCAAGACTAGATGGGAATGGGCACATTTATGGTGATATGGCCATAAATAAAATGATTTGCCTTCAACTTCAGAAAATAATTTCTCCATGAGGTTTTACATGTAATGGTCTTTATTGGTTTAAAACTATCTCCATCTTATATGAAACGTTTATAGTGCAACTACACTTATTGTTAGATACAGACTCTGTGAATATCTTCAACCCTGTTTAAGTTGCAGCTTTTATTATGCCCTAAAGAGTAGCCCAATAATTCTGTCTTCCGAATTCAAATTTTGACAAGAGGCTTTCCCCGTGGGTTGCTGATGAGAATTGTCAATGATATTTCCCTGCAAGGAACAAGCTATCTTGTCAATGTTAGGCAGGCACTGTGAATTAAGCTTTGCCTAGTTAAAAAAAAGTCAAGATTCAACATCTTTTCGAATTTTTTATTCTTTTTTGGAAATACCAAAAGATGTGTTAATATTCTTGCAGGTGGCTGTGTATCTAGGGTAAATTTATTTAGAGTTTTTTAATAAGAGGATAAACTGTCCCCTAAAGCATTGAAAATGTTATTTTTTTTTCTTTAACTATTGCAGAGGTGGGAAAGAGAAGAGAGTAGAAGTAACCAAAGTAAAACAAAATGAACAAATAACAATAACACAAATAAAGCTTTCTTTCCATGCTTACATTGCTTTTTTGTCCTCCAAAAGATGCAAGGTTCAAAAGACATATGAAATAAGTCATGAAAGTTGTAACATTGTATATTAAACCAGAGTAATGCCCTTCCAGATCTGGATCTGCTGTTGTCTTCAAGATGAATGTTTGACTTCCCAAAAATACAAATAAAACACCTAACCTCAAATCTGCTGGCCTCAATCAAGGCCTGACCTATATCTGTGTGACCTAGTTACATGTCAGCTGACCAATAGGTTTTCTTGCCTCTAAAAATGGAAATAATGCTTCCATATGATCATTCATGGAAAATGACTGCTCTTGAGAAGTTGCCAGAAAGGGGCCTTCAGGAGGCCACTGAACCAAACCTACAAGGGAATTGTGAAACCCAAACTTTCTTTGTTGACTATCCTGGGAAACCGGGGGTTCTTACCCTAGATGAATGAGAACTCTGATGTAGAGCATTCACCATGTGTGAGCCCCATTTGTGCTGTGTGGACCAACAGAACAGTCAAGTGTACGATAATTGTGATGGCTGACTCTGATGGGGTGAGGGAATGGCATATCCTCTAGGGTCCTGTGCTGAACAAGATTTAGTGTTAACCACTATTGACCCTTAACTAGAGTGAGCCTGAGTCCCAGTGTTGCTGACAACATTGGTAGCCTCCCCATCACAGATGATTCAAGTTTTGTTTTTCAATCTGTACAACTGTTTCCAGATCATACCGAAGTACAGTGGGATTTCAAAGCCTCTCTTGCATTTGACCCTTGAGGGTGCAGAAGAATAGGGGCTCAGATTTACATGACATAACGGTTCTTCAGTTCCAGAGTGATATTTTCTCTTAAATGAATGTGTAGGTGGAAGGGAATCTAAAGCCTCTTTGATGGTACCCATTCTGGTTCCCCTTATCCAGCATCTTGATAGAAAAGTGCACAGTGAAATTACCTCCAATTCCTTTTAGGTTAGGATTTTAAACAAGAAGATCGATTTTAGCAAAGTTCAGTCCAGATGTGGTTCCAAGGATAACATCAAACATTCGGCTGGGGGCGGAAATGTAAGTAGAAGCACCTGTTAGAAAGCTGTCCTGATTGCGTGGAGCCACCTGCACAGCCAGCACCCTGCCTTCTTTCCCACCTCTTTCCAACACACTGCTCCTTTCTCACTGCTGTCCCACATGTCTCCCTGGTGTGATAGCTTGTAGTCTTGCATTTTCAGTGATGGACTTCCCTTCCTTCCCTGTAAGATCATCAGGGAATTTCTTGCTTTGATTTGGGAAAGAAAACCTCGATGGAATGCACCATGGTTTTC
Source organism: Piliocolobus tephrosceles (assembly GCF_002776525.5). Classification (NCBI taxonomy): domain Eukaryota; kingdom Metazoa; phylum Chordata; class Mammalia; order Primates; family Cercopithecidae; genus Piliocolobus; species Piliocolobus tephrosceles. Next base: position 96,143,246 of record NC_045444.1, read on the forward strand.
TGGAGAATGGCAAAACCACTTCAGTTGCCAACTTTGTCGCTGGCGTTCTTGTCTTCAATGTATTTTCTCACATTGTTTCTACTCCACTGCAAAAGTCAGCTGGGCACATATTTTTCTAGCTCCATATACATTACCCATGAGGCAAAGACTGATATACTTGTAAATGCCCAAAGTATGTAATGTCAATCTTCAGTGGTTCATTATTCATGAAAGTAAGGATATCATTTAGAATAATACAAAACTAGTGGAGCATGGTTCATCTGTAATTCAAAGTGAAAGGATTCAAGTCCAGTGTACACTTTAGTTTGATGGGATTTTTTTTCCTGTCTCTTTCATTTAGTGTAAATAATATCCTGTGAGAGGAAGGGAATGATGATTCCATGTTTTTTAAGTGTGGTTGAGGCAGAGTTGAAATGGTCAATCTCAAGCTAAAGGAAGCATGGTTCTTTATAAAATAAGAATAGTTTTTCAAAGGTGATCAGGCTAACTATATTCTACAGATCCTATCTCTTTGAACTTCGGTTTCTGATCATCCGTTACTCAAGTAATTTACAAGGTGTTGAGTCTAGAGTCTCACCTGTCTAGTAACTCTTGGCTACTTGCTTCCCAACTGGGCAGAAGTAGAATCAAGCAGTGAAAGAGAGAGTGAGTGAGAGAGAGAGAGAGAGAGAAGCAAGTGCCTTCTACAAGCAGCTGTTGCCTGATAATCAAAGTAGCTTCACTGAGCATAAAACTGTCACTGTCATTGAGAGTCCATAGCAATGTTTGCTGGCCCGCTTCAAGTATGCTAGGCTAAGCCTCAGGGTTAATCTTTACATTTACGTGGTTGCCACTCTTCCTTATTCCCCAGACTATAAGGATATACCATGTGGTACTTTCATGAAAGTAGCCCCAGTCCTGGTAATTACCTTGAGGATATCAGAGGATGAACCCAGCTATCCTTTACACAGGTGCTGCTGGACAAAACACCTAAGTGGAAAAGGATAAACTAGGATAATTAAAGATCTTAAAGTAAGTGGAGGAGCTTTATCTCCCAAAACAATAGTCTTAAATTTTCCTCTAGGAAAGAATCCCTTGTTTAAATATGCAGACATCCTGGCCCTGTCCTCATGATGCCTGTGATTCAGTAATTCCCAAGTACTCTCATGCAGATGACAATGGACCAAACTTGGAGAAGCACTGCTTCAAATATTGGGAGAGGAAATATTTTCAGTAAAACACACAGAAGAAAAAACATATTGCTATCATTTTATAATTTGGTATGAAAGAAAAATTTCATCTAGCTAAGATATGACAATGTAATAACAACTTAGAAAAGCACATTCAGAACTTCTTGCATCTTAAAACAATGTTGGTCTTCTTGTAACTATGAGCAACATTGGTCACTTTTATGTAAAAATCACTTTATAAAGAATAATGCATCTCTTCTCTTGGCTCTTTGCTTATGGAAGGGTTTAACACAGTGTTGCTTAGTTCTCTGAGTGGAAGCTTGCGTTGTTAATATGTTTCTATCCTCCTATGTCATAATCTGCTTTCAACTAATAAAATCTTCTATTCTAGGGTTTTCTTTCACTTGGGTTCTTCTTTCCAATCCAAACATGTGGGAGAATATATGGAAAAATATGTCTTCCTGTGTTTGTGTGTGTACTTCAGGTTGGGTTTCTAGCTATGTTGTTGCATGTTGTGACTTTGGGTATGTTTCTAAATTTTATGTATGAGCTTGGGTTTTTGTCAATGTTTGAACTATTTTAAGCATGTTTTATGTGGTTCACATAGGTACAAATTGTTACCAAGAAAATAGACCTAAGCCATGTGACATCCAAATGTGGCTCTCTGAAGAACATCCGCCACAGGCCAGGTAAATAAATAATTTTTAGTAGTTTGAGAAATATTTAATTGGAATCAAGAAATATTCCAATTTTTTGGTTGGATGAGAAAATTTGTTGTTGTTGTTGTTGCAAAATACCTAATTGGAAGGATGTTTTAAAATCTGGATACTTCACATTTTTATTAATAGAAACTAAAATTGAAAATTTCAAGGCATCTTCATTGGGGAAAAGTGAACCCAATCATACAGTGAAGAGGACACATTTTAATTAAAAATTAAAAGGTACATAAGATGCATTTATCTTTATGTACTCAACATGCTTATTGGAGCTCCTTTGAAATATGTAGTCTATAAAATACATCAGATCATGTATTCATATATAATAACATTGAATGAAGGTAGCATTTCCAAAGTTTTTTCCTAAAATTGGCTTTCTACATTATGTAAAATAAGGATTGTGCTTTGCAAAGCTTGAAGAACTGTATTTATCTGGTGAATTTCTCAGATTCTTTATTAGGTCAGTAAACTCCATGAATCTCCAGCAGAATGCAATGTTTCCTCAACTTATTTGACCATGAACCTCTTTTGGTTTTTCAAAGTATCTCATACGACTAGTGCTCCAAAGTAGAATTTATATTCATACTTACTGGGAGATTTTCTCCCTTTAAAATGTAAATCTAACATTATGAGTCACTTTTCCTGAATATCATGTGTTACATGTTTTTGTTAAATTCTACCTCTGTAGAGTGGGCATGTTGGCTCATGCCTGTAATCCCAGCACTTCGGGAATCCAAGGCAGGAGGATTACTTAAGGCCAGGAGTTTGAGACAGACTCAGCAACATAGGGAAACCCCTGTCTCAATAAAAAATTAAAAAATAAAAATAAGCCAGATATGGTGGTACATGCTTGTAGTCCTAGTTATTTGGGAGGCTGAGGCAGGAGGATCACTTAGTTTCAGGAGTTCGAGGCTACAGCAAGCTATGATCACACCACTGCACTCCAGCCTGGGCAACAGAGCAAGACCCTGTCCCAAAGAAAAAACTCTACCTCCATAGATATGTAATAAAAGATGACTGTCAAATTTGTAATTTTCTTGAGAATATTTTGACACAATTCATTTATCCCTGAGAACAAAAGGAAAGCAAGTGGTTTTAACTGTGTTTGGCATCTTAACATAAAAACAAAGTAATAGGTTTTTTTTCCCATGAAACAAGGTATAATAACAATTGAGCTGTTAGCTGACAATTATTCTGCTAGTCAGGAGAAAATTATTAATAAATTATTGGTTGAAAAGCAAAGATAGGTAGAATAAATTTCAAAATGGATAAATGCATTGAAAACATCTGGAAATCAGGATTCCTTTTGTCAATGGGTGTCCGTTATAAAGCAAGTCAAAGAGTTACAAACTATATTTATGAAGTCTTCACTACCAGTTTCAGACCTGCTGCCATGGAATTAGCTTCTCTGTTTTTCATGAGGCAGCAGGAAGGTTGTCCCATACTGCATATCTTCGAAATTCCCCTGTCCACAGCTGAAGTGTACAAACACTGAATTGACTTTGTACTGCTGTGTCAACAGCATGGCCGGAATACTTGGCAACACTGCCTATTTTCTTTCAGAATACAGAAGAAAATGCTGCACTCTTTAACCTAGACAGTAAGGTTATAGTTAGTCAAACTCACCTGTGATCTAGATGTACGGAAAAAAATTTATATAGCCAAGGAACTATTTTGTGTATGATTTGTTGGTCATAAAAGGCTGTTGTCATGGACTCCCACCTATTTCTAAATCTAGCTCTTGCTTCTATTATAACTGAATCAAATGACTAAATTCATAAAGAAGTGTAAGCATAATAATCCTTGACAGCAGCAACCTTTTCACAAAGTTATTCTGGAATGTGGAATATCTAAAGAGAAAATAAACATCTGGAGGCACACATTGAAATATCTGTTCTTCTCAACTTCATTTATAAAGCTTGACAAAGATAATAGTCTTTCACAATTACTGCTCCTGATGGGTGAAAGAATTATTTGAAAAATCAAAGACATAGATTTCTGAGTTTAAGATATCTGGATTCTCTAACAGTTGCATAAGAATTTCTAGAGGGACGTCATCAGAAATAGACTTCTTAAGCTTCCTTTTCTGAATATGTTTTGGGTCAATAATATGTTATTGTTTTTCCCTCTCAGAAGACAGTTCATAGTGAGATTCCATCTCTACAATAAAATTAAAAATAAGCTGAATGTGGTAGTGCACACCTGCAATCCTAGCTACTCAGAGGGCTGAGGTGGGAGGATCACCTGGGCCCAGGAAGTCAAGGTTGCAGTGAACTATGATCCTGTCACTTCACTCCATCCTGGGCAACAGAGCAGACCGTCTTCAACAATAAAAAAATGACATTTTAGCAAAAATTTAGCAAGATTATGTTGACACAACATATAATCAGAAAAGTAAGTGATTTCTATCAGAGGCTACCAAAAATACAAAAATAAGATCACAAAGAAGTTGTTCTTATCTAGTTGAAAGTCCAACATCCTCTAACTTCTAACCAAGATAAGTCTGTTTTATGAAATCATTACGAATCATGTTCATCTCATCACAACCAACAAGTGAGACCCATATTGCCAGGTAAAATGTGGGAAGAATAACGCTCTAAAAAATGAGGCATATTTTGAGGGAAGGATAACTACATCTCTAAGCATGAGTTAAATAACATCATACAGTTTATAAGCCTTAAAAGAGGAAAAAATGGATGTTTCTCTAAAATGTAATCTAATTGTATAATATAATTTCAAGAGGCCCCTGGCCAGGCAGTTGGATATTAACATAGATGTCTAGATATTGCATGAGAAAAATACCTCATGACTTAAAGAGACCTGTGAAGCCTTAACAAACCTTCCTCCTTCGTCTACAGAGATACATGAGCAACAAGATTACAAAATTGCAAAATCTCTTTCATATTTCCATACAGTCCCTCAGGCATTTTTTCAAAATCAAACTCCCAAGCAAGGTGCACTTTATATACTCAACATGTTTGTTGGAGCAGCTTTGAAATATGTAGTCTGCAAAATACATCACAACCAACAAGTGAGACCTACGTTACCACTGGCTTTCCAGAAGAACGCATGTGCTCAAAACAAAGTTGCTGTTAAAGTGAAAGCAAATCTCTTAGGTGGAGATGAGTAAATAAGGAGTCTCATTTCACTTTTTATGCAGATCAAACACATCTGCAGACACTCAGAAATGGTCAAGGACAGGCTCAAGGACAACAAATAACTTAGCTAGTGTAGAACTTTCCATATTTGCGAGCTTGAGAAAGACATGTAGAGATAGGGAAGACTACACTGAAGAGTGCAGCGTGGCTCTGTTACAATCAGCAGATCAGGGTTCTAGACTGATTAGCATTAGGGAAAATGGCGTGGTCAAAACTCTGTCTCAATATTATCAGATCAAGGTCAGCGTCAAATTGGTCCTATGGCATCCATACAAGAAAGAGATGATGATCTGTCACTCCATATATGAATTAAAATGGGAGGCTTTTAAAGCTTACTAGTCATAAACAACTTAGCTCCTGACTCATTTCATCACTGAAGCTTTCAATGTTGAACATCTATAAATGAATATATTGCCCACATGTGCACCACTTTCAGCCTAAATCTTCTTTGGATAAGTAACCTGTTACTATGAAGAATAAAGAAGAGTTTCATTTAAATTTAATTTGGTCCCTTAGAAATAAGAGACTAAATGTTCCAACTTTTAGAAAGGATTCAAATAAGATCTTTTCATTTTGCTAGTTTTTAGAGTGTTTGTTATACCAAAAAGAAAAGCCCCTCTGATTTCTTAGGTTAGACATGGGTAAAGGAGAAAGGTATTAATATGTGAAGCAATCCATATAATGGTATAAGAAGGGTGTTATGGTCTTGGATCATCTGACGAAACGATATAAGCTAGAAATTCTAAAAGATTCCATTCACATATATGGTTGGAGGGATGGTAATGTTAATAAATTTGTGATTTGCAGCAGTCTATCTACTGCAATCATTTTTGGAAAATAATCACCACAAATGCAAGATATAGTTATATCAAGGTAATTCTTCCCTCGTAGGTGGCGGACGTGTGAAAATTGAGAGTGTAAAACTAGATTTCAAAGAAAAGGCCCAAGCTAAAGTCGGTTCTCTCGATAATGCTCATCATGTACCTGGAGGTGGTAACGTCAAGGTAAGAAACAAGGTTATGAGCCAATGTTGTCTTAAAAAAAAAAAAAAAAAAATTTCTTCTGAAATACTCTTCATCAAAATAGGTCCCAGATTAAAGACCTGGACAAATAAGAAGTAGGGATAACAGAGGTGAATAGAAGTCATTAATATCAGCCCTGGGAGATGGAGAAAGAACTAGGGGCCAGTTAAGATGCGTGAGTTAACGAGCACTGATGCTTGTCTTAAACAGATTGACAGCCAAAAGTTGAACTTCAGAGAGCATGCTAAAGCCCGTGTGGACCATGGGGCTGAGATCATTACACAGTCCCCAGGCAGATCCAGCGTGGCATCACCCCGACGACTCAGCAACGTCTCCTCATCTGGAAGCATCAACCTGCTTGAATCTCCTCAGCTTGCCACTTTGGCTGAGGATGTCACTGCTGCACTCGCTAAGCAGGGCTTGTGAATATTTCTCATTTAGCATTGAAATAATAATATTTAGGCATGAGCTCTTGGCAGGAGTGGGCTCTGAGCAGGTGTTATATTCATTCTTTATAAACCATAAAATAAATAATCTCATCCCCAAACTGTAGTAATTGTTACAATTTTATATTTAAAAAATGAATAGTACATGCAGAAATTGACCTGATTTCCATTTGCAACAGGAAGACACTGGCTTTACATGGGTTCAATTGGACAATTATTTTTGCTCTGCTCTGTTTTGCATGGAGTATTATTTTAAAAATTGCATTTTTACCTTTCATGTGCCTGAAGGCTATCCACTACATTCTGAAGGCCTTGTTAAATCCAAGCTGCTCATTTCACTGTTCTGTTTCTGAGTGAGAAGATAAAAACTGCCCATTGTAACTTATTTCAGGTTAAATTAAACCAAGGAGCCTGATTGCAGGAAGGGAAGAGCATGTAAGAAATAAGTTTTTTTAAAGTGTTATTTTGTATAAATGGGAAGAAAGATTCAATTAAGTTATTAACATTTGGGACCTGGATAATTATATCAGAGTATGTCAATCCAATAAATTATTTAACTAAATAAAAAAATAGATTGCAAAGCATTTGAGCTGTGGTTGAGGAAGTGGTGTAAAAGTGCATCCCTTAGGAATGATGCACTTTCATTAGGATGGACTCGTGTCTGATTAGAATGTCAGTTGATCAGCTAGATTTGTGTCCACACTACCAGTTTCACACCCCCTTTCCATCTGTTTGATACAGTATTATAGATATAAATATATATATATTTCTCTGTGGCCATTTGTGATACTTCCTCATATACTTGAATATTATACTTCTTTATTCACAGTATCTGTGTCTCCTGCACCCTTTGGTGTTGCAATTTTAGGTATGTCAAAGTAGATGTTAGCAGGGTTCTCTCCCTATTTAAAAAAAATACATTAAAAAAGACAAAAAATTTTAGCATGAAGTTGCTTTCTGTAACAACTCAAAGCCGTAACCCTGTTTTAGTGCCAGATACAAGTCTCTCCCGTGATGCTAGAAAAAAATTATTTTTCTTTGCTTTCACCAACATGGAGTTTGTGGGGGTGGGTCCAGTTATACATGAAAGGGTTTACAGATTGTTGGTTTAAGATTATGGATTTATCTCATTTTTAATCACAGGATAGTTTGGGGTTTATTCCTATTATTATTCATGAAACCGACTTAAGATGTTTTCTTTACTTTTCTTTTTTTCCATTTGCTAAAGTTGAAAGTTGAAACTAACAGTAATAGTTTGAAACGTGTTTTCTCATTTTTCCAAATAGTATCTGTTTATTAAATTCTCTAATAGAAGATGTTTGTCTTTCTTACCCAAAGTAAAGATCCCCTGATCCGAAAGAAAAAAATACAATACTTTGGGAAGCTATAGCTATAAAACACTTGAGACACAGATATCTAAATCAGTTTTTTTCCAAGACTCCAACATTGCACTCTGTAAAGTAACACAGTGTGATCTAGTATGATTTATCAGAGATAATACTGTTCTGACGGTATATACTGAGTTATACAGTCTAGAACTCACAAATCAATTAATTCCTCTCACAAATCATTCATCTTAGACTTACAAATAAGCAATGAAATAGTCAATGGCCTGATTAAGACAAAGAGCTACCAGGCTGGATGGACACTTTTTAGTATTTTATCTTTTCTTTTTCTTGCTCAGGGCTGGTAGGTTGGATCTGAACTATTAAAATCATATGGTCCACTAGGCGTATGATCTCTTTGAGCCAAATCAGTTCCTGAATATAAAGGAGGAAATGATGAGGGTGGACTGAGGCAATGGGGAGGTATAGAAACATCCAAGTCAAAAGCCAAGGGATGCAGAGACAGAGACACAGGTGCTTTTTGGTGACCCAGTGGATATGGCAACCAATGTAACTGCCATACAAGAAACCCTAGGAGCAAACCCACACCACTCATTCTCAGCTAAGAGATTTTACACAGGCAAACATGTCTTAAACCATTTATAAATCAGTTATTTTATATAATAGTCAAAACCTTAGAAACCTTAGGATCATAGATATGTCTATTTTCTGCCTATTAATTGCTGTGAGGTTTGATGCGACCAATCTGGGCAATTTATTCATCAGCTTCCCTTGAAGTGCAGCAGAAAATGGAAGAAAGGTGTGTGGAGACTTAGGGTATTTTATTACATGTTTTGATAGTCTTAAATAATGATTAAATTTATCTAGAAAGAAGTTAACAGCTCATTAGAAAAGTTTTAACCTGTGAAATAAGTATTTTTCTCAACATTCTTTAAAGTTTTTATGTAAGTTAACACTAGGTAAACATTCTACAACTAAAAGTCAGTTTATTACAAATACATATCAAAAATAAAGATTATACAAGGCACCAAACTACTATTTGGCGTTAAAATAAACGTTTATTTCTAATCACAACAAAATTATAATGAATAAATGTTCTTGCTTTGTATGGAAATACAATTCTTTATTAAAGTTAACAGAAAGGAACTGATCATTTGTGCCAGTAAAAGAGAGAAACACACAGGTTAAATGTCTCTTGTGGGGTTAAGGGGTAGAACCTATCTTGCCTTCACTCTCAAGATAACGACTCAAATTAAGCTTTTTGAGCACCACTCTTGTGGGGACACACATACGCTGATCTAGGAATGAAATCTTTGTGGTCTCAATTCTAGATCTACTTTGCCAGTTTCTCTCTGGCTTTAGCCTTTGAGAACCTGTATAAGAATACATAAGTAATCCAGAGCTGTGAAGAGTTAAAAGGCCAACTTCTCCAGTGAACTCACCCTCTGGGTCACTTGCAACCAAAAATTGGATACCTCATAATGATGCAGGAAAGACCCGAGTTCTTGATGAGTTCCAAAGGCCACGTTCATTTAGGAACCAACTCTCTCTGGATTCACCTGCTGAATTCCAGCAGCGTGATGGGCTGACATCCCACCTACAAGCATGACACCTGTGTAACACCAGCTAGGTATGGCTGAGGAAGGCTGAAAGCAAGCCATTAAATGGAAGAATGTACTGATTGTAGTGACCTTCTCCACACACACACACACACACACACACCCCTAGAGTAATACAGCAAGCATGGAATAATCAGCCAATATATAACATTACGTCAGTATTTTATTAAATAATCTGAATGGTTGATTTTGACATAGCAATTACAATTTTCTTCTATTTTTCAAGTCACAATAAGGAAAATAAACTACTCATGGTCTAAATACCAGAGATAAAGTAGACTCATGGCTTGGTAAGGAAATTTTAAGCATTCCTTCAAAGATTGACATGCTAAAATAAGTATTGATGTTTCGGGTTTTTTTACACCTAGGATTTTAGCTTGGGTGTGTAGGTGAAGGCCAAGACCCTCTGCAGGAAAAAGCTTATTTTCAAACTCAGAAAATAAAATGTCAATCATAAAAATCTACTTCAACTTTAGCAAAAAGAAAAAAAAATCAACAAAAAGTATACTCTGTATGCTGGGATTCCAAGGTTCCAACACACCGTTACAAATCTGTGGGGGGTTTCTTTCTTCTGATAATTCTAGAGCCTGTTACCATAGAAAGGCATTTCTTCAATGGCTGGTTGTAGTTAGTTCATGTTTTTCAATCAAATTTGCAAATGTATTTGTTGCTGTATAGTGATTGTTTTGCAAAATAAAATTGCTTGTCACCTAACTGCTAGTTTTGGTTTCAGACTGTTTAATTGCTTCTCCTCTGGAAAAAAAAAATTATATATATATATATATATATAGTGTGTGTGTGTGTGTGTGTGTGTGTGTGTATGTAATACAACCAAAGAAAAATTGTGAAAACAAGGCTATTATTATGGCTGAGTTTCTATTATGTGTCAGGCCCTATACTAAATGATTTTATATTAGCTCAATTAATAAGGAAATTTATTTTTATCACTACTGTATTAGCAGGATGCTATCTTTTGCAAGTGACAAAAACTCTAATTAAACGGGCTTTAACATAAAGGTGAATTTGTAGGCTCAAGTAAATGACTACCCAGGTGTATCTGCCTCAGGCATGGCTGGATCCAGGCCCTCAAACAATGTCATCAGGAATCTTTCCTTTTCCAACTTTCAGTTTTGTTTCCTCTGTGTTGGCTTCCTTTTCAGTCAGGGTCCCCTTCCATAATGGGCACCAGAAACTCCAGATTTCACAACCTATCAAAGAAAGCCCCTTTGTAGTAGCTCAAATCCAGGGTCTGAAAATCACTGAACTATTAATACTTGGATATCCTGCCTACTTATGCTAACTGACCAGGCTTGGCTCACATACCCAAGTCAATCACAGGTGGTTGGAATAGTAGGCGAATAAGAGGAGAAGTGGCTTTATTGTCCTCCATACTACCTGAGCTAATCACAGAGAGGAAACATTTCCTCCCAAGTTAATTCAGGCTACTCCTGCCAGAAGAGAGGAATTGATACTGTACAGGCCACAAAAACATACATATGGCATAGCTGCACCCCTGCTCATTTTTTAGCTCCTTACAGCTCAGATTATGCTCAGGCTTCACCAGGGAGCTTGATAGAAATACAAATTTCTGGGCTCCACCCCAGACCAACTTACTAACATTCCCCCAGGTGATTCATCTGCACTCAAAAATTTGAGAAACACTCAGCTCATTCAGTCCCTGCTAATGTGTTTAAGGAGAAAGAGCTCCATTGCAGGCCTCTAATGGATAAAAATTATCCCAAAGACTATTTGAGACAGCATCCCTGCCTCCGATGTCAAACTAGGAACCAAGACATAGAAAGTTGTGACTGGTAAAGGAAATACTTCTGTCTGTATTAGACGTTTTCCAGCCCTCAAGACTATTTTAACTCGACTAAAACCTACTTCTCTTATTAATGGCATCACTTCTCATTCAGTCTGCCTTTGCTAATAATGAAGATTTTGTAGAACCTAGCAAGAATTATTAGTGTACGTCTAATAATTCCTTAAAATCAGCACACATGTTGTCACTCAAGAGTCTTCACACCACGAGAATTAAATTTGTCCAGTAGTATGAATCACCATAAAATTGTTGGTTTCTTTTTTATTAGTTAACAAGGCAAGGAAAGGTTTATTTGCCTTGACAAGAGACAAATAACTGATAAATAATGGAGGACGACAGGATAACATTCAGTGTAACTTACAGAAAGATCAGTGTTCCTCTTCTTGTTTATGATGTGGCACTTGCTTGTAGACCTGAGACTTCAAGAATTTAGGGCTAGAAAATTGTCAAAAGTATGCAGTCTAGCAACATAAAATTGTTTCAAAATATTAAGCCCTTCACTAGATTTTCTTGAGCATGATGAAGCAGCATCATAGACACACTCTTTAAAGCCCCTTTTTCCACCTCTCATGCCTTTCCCCTCACAAATATGCCTCAGCTGTTCCTACTTCTAATCCCTTATATTCCGAGACAATCTGTGTCCCAGGCCTCAGTTGAGGTAATAAACCTGTGGCCTCCAAATAGGCTCTATTTGGCCTTCCAAGAGTTTTCAAATTTCAGAAATTTCACACACACATCCCAGATTTGGATCTTCACTCTTGGTGACCATTGATCAGAGCTGTCCATGGATACCTCTGAGATGGGGTTTCTTCCCTTGACTTGGCCACTATGCCCAGCTATGCTTATTGTTTTCTCCCACTCCTCTTCTTTCACTCATTATGATAAGCATTAAACTACAGATCTAGAGTTTGTAACCCTTGACCTAGGCACACTTTTTCTCTCCAATATTTTCCTCTTTCTATGAAACAAAAGTCCAAAATCCTAGAGCCCCTAATCCTAGAGCCAGAGAGTTAAGTAGGTTTAGACGGGGATCCTCAGGGTGACGAAGAACTGGGAACACCAATATTTATAGCTTTTGTCCTGTCTCAAAAAAAAAAAAAAGGAACGTTTATGTTAACATCCATGATAAACATATCTAAGTTTCTGCACACCCCTTATGTTTATCACTGAATCAAGGAAAAAAAAAACTGCAGTGGAGTTTGTTTCCTTGTCATGCCACTTATGGTAAAGATCTCATTGTCAAGTGAGAAATGATAAAAACTATTATCTTACTCAGTAGGACTGAACATATAGGATACTTGCCTATTCCTCTTAGGAACAAAGAAAGGCATAGGTAGGGAACACTCTAGCCTAGACAAGCCAATGTTCTTGAATCCAAGGCTGATCTTCAGGCAACTTACATGTTATTTAATTGAATACGTTGCTTCAATATTGAAAGACTTGCTGCCCAAGCCTCCTCCCCCTTACCAATGCCCACGTTGGCCACCCAAACCTATTCTTCTGTGCTCCACAGATGTCCTCTGATTCCAGCCTATACAAAGGGACAGAAGAAGGTCTTCAAGATCCTGCTCCAGTCCCCCCAAAAGCCCTGGCTTCCAGGCATCACCAGTGGCTACTGTCCCCCAAAGGCTCCTGAGAACTAGCTTGTGCCTTACAAACTGTTGCAGGAAGCCCAGATGGGCAGCACAGGAGGTCTATACTGATACCTAGCAGCCTGCTTTCCTGCCAGACAGCCTGCCACAGCTCTTACTTGCCTACCTCATCCCCACATTACAAGTCAGAAGGAGATTGGAACCCCCCAGAGGAGATAGTGCCTCTAGTGACATGTTGGTAGGCAAATACCTCATGCACATATAACCATACCTTAACTATGGTGACCTGTTGTCAGTCACTAATCCCCTAAGAACCTCTCTCATGTGGTTGCTTATGAAGACTAGTCACCACAGGGCTTGAACTCTTAGCATGGTATAAAAGATAGACAACAGAAACTAAGGGGGTAATACAGGTTCCTAAGGCCACAAACAGAAGAATGTTGTAATAGATAGGCTAGCCTATGGGATGATTCGGACTAACAGATGCCTAAGGTAAGGAGTTTTTTATGGTCCATATTCATAGTCACCTCCATTTTAAACCTACCCAAAGCCCAACTGATGTGGGTATTACCAATTTTAATTTTATTCTTATTTAGTGATTGTGCCAGGCATCCTTAAAAACATGCGTTAACTCCTAATTATACTGTATTTATCAGCAGCATCATTTTACAGATGAGGAAACTGGCGCTTAGGTCATTTCAAACTTAATGGCAGAGCCAGAATTTTAACCCAAACAGCCCAACAATAGATGTTTCATCTAATGGATTAGGTTTAACCTAATTAAATATTCTAATAAATCATTTTTATGACAGTTAATGATATCAAATACAAGATATATAATACCTTATTATATTTCAGTATTACAAGGGCTAGAAAAATGTTTATATATTTGGTATTCAGCAAATGATAAAACAGGTTTATGAATAATAAATATCATTTATGTAAACAGAAATGCTTTTTTTTTTCAAATAAATAAATACAAGTCATCCAATGACAATCAATTTGAAGTCATTGGAAGCATTTTATGCGGTTCTCTGCATCAAGTCATGGCTTGTACAAAAAAAAAAATCCAGCAAGTGACATCTAAGTCAAGCAAAGATCAACCAAAAATTTCTAAAATTCAACAATTTATTTGGAAATTTCTAGGAAAATTGTATGAGCTATTTGTACTACAACACACATCACTCCGTAAGCAGTCTCATAATTCATATTGTTTAGAGAATAAAAGCAAGTTTTCTAGTATATATGTTAACTTATAATAGTGTACCAGCCACTAAATATTTTAACATCACTCTTGCTTCCAGCCTCATTATAAGCATGACATATCACTTACATTTTCCTTATGAAAACAAGGATCTGCAGTTCACAGCACAAAATATGAGGACACCCCTATTAAGCCTTAGATGTGGAATGCACACTTCAGACAGCCTTGTTGAATTTTAGGAATATTAGTAAACGAAAATATGCTGATATTCTTTAGCATCAGAAAACTAAGACATAAGCCAAAAAAGGGGACTTCTCAGCCATTTTTCTGCTTCAAAAGCACAAAAAGCAGAAAACACTCATTATGTGAATACCGGAGTACCAATATTTCATCTTTTCCTATGTAACCAGAATGTTGAACAAGCATGACTCATACGAATTTTGATCAAAACACAAATTTATTTTTGTCTCTCACAGTTCCTTTAAACATCCTACTGAATGGTGAAAGAAGTCTTCCCCTGCCTCAAGCTGAAGACTTGGTCAAACCCATGACTTTTTAGTCATTCTCAGATCATAAAATTATTTTGATTATAAAAAGAAGTCTCGATTACAAAGAGGCTCATTTCAGACATTAAAACGTCCAATGCATGAAATAATGAAAACGCTGAACGGATGGCGTAAGATCTGTACCATGGATTTGCCTTCAGGCTGCAAGCCTGCATTGAGGTTGTGGCATAGCTATCTGTTTCCTTCTCTATGGACTCACATGTTTCCCTCCTGACAGGTGTTGGTTTTGCTGGGTTAGAAAAAGTAAGGAGAGGTCTTACTTGATTGGGGATGGTGCACTCCATGACTGTGGTGGCTTAAGCAGATCTTTTCTCTTTTTCCGTGGACATCCAGTGATACACCTCCAGCCTCTTTCTACTGAGGCATCTAGCCCATCGAGGCAGTCCTACTGGACAGGACCCAAGATATCTCTCTCCAGCTCTCTCTCCCACCTATCTCTCACCTGGCCTGCATGTGTCACCTACCCTAATAACTCTATTGGAGGCAGATCCCAACTCAGCAGCGCTCCTCAGACCTGCCAATCAGAGCCATCAGCTTCCTCTAGCCACTAGATTTCTCCAGCCTGAAAAATCTAGTGTCTACCAACATCTGTGTCCCCCAACACCATGGAACACATTTCAGTGCTTTCCAAGTAGTTCTTTTAAATAACTTTATTAAACTTAGGATAGGAAGGTAGCACCCCCCTCACCTCCCCCACAAAAGAGAAGTGTGATACACAGACAGTGTGGGGAATCCCTCATCAGTCTCCTCTCACCAAATCCCCCTCCGTCCCATTTTTGTGTCTTTAATCTGATAGAAACAAATCTTTGATATCATTTCCTGTGTCCATCTGCACGTGGGAAGGGGCAATTTTTCACTCTCATTTTTGTGACCTGATGTTAATCAGGCCAGCCCCTCAGTAGATTCTCATATGAAAAGAATATTGTTTTAACATCTTGTTGCAGTTGTCTTTTCCACACTTTTGGCTGGAGTGGCCTCATAGTGTCTGGACCCTTTTAAACAGAAAACAAATAAAAGCCATAAACACTCATTGAATGCTACATCTTCATCTGCTCTAGTGCCCTCAAGGCATTCAGAGCCAAGTGAGGGAAGCAGATCATACACAACTAACCATAGCCCAAGATAAACAGTGATAAGTGGTGGAAGCTTAAGTCACACAAAGATCCAGGGGACAAAAGGGGAGTCAGAAAGGACAAGGAGATAAGGGACTTCAAAAGCAAAGGCATAAAGGCATGAGTGAAGGACACATTCTGAACATAAAAATTACCTGGTATATCTGGAGTAGAAGTAGATCCAAAGAAAGGAGGCCAGGAAATAAAAATAAAGGAGCTTGGAGACAGATTTTGGATCTTCTGTCATATTCATATTCAAAAGCTTGATTTCTATTGTGTAAGCTCACAGAGTTATTAAAGGTTTTTAGGAGAAATGACGTGATCAGATCTGAATTTTGAAAGAGTAATTTTGGCAACAATGTTGAGATTGTACTTTAAAAAAGAGTTGTTAGTTGGGGAAACCAGGGAGAGATCACTAGAGACTGGGCCAAAGAATGGCAGTGGTGGCATGGAGGAAGGAACAAGCTTAACACCCTTTTGAAATAAAAGTGACAGAACTTAGTGACCATGGAATATGAGTTGGTTAGTCGAGAAGGAGAAATAAACCTGAGGCTTTTCACCTGCATAATCAAGTAGATGATAATGCAATTAACTAAGATGCAGTATGCAGGTGAAGAAGATGAGGTGTCAGTGGGTTATCCAGAAAGATAAGAAAAGAAAGAAAGAAAGAGAAAGAAAAGAAAGAAAGAAAGAGAA
>NC_045444.1:96494774-96532870 GCF_002776525.5 Piliocolobus tephrosceles
TTATTTATTTATTTATTTATTTATTTATTTATTTATTTATTTATTTATTTATTTATTTTGAGACACTCTGTCACCCAGGCTGAAGGGCAGTGGCACAATCTTGGCTCACTGCAACCTCTGCCTCCTGGATTCAAGAGATTCTCGGCCTCAGCCTCCCAAGTAGCTGGGACTACAGGCATGCATCACCACATCTGGCTAATTTTTGTATTTTAGTAGAGGCGGGGTTTTGCCACATTGGCCAGGCTAGTCTTGAACTCCTGGCCTCAAGCCATTTGCCCATTTTGGCCTCCCAAAGTACTGGGATTATAGGCATCAGCCATCTCAACCAGCCTGATTTATCTTTAATCTATTAAAACTTCAGCTTGATTTTGCTGGATTTAGTTTTAGTTTCTCTCCTCCCTTCCCCCAAAATATATCAAAACTTCGATTTAATTTTGTCTAAATTTAGCCTCAAAAAAAGCAGACTGCTGTGCTTTGCTTACTTTTTGAGCTCTGGCTTTCTCTTCGCTTTTGGCTTGGCAATTAACATTTGCTAATTTCTCATTTTTGAAATAAACAAAATTTTAAAACAGAATTATCACATAATCCAGCAATTTCACTTCTAGAGTACCCAAAACAATTAAAAGCAGGGACTCAAACAGATATTTGTTCATCCATGTTAATAGCAGCCTTGTTCATAATAGCCAAGAGACAGAGGCAATCAAATATCTATCCACAGATCAAATGTTGTCTATATAAAAAGAGAGTATTATTCAGCCTTAAAAAGGGAATTTTGACACACAGGCTACAACGTAGATAAATTCTGATATTATGGTAAGTAAAGTAAGTTTGTCACGAAAGGACAAACACTGTGTGATCCACTTATAAGGTACCTAGAGTAGTCAAATTCATATAGAAGGTAAAGTGGGAGTTGCCAGAAGCTGAGAGCAAGGAAGAATGGGAAGTTATTGTTTAGTGGGTACAGAGTTTCAGTTTGAGAAGATAAAAAAAGTTCTGAAGATGGATGGTGGTGATGATTACACAACATTTTGATTGTATTTAATGCCATTAAACTTATATTTAAAAATAGTCAAAATGGTAAGTTTCTGTTACGTATGTTTTATAATTTTGAAAAATATTTATGAGTTTTCTTACCTACCCATTTATTATAAATACATAAACACATTAATAGTATTTATATGCTTCTGAGAAGTATTTATACGCTTAACAAGGACGTCTTCAGAAAGTGCTTTGTGGTTTAACTGTCAAGTCTGAAATACCATTAAATAGACTAAGCCCTTACTCATATAAACCTTTGAATCTGAAAGATATTTTCTTCATACAGAACTATGTGAAGGAAAAATAACAAAGGTATTGGAAAATAGCAAGACATAAGAAATAAAATTAGACCTCATTTCATATTCTACTCCCAGTGTCAAAAGGCTCACAGAGATACATTTCACATTACTTCAATCCAGAGATCTTTGAATCAAAGCTATTTCATATAATGCTATAATATAAAATTGTACCTCCAATTAATTTTAAAAATCTATAGTAATATTCTCAAACATGAATAATATTTAAAAACTCAGATTTGTAGAATTTCACTACTATGTATTTATTTTATAAAAAGTTCAATTAGAGAATACTTTAAAAGTTGAATTCTTAACTAGTTGTATAAGCATCAATTAAGTACTTTTCATTATAAACATATTTATAGTTAAGGGATTAAAAAAAAAAACTTCTTATAAACCACTAACACCCTTTCCTAAGGGTGGTTACTCAGGCTCCAAAAATAAAGAAGGGGACAGGAGAGGAGGGGAGAGAAAATGAGAAGGAAGAAGGGAAAAGGAAAAATGTTTTGCTTGTCAAAGCTCCTCAGGCTCCCTTTACCACTCTTAACTAGTCTATAATCACCTCAGAAACAAATGCATCCACACCTATCTTAATCTATTTCATGCTACTTTTAAAGAACAGGCATATTATATTCTGTAATAAGATCCCTCCATAACTTTGTGATAAGGTGTTTCTACATTTCTCACCTGTGGCTCCTTCCTTTCCCTTTATTTTAATAAAGATGCTTAAATTTCCTCCATCTTAAAAACAAAAATATTTTCTGTGACTTTGTATGTCCCTTTTATCATGGTCTTTAAAATCAGTGGCCTTGAAGGGTAATCTTGACTCCCTCTCTCCACTTCTTCTCCAGTTCTCTTATTAATTCATTCTTACCTCTTTCTCCATCCTGCTCTTGTCAAAGTCTCTCTTGCCAAAGTCTCAACTCATTACTGACAAAACCAACAGATATTTTCAGTACTCTCTTTGGGGTATGAAACAATAGACCACATTTCCTCAAAATTTGCTACTTTTCCTTCAGTGTTATTATTCTTCTTATCTGCAATATAGTCTAGTTTCTATGTTTCTGGTTAAATAGATTTGTAGACTTTTTTATACATATTATCACAATTTATGGAATCTTTACAAAACATTTGAATGAAATCAGGAGTCAGCAGTATCCCCCAAAATCTTTTGTTTCACATGGTAGTTTGCTGGTTATCTGGTAACAAAGCATTTACAAAGAACTATTAAACTTAAACTATGCATTTTAGATAACTATCAATTGTTCTAAATTTGATCACTCTCTCTTTGATAAAAAGTAGATAAAGTATTACATTATCGAGCAAATGTTAGAAAATAAATACCTTTCCTGCAAGGAAAATATGATATTTTGACAAAAAATGAGAAAATAAATGCTTTTTGAAATACACATTATGTAGCAACTATTTTAAAAAGAGTTCATTGTTGCCAAAAATGTCATTAATTAAAACATATCAGCACACTTCAGAAATATGAAACACAAAATTTTTATCTGCTTTTAAATCTATCAAAACATTTTCATAGGTTTTGAACTTGTTAAAACTTTCAAAAGCAAATCTTTTCAATTAGTCTGCAGCAACAACTAA
The DNA here is from genome assembly GCF_002776525.5 of Piliocolobus tephrosceles. Lineage (NCBI taxonomy): Eukaryota > Metazoa > Chordata > Mammalia > Primates > Cercopithecidae > Piliocolobus > Piliocolobus tephrosceles. The sequence continues at coordinate 96,497,714 of NC_045444.1, forward strand.
TTGACATGAAGAAAGACAGTATTCAGTAGCTGATTTCAACAAAAACCTTTCAACTGCTAGTAGACAGAATTAAAAAAATGTAATTTAGTAACCATGGCCAATTTTCCATTTCTTTCATTTGGATCTACATATCTTTATGAGGTATCTTTTTCAAGTGTTAACAGTTATTAAAAGCCACTATTCAAACAACTACACACAATTCCATTTTTATTACATAGTATTTTATTAAGTAGTTACATGTTTCACCAACCAGACTGAGTTATTCACAAGTGAAGACTTCTGTCTTCATATTTGTGTCCCTAGGACTTTGACTATGTGACATACAATAAATAGTTATGCAATCAATGCTCTGCAAATGAATGACCAGAAATACAGGCAAGTATATTAAAATGAAAATTCACAAACACATGAACACACACATGTAACTATGTGTGCAACCCTGTACTACTTGATTAGGTAAACAAAGTATTATCTAAAATGGGATTAGCCCCAAATCACAATGCTTACACACCAATTTGATGTGTTTTATGGGTCAGCTTAAAATTCACCTACATTCTGACTTTCCTAATTAGGGTATGTTCTCATAAATGAAAATATCATAGTTATCCCATACAATATGAGAGAATCTTTACTTTCAACATGTTTTATCACTGATAAGAGGAAGGAATATAAAGTCGAGAAAAAATAAAGCAAAACCAATAGAACTGTTCCCACGATAGAACAATGGATACATAACTCAACATAAATAAAACAATAAATTAAAGATTAGATGTTCAAAATAACCAATTAGAAATAAAAATCAAATGTCAGCTTATTTATTATTATTTATTTATTTATTTATTTTTTTGGAAACAGAGTCTTGCTCTGTCGCCCAGGCTGGAGTGCAGTAGCGCGATCTTGGCTCACTGCAGCCTCCATCTCCCAGGTTCAAGTGATTCTTGTGCCTCAGGCTCTTGAGTAGCTGGGACTACAGGAGCGCACCACCACACCTGGCTAATTTTTTGTATTTTTAGTAGAGACGGGGTTTCTCCACGTTGGCCAGGCTGATCTCGAACTCCTGAGCTCATGTAATCTGCCCACCTCAGCTTTTTATTTTAAGACTTTGTTTATATCCACTAATCTCACAAAGAATTTGATGGCTACTTAGCATAATTTTCACCATGGTATAACTTTTCATTTTATGCTATATTAGAAAGTTATTAAAATAATAAATTATATAATTTTAATACAAATATTTCCCAATATAAAATTACACTTAGCTCTCTACGGTAATCAAAGCAAAGAAGCCAACATTCCAATTTTACCTGAAAAAAATTAGACAACGCACACATAAAATGATATTCTATTAGTATGTCTTCTAATTTTATCTTCAAAAGGAAAAGTTCTAAGAGAAAAGGAAACAAAATAAAGTAGAACAAATGCTGTTCCCAAAAAAGGATTAGGATTCATAAAATATAAATTTTTGCTAATATAACACAGATAAATTGCTAATAATTATCAGAGTTATTAATTATAGTCAGATAAAAATTGACCTTATATAAAGCTAAAATACAAAATGATTAAAACTTAAGCTGAATCTAATGGGTGACACCTACCAATCTTCTGTGCCTAAACTATATCTAGGGTCTTTTTTCTTCAAAATGCATTGCAAGGACAGCATGGAGCTCAAGAATACAAAAGCTACAAAATGGAAGGTATCGTAAATAAGGCAGTACTTCTACAGCAAATGTTATCACTGCTATTCTTTTCTTAAGAAACATTATGAAACTTCCCAGAAATCTTTCTCCCTCATTCCTAGATTTATCATTACCTTAATTGTATAAATTTAATATTATCAAAAAATGTATCCATGGTATACTAATTGTACTCTAGTAGTCCCTAATGTATTTTAAAAAGTAGCTATAATACTTAAAATGTCAAAACAAAATAAGATATAATAGGCAAAGTCAAATTTAAAAGCTAAGCTATCCCATTGATACCTACCTCCTGCAAATGCCATTAGCCAGACATTTATGGCTACAGGATTTGGAAGAGAGGGGTGATGAAGTTGGGGACAAGTTGAGAGGGGCAACCAAACTGTTGATGATCTCAGTCAACTGTGCACTCTGCAAGGAAACAGTCAACCTTTTACTACTGCTAAGCAAGAAATGTGAGTTAAAGCTCACACGTATAGTGCCAATTAATGCTTAACGTCTCATGACACACGTTTTTATTTCAGTAAACATTTTATTAGATAGACAATTTATACAACTGATTTTTCCATTATTACAAATAAATCTATACTTTAATTACACATTCTTTTCCATATCCTTTTTTTATTATAGTTCCTTCATCTACCCATCCCATCATCTAACACATTTGAACCCAGCTAACAGCCTTTATATAATATTTCCCTTGAGGCACGAAAATTAATAATTAAAAACCACAAATACAATTTATTAAGTGCCTACTATGTGCCAGGCATTATATCAGGCACCACACATAGAATATTTCTAATCTGTACAACTAACCAGCAAAGAAGACAGTATTAGAGGTATTGACATTACTATTATTAATACCAGTACAGATGAGTAAATTCTAGCAAAGAAAAATAGATTAAGTAGCTTGATCAAGGGCTATAAAGTTGGTATGAAACAGAACTAAGATTCAAATTCAGGCCTAAATCTAACAGCACACTGTTTCTCAATATTTTTCCTAATTCAAAAATATCAAGGTTTTTTATTAGCACCTAAGATTTCACTGACATTTGTCCCAAACTTAAATATATGTAATAAATATTAAATTATTATAATATGTATAAATAGTATTCTCAAACAATCACAATTATAATAAGCAAAGGCCACATAAAAAGAAATAGTACATTTCTACAAAAGAATGACAACTATTTTCATTACACCCGTAATTCATCATAGAAGAATTGGAAAATATACAGACATTTTAAAAATGAAAAGAGAGTCACCTGTAATCATACTTCAAAGAGAAAAACCAGAGCTAACATTTAGGTATATATTTCTCCCTCCAGACTAAGTTTCCTGAGTATATGTAAACATGAGTGTACATTCAACATGCACACATATACTTTTAATTAAAACCTAGTTTTCCTACTTAATATAGTGTGACTAACTTTTTAAAACATACAGATGTAGTTCAACATTTTCAATACTGCAAGATACTCTATTGTGAAATAAAGGGGTATATGGAATAATTAGTTTAGAATGCTTCATTTGTATGAAACTAATAACATGCTATTAGAAATGAGACTAAATAATATAATAAAGACTAATATTTATCCCTTCAAAAAGTCTTTCATGAGAAAGACCTTGAAATGTTTTCATCATTTATTTTCAAGATAATATGCACCTAATGATGTCATTTTAAAAATTATTACCCAGTTTTTAGATTAAAGCTCATTTTTGAAATCACCAATAGAAATGGATTCTTCATCCATTTAGCAAGTAATCATTAGTTTAGTCACGCAAATAAATTCTGAAGTATCTCATATCTTCTGACTGGAAACACTAAAACACTCCTGTGATTGTTCTACCTCCAAAAAACATCATCTAAAATCTTTTAAGCCACTGGAAGTCTCTAGTTGGATATATGTGAATAATGGACCAGGAAGGGGAAAATTACAATCCCTATCTTTACCCTAAGAATCAGCCTACTCTGGCCCAATAAAATCTCGCATACCTGAGTCATATGGGCAATACAGGGAATAGAAAAGTCACAGAGAAAATGTGAATGAGAAAAGTAAAATTAAGAGAAGCATAATTTGAACTCTGAAAACAAAAACTAATCAACTGTAAGTTAAACACTAGCTACTCATAACAAGATTTATAATGTAAATACACCAGTAGCAAATTCATTTTAAATCACCTAAAGCAGAAGTCCCCAACTCCCGGGCTACTGATGGGTACCTGTTCATGGCCTGTTAGAAACCAGGCTGCATAGCAGGAGGTGGGCAGAGGGCCAGCAAGAGCTACCACCTGAGCTCTGCCTCCTGTCAGACCACCCACAGCATTAGATTCTCATAGGAGCTCGAACTATATTGTGAAATCCACGTGCAAGGGATCTAGGTTGCTGCTCCTTATAAGACTCTAATGCCTGATGATCTGAGGCGGAACAGTTTCATCTCAAAACCATCCCCCCACCCCCACTCTGTGGAAAAATTGTCTTCCACAAAACCAGTCCCTCATGCCAAAAATGCTGCAAACAGCTGACCTAAAGTACTAAAAATAAGGTATTAATACTTTTCAATTTATGAACTATATATTATCTAACAATGTGAGCATGTATTAATACTATGAATCAATAAGTTATTTTTTAAATGATGGTCTACAACTCAATATTGCCTTTATATTTTAACTTCCAACTCTAACAAAACTACCTTAGTCAAGTCGAAAGATTATGAGTGAACAGTTATATATCAGTAGATTATCCTAAGAAAACCATGCATAATAATGGGCTTGCCATCCCTACCACTTAACTCACTCCTAGACTATCTTCTGCAACAAGTTTTTTTGTTTGTTTCAGATAGTGTCTAGTTCTGTCGTCCAGGTTAGAGTGCAGTGGTGCCATCTGGCTTTCTGCAATCTCTGCCACCTGGGCTCAAGTGATCCTTCTACCTCAGCCTTCTGAGTAGCTGGGACTACAGGTGTGTGCCACCAAGGCCAGCTAATTTTCGTATTTTTGGTAGAGACGGGGTCTCCCTGTGTTGCCCAGCCTGGTCTCAAACTCTTGGGTTCAAGTGATCTGCCCACCTTGGCCTCCCAAAGTGCTGGGATTACAGGCATGAGCTACCATGCCTGGCCAACAAGTATTTAAAAGCAACTTAAGCTTTTAAAACTTGGCCTATAAAAATCATTATTACATTTCAAGAACAAATGACTTGTTCATAGGCAATTTATTAATAACCTCTACAAGTAATTGCTGCTGCCCTTTCTGAATCTTTTTCTTCTGCTCTCCTTACATGGAGCCATTACTGCTCCCACAACTCTTGGTTCCCTATACTATCAAAGCCCCCTGACAGTTCATCAGCAATGAGACCTAAAATGCTACACAAGGCCAGCTTCATGGGCATGCAACCGGTGCACCAGGCTGAGCGCAGATGGGGGCTATGCTTGCTTAGTGCTCTACTGTCACTGTCTTTAAATTCATAACTTTTTAACAAAGGGCTCCACAATTTCATTTTGAACTAGGATCCGCAAATTAGGCAGTTCTGATGTCATCTCAGGTCCAACCTAAAAAAACTGGGGATACCAAGGAGAAAGGAAAAAGTACAAGAAATCTTTTAGAAATGAAAATATCTTAGAATTAATTTAATCAGATTACAATTTCCAATGAATAAGTAGGGACCTAAAGATGGTGAAAGTAGATTTGACTGAGTAAGCAAATAAATTACTCTAGAATGTGAAACAACTAGGATCAAACTGAACTAGGATCAAAACAACTTGATCCTATTGAATGAGGGGAGGGAAAAGAAAGAGGAAAGTGGGAATATAGAAATATAACAAAAACTAATTTAAATCACTGCCTATATGGTCAAGTGCATTATAATTTGACATCAGATAATTACCAAACAGCTTTCTAAATTACAAAATATTCATAAGTGCCTTGATTATACATTCCAATTAAGAAAAACTCTGGGCAATTATAAATTTAACAAATACAGGGTGGAAGAAATTATACCATATTTTGGTTTATCAGGAACAAGACAGTAACCTGTATTTAGTTATTTCCTGGTATGTCAGAAAAACTCAGATGCAGGCAGGCATGAATCTGTATCATTTCCCAGAGAAACAATGTAATGATGCAACTATGGTGAAGAATGGCTCAGCCTTAAGGTAAAAAAGTCCTAGAAACCGAGTTTGTTTAAGAGCCACTAAAGTCTAAATCAAAATAAATTGTTCAATTTCCAAGGACAGATACAAGATATACTGGCCAGAATAATTAAGCTTGTGGAGTTATCCACAATAGAATTTAGATATCAAGGAAGGCTTTGGAATCAAAGTAATTGTTAGGAGCTTTTTTGACTTTCCATTTACACAATCATTTTTTATGAAGAAATACATATTCCAATATTACCTTTCACTAAAAATCTTGATCAATAAATTAGTCAAACACCAATTAAGACACATTAACTGGGTACCACTGTTCTCTCTCCTTGAAAAAAATCCAATGATAAACAATTTTGTTAGAAAAAAGATTTTCCAATCCCTGTAAAAATAAATTATCATCCTATAGCCATAACAATACCATTACTTTACATATCATATTTAATTTTAATTATATTGGTATTATAATGAGACCAGTCATATGGCAAATATTTTAATTGTATTTAATGCCAAATGGCCTAGTTTAATAACCCATATGCCAGGAAGATACACATATAATGATGTTTATTTGAATAGTTTATAAAATCGATGAAAAGTCATTTCATACCACTGATATCCTTACTTTGACTTTACCTGTTTTTCGATGTTTCGAAGAAGTAAAGTAGGGCTGCTTGGTGACATTTCAAAATCTTGTTCCGGTACAGGATCTTGACACTCTTGGGGAACCTGAGGATTCCCTAGAATGTTTAGTGAAGCTGCTTGGTCTGCAGATTGCATTTGTTTTTTCAAAGTGTCTTTTGGAAGTTGACATTCTTCTAGGACCACTATCCCCTAGACAAAAAACAATGAGAAAGTTGAAATGAAAACAAACTGATTATTAAATCACCTTTAATGCTACAATGCACTTGAATCTATGCTTCCTCTTATCCCTTGGAATTCAGAAAATATAAACTTGAAAGTATAGTTTAACTCTGTGAAGAACTGGCTGGTTTAAAACATGTGCAGCTAAAATAACATACATGGCTGATAGGCTGGACTTGTAAAATATTTTCTTAAATACGTGCAGTTTTTTTCTAATTGGTTTTAATTATTGGCATTAAAAGCGTGACATTAAAATAAAATTAAAGGCATATTATACACAGAATATGGACATTTCAGATTGAAATCCAGAATATTTCCTGATAGAATCTTCTGATATTTTGCTCACTGGCATTTCTATTTGTGCCTTACATTTGAGCACTCCCAATTTTATAAATTAAAATACCAAATTTACAAACATCCAAACAACAATCTAACTCTATCCTAACTCCTTTCAGAGCACCCTAAGGAGCCCTGCCCCTGTTGCTGTCAGCCAGCAACCAGGGATAGGATTGCACCACTGAGAAAGAGTACTCTCTAGGCCAGAGTTCCCACTGCTTTCAGGGTAGCTGTGTTAATAATAAAGACACAAGCTTTCAACTTTGATGGGATATATTCTGAAATGTAAGGAACTAGGGGAATGAATAGGGATTAAGTTGTCTCTGTATTCCCTGCCTCCTACTCACAAACATACTTATTCCTCAACTGGTTTGCTCGGCTTTCTCCTCCATTCCCCAGCTTCCTCACTCCAACTGTTCTCAACTTTAGGTTCCTCAGAGGCAATGGAGACAACAGAGAAAGAGAAAAAAGGAGTGCAAAGGAATGATCTTAATGGTTTCATTAAGTCAGTTCTCATTGTAAAATTTCTTTCCTTCCTATCCCTTCTACCACCCTTCCTCCTGAAAATAATACAGTAATATATACTGTATAATATAATATTAAACATACACAGATATTGTTATATATATACTGATATTACATATATTATATATTATATATACACACAGGTTTTACACATATAAGATATAATATATATTTGAAAAATAATATATAATATATATTTGAAATATAATATATAATATGTGATATATATTTTTTCAAAATGTATACAAAATATATTTTAAAAATACACATTTTTTCAAATAAAAATATACATTTTTTCAAATATATTTTTCAAATATATATTATATATTAGAAAAATGCTAATAAATTCCTATAGGCTGGTTGGAAAAGTATTACACTCCTAATGTGGCTAAAACACTATATTCTTGTAATAAAAAATAACTAACATATTAATATTAGTGTTCATTATTTCAAAAATGGAATGAATTAAATGATTGCTGTAGGCCATCTATATCATGTGTAAGTCTTATTTATAAGATGGAAATTGCCTATAGGTAATAATGTGTTATATATGAGTTTTAGTTTGCACTATATAATTTAGAGAATATATAACTTTAGAATGCACATATTCAGTTATGGTATTATATGTGTATTTTATTATTTTGTAGCAACATTTTCTGTAAAGTACTAAATGCACTTTTTAAAAAATCTGTATTTTGAATAGTGCTAACATGCTGACTTTTCCAAGGAGAAGGGGATCCACTTGATTCCAATTACTGTTTTCTTAGAATGAACAAATATGGCTGTCAAGAAATCTGAAGAAACATGCTCAAAAGTTCTTATTTCGTTTGGTATTTTAAAAATTAAATTAGATATAATAGATATGGTATCATCAATCTGAAAAACTCTTCAGAGTATCCATTCAAAATTTCTACAAGTCTCTCACTAGGTTTCTTCACAAGTACCTGCATGTAAAAGAAACACAAGTTTCCACCTTATCAATTTAACTTCAATTGTCTTTGGTTTGATTCCAGTTTATATTATGGGCCAGTCTGTATAGATTAGTCTGATTTCATAATCCATATTTATAAATCTGCATCTATGGGAAAATTCTATTCTGAATTTGAAAGTTCTATTTCCAAACCTTTAGAATACTACCTTTCTATAAGTAGAAAGTCTGCTATAGTTAGTTTAATATAGAACTATATTTTTAAAATTCAACCAGGGAGGCAGGGCGTGGTGGTTTACGCCTGTAATCCCAGCACTTTGGGAGGCTGAGGCAGGTGGATCACTTGAGGCCAGGAGTTCAACACCAGCCTGGCCAACATAGCAAAACCCTGTCTCTACTAAAAGTACAAAAATTAGCTGGGCATCATGGCACACGCGTTTGGTCCCAGCTACGTGGGAGGCTGAGGCCAAAGAATTGCTTGAACCCAGGAGGCAGAGGTTGCAGTGAGCCAAGATCGCACCACTGCACTCCAGCCTGTGTGACAGAGACTCTGTTTTTTAAAAAAAAAAATTAGAATTCAACCAGGGAGACCTTCATAGTCAACTTCATAATCTGCTTCTTCTGCCATAAACTACTACCCTGCACAAAACTCTTGGAGTGTGAGGAGAGTGGCCCATTCTGATCCACCACTGCTAAGAATGGAGAGGAAAGGGTTGAATATTTAATCCTCTGGGGACACAGCAGAGAGTTTCTGTTCTTAAAAAAAAAATCAGTAAAATGATATTCTCATACGTAAAACAACATAGATAAGAAAGACAAGAAATATTTTTAGAAAAATGAGTTACAACAACTGAAACAAGTGAAAACTCTAGCATAAAATGAAAGCCAATCAACTGTTTCTGAGAAGACAACTCTTGACAACGCAGGGTCTTCACAGAGAAAATACTGTGTGAAAAAAAAACTGCTTCAGCAACATCTCTATTATTCACATAAATTCACCAAAGTTAATTTTAAGTAAAACTTTAAATAAAAAATTTGAAACACACAAAAGGTACAATTTAAAATGTGGAAGCCCCTACTGCAGGATAACAAAAGAAATCTAAGAGAGAAACCATTTGATATAGCCAGTGTTCTCCCAAGAAAAATATTTCAATTTTTTTCTGAGTGTGAGAAGAATCTGTTGTCTTATTAGAAAGTTTGAAGTAGGGAGAAGAGGAAATACAGGAATCTGTAATATGTTGACAAAGCTGTCGCAAGAACCACCAAAGGATGTTGCTAATAACTGCTTTCTTCTCTAAAAATTTAAGCAAAGTTTAGACCATATGAAGAATGGTAAAGGGGCAAATGATGTGTTTTCTGACTTAAGGCACAAACTAGCACTTATTTAAACAGGATATTTACAAAATAGCATCCCTCAATCTCTTTCATTTCCCTTTATCTCTAATTTAACTGAGAACAATTTTTTTTTTTTTTTTTACATTTAAAATACATTAAACAGAAAGTTCTGTTTCAAGACAGTACTGGCCATCCTTCTCAATTTTTTTCTTACAATAACTCAAGAAGCTGTAAGAGCAACGAAAGTGATGTTTTTCTTACATAATAACTTCTCAACTAAGCTGCATACAAATAAACAACAAAACACTTTAATTCCTAATAAATGTAATGAGAAACTACTAAAATAACCAAAACATTGTATTCTAACAGCATGATTTTGTGGCATTTTCCATAAAATAAACATAATGCTATTATTAAGGGAACAAAGGGCCAGATACATTTATCCTGAATTAAGAAAAAGGTAAGGCCATATAAATTATTACAGGGAAGTTTAGACGGCTTTCCTTAAAACAATTTATTCCAGTAGATGTTATATAAACATGCAATCAAACTTTCAAAAACGTTTAACCAAGAAGTATACAGTACTGCTTAGAAAATAGAGAATATTAAAATAGCCTTTCTCAAGTTAAAGGATTATGAATCAGACTGTCTAGATTGAAATATAAATCTTATTCATCAATTTAACTGCAAACCCACTTTCCTGGAAATATCTAAACTGTTTTACACCTGACTCATTCTTAGAACTCTATTTGCTATAAAAAAAAATGTGTGAAATTATATCCTTTAAGGAAAACGATCAAAGAAGAGAGATTATGTGGTGATCTTGAAAGGACTGGGAAATTACTAAAACTGAAGGCTCCTGTAAAGATAACAGTGAACAATGAGAAAAAGTAACTGATGTAACATGAAACTTTCATCAGGAAACACTTAGTGAATGTGGTTCCCTCTAATCTCACAGAACTAGTAAGCCTAAGGTTTTATGTCTGTCCTTCTTCTACCTTCCTTAGATGCCACACCACTAATTCCTACAAGGTGTTAAACATACTTCATCACTTCCTAGCTTCTTTTCCTCTTCTTGTATAACACATACTTTCTGCTCCTTTAAATATCATACTGCTTTGTCATTCCTGAAAATGATCATGTTGTTTCACACCTTCAAACCTGTAAAAAATGCCTTTCTCTAGTTCCACTGATTCATCAAAAAATTACTATTCATCCCCCAAAGTCATACTGAGATGTCACTTTCTTCTCTTAATGTTTTCTCTGACCCTCTTACCCATAAGTATTCTCTCTATGGCACTCCAAATATCTTATAAAAACATGTATTCTACTTGAAGTATAATTTTTAAAAAACAGGTATTACTGAATATATTACATATACTGAAACGATTATATGTCTTATCTCCCTTACCAGAACATAAACTCATGATAGATGGAGCCTAAAATTTATTAATCTTTGTGGACGTGCAGACCCCAAGGTGGGGCTAGGCAAACTACACGGTTCAAGGACTCTGATCTCTTCCCTTCTCAGCTTTTTCTTTCAAGGCCTACCCCTATCAACCTTCAATATTAAATTATCTCCAGGATGTCTACAGTATGACCATATGGAATACTGTTTCCCACAAAAACAAAGTTACAAATAAATATTTAGCAATATTTAGAATGCATAAGAACTCATTTGTACTGTTGATTCTTTGGGAAAACAGACCACAATGAACATTCCCACTTGGAAATGTAAAGAACAAAAAATATATGTCAGCTATTGGTCTATATTAATGTTAACACTCTGCTGGACCAATATTGTGAGAGCTTCTTACCCTAGGGACATGGCTTTAAATTAGGCCCTGATTTGTGCTTCCTATTAAAGGATTCTTTCTATTCACTGTTCTCTATGGCTCCTGAATCAGCCAGCTTCTTTCTTTTATATTACCTTCCTTGGTAATATAAATTTAAAATTTATATTGGTAATAAAAATATAAATATAAAGCTTCTTTCTTTTCTATTACCTTCCTTGGCAATATCAGTAAATGTTTATGACTTCTTCAGGAACTGCAAAGCTCTTAACCTGCTTATTGTTCATAGAAGGTTGGCGTCCTAAGGACTGGTTTAAATTTTGGCCAGTAAAATACTTTTTATAGGTCAAGCTTATAATTTCTTTGGTACAACTCACTCAGAAACTCAGAAGGCTTCCCATCTATCTGTTTTCAGGCAGTTCCATGTACTGACAATCACACCCACAGTTCTCTGATGCATTCTCAAAGGATATTTCTTTCACCCTCTAACCCCTGTACCTACCTATATATTCCTTCCTCCTGTCCCTCTTTCTCTGCTTCCTTGTGGGGGGGTCTCATAAGCTATTAAGTTCTGATGGAAAATCCACATTCTTAATCTTCCTCCACTGCCCTAAGTGTAATTTTATCCAGCTCAAAGGTCTTGCAGAGAATGGTATCCTTAGTTTGATCTTTAGCTCCAAATCACTTTTGTCCTTTATTATTGAAAGGTTTTCTCAATCCTATCTCTTATCATATAAAGTGCAGAGAGAGGCAGTTTTGCTAACTTCATAAGGCCTTCAATTTCTAGAAACCTATTCCTTTTCATTCATGTTTTTAAACAGGTTTGAAAATGACCTAAATAGAAATTATCAATAAAAAAGCATTATCACAAAGTAAAAGCCAATATAAAAGCCAATATACAGGACAAAGTCTAAGCAGAATATGGTCAAAGACAGAATTAGCAAATTAAAAGACAGTAAAGAATTCCTTGTGGTACAGAGAGACAAATGAGATTAAAACATTAAAGAGTGGTTAAGAGACATGAAAAATTTGTTTGAACCTCTCAACCTATGAGAATTTCACAAAAATGGAAGAGAAAAAAATTGACAAACATGCATTATTTGGATAATAGTAGCAGAGAATATGCTAGAATTGAAGAAAGATGTTAACACCTTGGACTAAACATGGACTCTGGGCTGGCTGCAGTGGCTCATACCTGTAATCCCAGCAATTTAAGAGGTTGAGGCAGGTGGATAGCTTGAGCCCAGGAGTTCAAGACCAGCCTGGGCAACGTGGCGAAACCCCATCCCCACCAAAAATACAAAAATTAGCCAGCTGCGGTGGTGCATTCTTGTAGTCCCAGCTACCCAGGAAGCTGAGGCGGGAGGATCGCTTGAGCCTGGGAGGTCAAGGCTGCGGTGAGCCGTAATCATGCCACTGCACTCCAACCTGGGCAACAGAACAAGACCCTGTCTCAAAAATATAAAAGAAATTAAAACAAACAAACGTGGACTCTGAAAAAAAAAAAAGTCTACACAAAGACTTATACATGAATATATACAGCAACATTATTCATAATAGCCAAAAACTAAAACAACCTAAATTCCCATGACCTAGGAAACAGATAAATTATATATAGTACAATCCTACATTGGAATACTGCTCAACAATAAAAAAGAAAAAATTACTTATGCATACAGCAACACAGATGAACCTCAAAAGCATTATGCTAAGTGAAAGAGCAAAATAGAGATTACATGTTTTATTATTTGACTTATATGAAATGCTGGAAAAGGCAAAACTATAGCAATAGAAAACAGATTAGTGGTTGCCAGAGAAAAGAGCCTGAAGGAAAGAGTCTGACTGCGAAGAGGAAGGAGTGAAATTTTTGAAGGTTATAGAAATGTCCTACATTATGATCATGGTGATGGTTACAAGAGTAAATATTTGTCAAAATTCAGTGAACTGTACAGTTAAAAATGTGTACTCTGAGTACCAAGCAACATAAAGACCATCCTTTGATACCTGTTAGTAAGGATGTAGAACATCAACTAAACAAAAACATCTTAAAAGTTACCAGATAGAAAAGACAGTACTCAAAGAAGAAAAACAATCACATTGACAGTAGACTCCTCAGTATCAAACAAAACAATAAAACAAATCTTTAAAGTGCTAAAGGAAAATAACTGTCAAACTAGAATTTAACACCAAACAAAAATACCATTTAAGAGTGAGGGTAAAATGAATATATTCTGAGATGTACAAAGACACAAAGTTTAAGTGACCAGAGACCCAAATGTCAAAAACTCCTGTCAACGCATGTCTCTTATTTCTACTTTATTTTTTAATTGACAAATAATAATTGTACATATTTATGGTATATATAATGATATTTCAATACATATAATGCATAGTGATCAGATCAGGGTAATTAGCATATCCATCACCACAAATATTTATCACTTCTATGTGTTGGAACAGGAAGCACCAGGAATCTGTCTCCCCACCTAGACACCACCTGCATTGGCAGAATCTGTCTAATGTCATTATTTCAAAAATCTGGAGTTTACTGAAGACTTGCAAGTTCAAGGGGCAGGTTTGGACAGTAAACGTGCAGTTAATTTTTATCAATTTTAGCTCTTAGCACAATAGCAGCTACACATCCCCACTCCTAGTCCCATGGCAGGCAGCCATTCATATATTTCGGAAGCAATCTACATACAGCCTGCATAAGCCAGGGTAGAGGAAGAGGACTCTGCTCTGCAAATATTAGGGATCTGTGTTCTGATCACTGATTGTAACCTTTGATCAGAGAGGTACAGACAAAGAGGCAAACAACCATTGTTGTAGTACCTCCCTCCTTTTATTGCAATTCCCTCCCCCTCTGGCTGAAGGTCTTCCTGGGGATTTAAAGGGCCAGCACCCTTAAAACAAATAAATCCTCTCTTCATTTTTCTCTTTTCCCCTTTTGGGAGCCAGATATTAAAAGCAGGACATTTTAAAACACCTGCATCAATGGGGAAAATTAGAAAGCAACTGGGCATTTCCAAGAAAAGGTGCAGGCTCAGAAAAAAATGAGATTTTAACTATACCCTTCAGGCTTATTCTTGCCACACCGACAACCAACAACAACAGAGAGAATCAAAATAATAAACAAAAATGATTTTAAAAGTCCTGCAGAAAGAGAAAGAATCTGATTTCCAGAGTTAACACATTATTAGATTCAAATGTGCAGTTTTCGAAAACAAACAAACAAAAAGCATACAATGAAACAGGAAAAAAGGGAGCATTCAAAGGAAAAACAAACAAACAAAACTGTCCCTGAAAACAGGATGGAAGACCTATTAGACAAAGACTTTAAAACAACCGTTTTAAAGATGCTCAAAAGGCTAAAAAAAAGATGTGAAAAAAGTCAAGAAAAAGATGTTATGAACAAAATGCAAACATCAGTATGGAGATAGAAAACCTGAAAGGAAACCAAACAGAAATTCTAGAGCTGAAAAGTATAATAACTGAAATGAAAAATTTACTAGAGGTATTCAAAGGCAAATGTGAACAGGCAGGAAAAACACCAATGAACTTGAAGCTAGGACAGTAAAAATAATCATGTGTAAAGCATAAAAAGAAAACAGATTAAGGAAAAGTGAACAAAGTGTAAGGGACAGTTGGAACACTAATAAGTGGCCCAACATATAAATGTGGGAGTTCCAGAAAAAGAAGAGAGAGGCAGAGAGAATATTTGAAGAAATTATGGTTAAAAACTTCCCAAATATGATGAAAGACATGATTACAAATATCAGAAGCTGAATGAGCTCCAAATAAGTTGAATCCAAAAGTAGTATAAATAAACATTATAATCAAACTATTGAATGACAAAAAGAATCTTGAAAGTGGCAAGAGAGAAGCACAGGCAAGGGATCCTCCATAATACTATCAGTAGCCTCTTATGGTAAACTTCGGAGGTCCAAAGGCAGTTAGGTCAATATATTCAAAGCAGAAAACAAACAAAATAACAACAACAACAACAACAAAAAATCCTGGCCAACCCAAAATCCTATTATATTCGGGAAAATCATCCTTCAAAGGTAAAAACAAATTAAGACACTCTCAAGTAAACAAAAGCTGAAGGAGTCATTTACCCACTAGACCTACTCTGCAGAAAATACTTAAGGAAGTCCTGCAAGGTTAGACCCAGATAGTAACTTAAAGCTGTTGATGAAATAAAAATCTCAATGAAGTTAAATACACTCATAATTATAACAGCTAGTATTACTGTAACAACAGTTTGTAACTCCTCGCTTTCTACAT
The DNA here is from genome assembly GCF_002776525.5 of Piliocolobus tephrosceles. Lineage (NCBI taxonomy): Eukaryota > Metazoa > Chordata > Mammalia > Primates > Cercopithecidae > Piliocolobus > Piliocolobus tephrosceles. Next base: position 96,513,613 of record NC_045444.1, read on the forward strand.
GATTTAAATAACTAGTACATTTAAAAAAATATATTAGTTCCAAAGCTACGCTTGTGGTAACTTTGGTTTGTAACTCCACATTTTGTTTTCTACATAATTTAAGAAACTAATATATTTAAAATAATTATTAATTTATGCTTTGGGACACATTAGTATAAGGATATAATTTTGTGACATCAACAACCAAAAGAGGTGGGAACAAAGCTGTAAAGGAAATGAGTTTTTATATGTTACTAAAGTTAAACTGGAATAAATTAAAATTATAATGTAATAACTTTATGAGGTTAAATATAATCCCCATGGGCAACCACAAAGAAAATATCTACTAAATATATACAAAAGGAAATAAGAAAGAAATTTAAACATTTCAGGGTCAAAAAAAATCAGCTAAACACAACAGAAGACAATAGTTCAGGAAATGAAAAACAAAAAAAGGTATAAGATATATAGAAAATAGTAAAATGACAGAAGTCTATCCTTCTTAGTAATTACATTAAGTGTAAATGGATTAAACTCTCCAAAACACAGAAATTAGAATAGATAAAAACACAGAATCCAACTCTATACTGTCTACAAGAGATTCAACTTAAGTCCAATGACACAAATAAGTTGAAAGTGGAAGGATTTTTTAAAATCATATGCAATATCAGACAAAAGAGACTGTAAATTAAAAAAAGTTACAAGAGATAAGGACATTATATATTAATAAGACTCAGTATAACAAGATAAAACAATCATAAACATTTATGAAACCATGCCACAAAGAGTTAAGAAAATCAGTCTAAATTCCTATGTTTATGGGATAACAGATAAGAAAAGAAACAACTTGTTGAGATACTGAAACTCAAACTATAACCCAAGGAGTAAGAAGTCAATAACTAGCAAAAATTCTTGAGTTTGTAGGATAGCAGATAATTAAAGACATAACCCACTAAGACGCCAAAACTCTCTAACCTTGTGAGAACAAGAATAAACTTTAACAAAGTTAAAACTGCACAGAATGACCTTACTGACATCACAGCCTAAATTTCCACTGCATGTTTCATATTAACTCCCCTGATGCAATCCATGAGTTAGCATGAAGCGATAACTGCACATGCCCAAGAACTTTCCAAAACTCTCCTTTCCTTCTACCAATCACCTGTTAATCCCAATATCTACCCCCAAATCTATTCTAATAAAAATGTTGCCATAAAAATAGCATGAGAGAGGGGAGGCAGAACAAGATGGCTGAATAGAAGACTCCAGCAATTGTACCCCCACTACCTCCCAACATAGGAACACCAAACTGAACACTAGCCACATAAAAGAGCATCTTTGTAAGAACTAAAAGTCAGCTTGGTTAACAGCTTGGCCACAGTGGGGTAAAGCACCAAGCATTTCTGGACCTACCCTGGTCCAGAGGGGAACCCACTGTCCTGAAGGGAGAGACTCAGGACTGGCAGCATTCACCAAAAGCTGAATGAAGAAGTCTTGGGCCTTTAGTAAACACTGGCCATAGAGAGGCAGTACTTGCAGTGGCCCTGGGGCAGTGGTGGCCACGGGGAGGGACTGCTCTCCTTGAGGAAAGAGGAAGGAAGGGTAGGGAGGACTTTGTCTTGTGACTTGGGTGTCAGTTCAGCTGCAGTAGAATACAGCACCAGGTGGAGGCCCAAGATGGCATCTCTAGGCCCACCTGGGGCTGGGGAGAACTTGCCACCCTTAAGGGAAGGATACAAGCCTGAGTGGATTTGCCACCTGCTGATGGTAGAACCTTTGGGCCCTGAGGAGACACAGACGACAGCCAGGTAGTGGTCATTGTGGGCCTTAGGTGAGACCCATGCTGTGCTGTCTTCGGATCTGACCCTGTGCAGTCCCAGTGGTCCTTGTGTCATGCCTTTCCTAGCTCCAAGCAGCTCAGTACAGAGGGTGAGACTATGTTTCCCTGGGGGAAAGTAAGGGAAGAGAACAAGAGTCTCTGACTGGTAATCCAGAGAATGCTTTTGGATCTTACCCAAGACTACTGAGGTAGTACCTCTATGAGTCCACAAAAGATGCAGCGTTACTAAAGTTGGGGATATGACTGCAGTGACCAATGACTTAGATCGCAAACACACAAGCCTGTTTGAATATCTGGAAAGCATTCTCAAGAAGGACTGGTACAAATTAGTGTACACTGCAAAGACTAATAAATACCTAACTTTTCAATGTCCAGACACAGATGAACATCTATGAGTATAAAGAACACCCAGGAACACATGGCCTCATCAAATGGACTAAATAGGGCACCAAAGACCAATGCCAGAGAGACAGGGATATGTGATCTTTCAGACAGAGAACTGAAAATAGCTGTTTTGAGAAAGCTCAATGAAATCTAAGGTAACATGATAAGGAATTCAGAATCCTATCAGATAAATTTAATAAAGAAAATTCTGGAGCTGACAAATGCACTTGACATTCTGAAGACTGCACTAGATAGAGTTTCTTAACAACAGGATTAACCAAAAAGAAGAAAATTAGTGAGCTTGAAGACAGGATATGTGAAAATATACTGTCAGAAGAGACAAAGGAAAAAAGAATAAAAAATAATAAAGCACACCTACCAGATCCAAAAAATACCCTCAAAAGGGCAAACCTAAGATACTGGCCTTAAAGAGGAGGAAGAGAAAGATCAGCATAGAAAATATATTCAAATGGATAATAACAAAGAACTTCCCAAATCTAGAGTAAGATACAGTATTCAAGTACAAGAAGGTTTTAGGGCACCAAGAAAATTTAATCCAAAGAAAACTACCTCAAGTAGTTTTCATAATCAAACTCCCAAAGGGAAGAAATAAAGAAAGGATTCAAAAAGCAGCAAGAAAAGAAACAACATACAAAGGAGCTCCAATATGTCTGGTAGCAGACTTCTCAGTGGGAAACTTTACAGGTCAGGAGTGAGTGGCATGACATATTTAAAGTGTTGAAAGAAAAAAAACTTTTATCCTAGAATAGTATATCCAGCAAATATATCCTTCAAGATGAACTTTTCACTAGACTTAGAAAAAAATAGAGAAGATTCAAATAAAATTGGAAATAAAAAAGGAGACATTACAACTGATACAACAGAAATACTAAGAATTATAAGAGACTATTATGAAAAAGTATAAACCAACAAGTTGAACAATCTAAAATCAATAAACAAATCTCTTGAATCATATAGCCTAGCAAGACTGCATTATGAAAATATAGAAAATTTTGGCTGGGCACGATGGCCCAAGCCTGTAATCCCAGCACTTTGGGAGGCTGAGACGGGCAGATCACGAGGTCAGGAGATCGAGACCATCCTGGTTAACATGGTGAAACCCCGTCTCTACTAAAAATACGAAAAACTAGCCAGGCGAGGTGGCGGGCACCTGTAGTCCCAGCTACTCGGGAGGCTGAGGCAGGAGAATGGCGTAAACCCGGGAGGCGGAGCTTGCAGTGAGCCGAGATCGCACCACTGCACTTCCAGCCTGGGCGATAGGGCGAGACTCCGTCTCAAAAAAAAAACACAAAAAATACAAAAAATTAGCCAGATGTGGTGGTGCATGCCTGTAATCCCAGTTACTCAGGAGGCTGAGGCAGGAGAATCACTTGAACCCTGGAGGCAGAGGTGGCAGTGAGTTGAGATCACGCCATTGTACTCCAGCCTGGGCAACCAGAGCGAAACTCTGTCTCAAAAAAAAAAAAAAAAAAAAAGGGTGGGTGCAGTGGCTTACACCTGTAATCCCAGCACTTTGGGAGGCCGAGACGGGTGGATCACCTGAGGTCAGGAGTTCAAGACTAGCCTGACCAACATGGAGAAACCCTGTCTCTATTAAAAATACAAAATTAGCCAGGCGTGGTGGTAACATGCCAGTAATCCCAGCTACTCGGGAGGCTGAGGCAGGAGAATTGCTTGAAACAGGAGGCGAAGGTTGCACTGTGAGCTCAGATCGTGCCACTGCACTCCAGCCAGGGCAACAAGAAACTCCATCTCAAAAAACAAACAAACAAAAAGAAAAGCACAAGAAAATGTAGAAAATTTTAACAAACCAAAAGTGAGTAAGGAGATTAAATCTCTAATAAGTCTTCCATTATACCAAGCATAGTGGCTCACACCTGTAATCCCAGCTCTTTGGAAGGTCAAGGCAGGGAGATTGCTTGAGCTCAGGAGTTTGAGTCCAGCCTGGGTATATGGCAAAACCCTACCTCTACAGAAAATACAAAACTTAGCTATGTGTGGTGGTGTGTGCCTGTGGTCTCAGTTACCAAACAGGCTGAAGTGGAAGGATTGCTTGAGCCCAGGAGGTTGAGGCTGCAGTGAAACAAAATTGTGCCACTCCACTCCAGGTTGGACAACAGAGCAAGGCCCTGTCTCAAGAGGAAAAAAAAAAAAAGGTCCTCTATTAAAGGCAAGCCCAGAGCCGGGCGCAGTGGTTCATGCCTGTAATCCCAACACTTAGGGAGGACGAGGCAGGCAGATCACGAGGTCAAGAGATCAAGACCATCCTGGCCAACATGGTGAAACCCCGTCTCTACTAAAAATATAAAAATTAGCTGGGCATGGTGGCATGCAACTGTGGTCGCAGCTACTTGGGAGGCTGAGGCAGGAGAATCTCTTGAACCTGGGAGGCGGAGGTTGCAGTGAGCTGAGATCACACCACTGCACTCCAGCCTAGCAACAGAGCGAGGCTCCATCTCGAAAAAAAAGGAAAAAAGAAAGAAAAGCCCAGTACCCAATGGCTTCACTGATGAATTTTACCAAACACTTAAAGAAGAAGTAACATCAATCCTACTCTAACTAGTCTGAAAAATAGAGGGGAAGGAAATACTTTCAAACTCATCCTACAAGAACAGTATTACTCTGATATTAAAACTAACCAAAACCACATTTTTAAAAAAGAGAAAACTACAGCCAAATATCCCTGATTACATTGATGCGGAAGTCCTTAACAAAAAATTAGCACAAACCAATAACAACACATTAAAAATATCATTTGTCATAATCAAGTAGGATGCATCCCGGGCATGGAAAGATAGTTCAATATATGCAAATTAATCAATCTGATAGATCATATCAACGGAACGAAGGACAAAATCCGTATGGTCTTTTCAATTGATGCTGAAAAAGCTTTGAATAAAATTCAACATCCTTCATGATAAAAACCTTCAATAAATTGGGTATAAAGGAACTTACCTCAACACAATAAAAGCCATATATGACAGACCCACCGCTATCTTAATGAATGGGAGAGAAAACTGAAATCTAGAACATAACAAGGATGCCCACTTTTACCACTGTCATTCAACATAATGCTGGAAGAGCATTAGACAAGAAAAAGAAATAGAAGGCATCCCTGAATAGCCAAAGAAATCCTAAGCACAAAGAACAAAGCATCTGCATCAGGCTACCCAACTTCAAACTATACTACAGGGCTACTGAAACCAAAACAGCATGGTACTCGAACAAGAACAGACACATGGACCAATAGAATAGAAAAGAGAACCCAGAAATGAGACCACACACCTACAACTGTCTGATCTTCAACAAACCTGGAAAAAATAAGCACTGGGGAAAGAATTCCCTATTCAATAAGTGGTACTGGCTGGGTACGGTGGCTCACACCTGTAATCCTAGCACTTTGGAAAGCTGAGGTGGGTGGATTGCCTGAGCTGAGGAGTTCGACACCAGCCTGGGCAACATAGTGAAATCCCATCTCTACTAAAATACAAAAAAAAAAAAATTAGCCAGGCATGGTGTTGTGCACCTGTAGTCCCAGCTACTCAGGAGGCTGAGGCAGAAGAATTGCCTGAACCCGGAAGGCAGAGGTTGCAGTGAGCCAAGATCGCGCCACTGCACTCCAGCCTGGGTGACAGAGTGAGACTCCGTCTCCAAAGAAAAAAAATAAAAATAAAAAAGTGGTGCTGGGATAACTGGCAAGCCATATGCAAAGATTGAAACTGGACCCCTTCTTTATACCACATACAAAAATTAATTCAAGATGGATTAAAACCTTAAATGTAAAACCCAAAATTATAAAAATGCTGGAAGACAACCTAAGCAATACCATCCAGGACACAGGTGCAGGCAAAGATTTTATGACAAAGATGCCAAAAGCAATTGCAACAAAAGCAAAAATTGACAAATGTAAACTAACTAGAGGGTTTCTGCACAGAGAAAGAAACTATCGACAGAGTAAACAGACAATCTAAAGAATGGGAGAAAATTTTTGCAAACTATGCATCTGACAAAGGTCTAATATTCAGCCTCTAAAAGGAACTTAAACAAATTTACAAGAAATAAACAACCCCATAAAAAAGTGGGCAAAGGACATGAAAAGACATTTTTCAATAGACAACATACACGTGGCCAACAATCATATGAAAAAAAGCTCAACATCATTGATCACTGATCATTAGAGAAATGCAAATCAAAACCACAATGAGATACCATCTAACTCCAGTCAGATGGCTACTATTAAAAAGTCAAAAAATAACAGATGTTGGCAAGATTGTGGAGAAAAAGGATTGTGCTGGAAAGACTGTCTACCCAGATGCAGAAGAATAAAACTAGACCCCCATTTCTTGCCATATACAAAAATCAAATCAAAATATATTAAAGACTTAAATCTAAGACCTCAAACTATGAAACTACTAAAAGAAAACATTGGAAAAACTCTCTGGGACATTGGACCGAGCAAAGATTTCTTAAGTAATACTCCACAAGCACAGGCAACCAAAGAAAAAATGGACAAATCAAGTTAACTCATGTTAAAAAAACATCATGTTAAAAAGCCTCTGCATAGCAAAATAAATAATCAACAAAGTGAAGACACAACCCACAGAATAGGAAAAAATATTTGCAAACTATCTGTCTGACAAGGAGACAGTATTGGAGCTTGACTCTCCAGTCTCCTTGTCAGTCAACTTGCAATATAAAGCTTTTCTTCTTTCAAAAAACTCAGTGTCATAGTATTGGTTTCTAATGCATCAGGCAACATTTTCACGTCTAATAAGAGACAATCAAAACATATGAAGCAAAAACTGATGGAAATGCAAAGAAAAATCAATAATTCTACAATAATAGTTGGATTCTTCTATAACTCACTCTTGTTAAGGGACACAACAACTAGATGGAAGGTAAGTAAGGAAACAGACAAACTACACAATAAACCAAATAGATTTAACAGATATCTAAATAACACTCTACCCAACAACAACCACATATAAATTTTTCTCAGGTGTACATGGAGCATTTTCCCAGATGGACCATATGTTAGGCCAAATATTGTATCTCAACAGATACAAAAAGAAAGATATAAAAAGTATCTTTTCCAACCACAATGAAATGAAGAAATCATTAACAGAAAACTGGGAAATGCACACATTTGTGTAAATTAACACACTTTAAAACAACCAATAGATCAAAGTAGAAATCATAAGAACAATTAGAAAACAGTTAAAAATGAATGAAAATGAAAACAAAACACACCAAAATTTATGAGATGCAGTGAAGGCAGTGCTAAGGGGGGAGTTTATAGTTATAAATGCTTAACATTTAAAAAACAAACAAACAAAAAAAGATCTCAAATTAACAACCTAATTTTACAAATTAAGAAACTAGAAAAAGAAGAACAATCTAAACCAAAAGCTAGCAGACAAGAGGAAATAATAAAGATTAGAGTAGAGCTAAAACAATTATGAGGATAGAAAAACTAGAATTATTGAAACTAAAAGTTGGTTCTTTGAAAGCATCAACAAAATCAACAAACCTTTAGCTAGGTGAACTAAGAAAACAAAGAAAAAAGACTAAAAATACTAAAATCAGAAATAAAGCTGGGGATGCTATTGCTGAATGTAAAGAAATAAAACAGATGACAAGAGAGTATTATTAATAATAGTACACCAACAAATTAAATAACCTAGATTACATGAACAAATTCCTAGAAACACAACATAACAAGACTAAATCTCAAAGAAATAGAAAATTTGGGTCGGGTGTGGTGGCTCACGCCTGTAATGCCAGCACTTAGGGAGGCTGAGGCAGGTTGAACACCTGAGGTGAAGAGTTTGAGACCAGCCTGGATAACATGGTGAAACCCTGTCTCTACTAAAAATACAAAAATTAGCTGGATGTGGTGGTGGATGCCTGAAATCCCAGCTACTCAGGGGGCTGAGGCAGGAGAATCGCTTGAACCCAGGAGGCAGAGGTTGCAGTGAGCCAAGATCGTGCCATGGCATTCCAGCCTGGGCAACAAGAGTGAAACTCCATCTCAAAAGAAAAGAAAATTTGAATACGCCTATATAACTAGTAAGGAAATTAAATTAGTAATCAAAAATCTCTTGACAAAGTAAAGCCCTGAATCTGATGACTTCAATGCTGAATTCTACTAAATTTTTAAAGAAGACCAAATAGCAATCCTTCTCACACTTTTCCAAAAAATCAAAGAGAAAGGAACACTTCTTAATTCATTCTGTGGGGACACCATTATCCTGATGCCAAAGCCAGGCAAAGACACCACAAGAAAATAAACTACAGATCAATATCCCTTGTATAGACTGATACAGAAGTGATCAACCAAAAATTAGGAAGCCAAATTCATCGCTATATTAACAGGATAATAATCCATGACCGAGTGAGATTTATTCCAAGTGAGATTTATTCTTAGAATGAAAGGATGGTTCAGTATTTTAACTAATCAATGTAATATACAACATTAACAGAATGAAGGAGAAAGAAAACCCTATCATCATTTTAATTGATGAAGAAAAGGCATTTGAAAAAATTGTACATCTTTTCATGATAAAAACAGTCAGCAAGGTAGGAATCGAAGAAAACTACCTAAACATAATAAAAGCCACATATGAAAACCTCCTGAATATCATACTCAAGGGCTAAAGACTGAACCATTTCTCCTCTAAGATCAGGAACAAGGCAAAAATGCTCACTTTCACCACTTCTATTCAACATAGTATTGGAAGTTCTAGACAAAGCAATTAAGCAAGAAAAAGAAATAAATGGCATCCAAATTGTAAAAGAAGAAGTTAAATTATTTGTTTTAAGATGATATAATCTTATATGTAGAAAACACTAAAAATTCCTTCAAAAATACGTTCGAATTAATAAATTAATTCAGCAAAGTAAGCCATATCACACAGAAGTCAGGTGCATTTCTATATACTAACAATGAACAATCTGCAAAGCAAGTCACAAAAACAATTATATTTACAAGAGAATCAAAAAGAATAAAACACTTCAGAATATAATAAATAACCAAGAAGTTGATAGACTTGTACAAACTACAAAACATTGCTGAAAGAAATTAAAGAAGATATAAATAAATGGAAACACAACCCACATTCATGGATTGAAAGACTTAATGTTGTTAAGATGTCAAAACTACTCAAAGCAATCTAGAGTTTCAGTGCATCCCTATCTAAATCTCCACGACTCTTTTTATAGACAGAAAAAACTTATCCTAAAGGTCATACAAAATCTCATGAGACCTCAAAGCCAACACAATATGAAAAACAAACAAACAAACAAAAAACAAATCTAGAGTTGGGCTCAGTGGCTCACGCCTGTAATCCCAGCACTTTGGGAGGCTGAGGCAGGCAGATCACTTTGAGGCCAGGAGTTCAACACTAGCCTGGCCAACACGGCGAAATCCCATCTCTACTAAAAATACAAAAATTAGCTGGGTATGGTGGCGCATGCCTGTAATCCCAGCTACTCAGGAGGCTGAGGCATGAAAATCACTTGAACCTGGAAGGTGGAGGTTGCAGTGAGCTTATGTCATGCCATTGCACTCCAGCCTTGGCAACACACTGAGACTCTATCTCAAAAATATATATAAACAAATAACAAATCTGGAAGACCCACATGTCCTGATTTCAAAAATTACTACAAAACTACAGAAATCAAAACAATGGGATACTGGCCAGGAGTTCAAGACCAGCCTGGTCTTGAATATAGGGAAACTCTGTCTCTATTTAAAAAAGAAAAAGAAGAAAGGAAATTAAAAACCAAAAACAAAAAAACCCACGTGGTACTGGCATAAAGACAGACCTATATCCCAATGGGATAGAACAGACAACCCGGAAATAAATCCTAACATATATGGTCAAATGTTTTTTGACAAAGGTTCCAATCCAAGGCCATTCAATGGAAAAACAGTCTTTTCAACCAGGTAAAACTGAATATCTGAATGAAAACAAATGAAACTGGACCCTTACCTAACACCATACACAAAAATTAACACAAAACAGATCAAAGGCCTCAATGTAAAACCTATCCCTAAGAAGAAATATAGGGTAAGTGCTTCATGACATTAGATTTAGCAATGATTTCTTAGATATGACATCAAAGGCACAGGTAATAAAAGAAAAAGTAGACAAATGGGACTTCAGAAAAATTTTGAAAATTTGGGCAGGAAAAGGTAATATCAACAGAGTAAAAATGCAATGAACAAGGCTGAGCACCAGAGCTCACATTTGTTATACCAGCACTTTTTGAGAGACAGAGGTTCGGGGATCATTTGAGTCTAGAGTTCAAGACCAGCCTGGGCAACAGAGGGAGATCCCATCTCTACAAAAAATCAAAAACTTAGCCAATCATGGTGGCACAAGCCTTTAGTCTCAGCTGCTTGGGAGTCTGAGGTGGAAGGATTGCTTGAGCCCGGGAGGTCAAGGCTGCAGTGAGCAGTGATCACACTACTGCACTCCATCCTGGGTGACAGAACAAGACTCTGCCTCAAAAAAAAAAAAAAAAGCAACACACAGAATAGGAAAAATATTTATAAATCATATATCTGATAAGAAATTAATATCCACAATACATATAGAATTAAAACACAACAAGAAAAAAAAACAAGCAAGCAACCCCATTCAAAAATGGACAAAGGACTTGAATAAGTACTTCTCCAAAGAAGATATCCAAAAGCCAAGCCAGTAACACGTGAAATGATGTTCAACATCACTAATCATTAGGCAAATGCAAATCAAAAGTAAAATGAGATACCATCTCACACTCATTAGGATGGTTACTATAAAATAAACAGAAAATAAATGTTAGCAAGAATCTGGAGAAATTTGAACCTTGTGTACTGCTGGTAGAAATGTTAACTGGTATAGCCACTGTAAAAAACAGTATGGTAGATTCACAAAAAAATTAAAAATAGAGTTACCATATGATCGAGCAATTCCACTTGTGGGTGTTTACCCCAAAGAATTGAAAACAGCGTCTCAAAGAGATATTTTAATACCCATGTTCATAGCATACTTACAATAGCTAAAAACTGGAAGCAACCCAAGTGTCCATCAACGGATGACTGAATAAGCAAAATGTGGTATATACATACAATAAATTATTACTCTTAAAAAGGAAAGAAATTCTAATATATGCTACAATATTTATGAAACTTGAGAACATTATGCTACTGAAATAAGCTAGCCACAAAAAGACAAAAACTGTTATGATTCTGCTTATATGAGGTACTTAAAATAGTCAAAATTATAAGAGACAGACATAGTTGCCAGGGGTTGAGGAGAGAGGAAAGTGGGTAGTTATTATTTAATGGGTATAGAGCTTCAGTTATAAAAGGTAAAAAGAGTTATGGAGATGGATAGTGACGTATGAATAACATTACAAATGTATTTAATAACACAACTATATACTCAAAAATGGTTAAGATGGTTAAGGTTTTTGTTATATGCATTTTATGATTTAGAAATTTGAAAACAAGTTTATCACTTACATTAACTGGAATCCAATAAGGAAGTTCTGAATTGCTCAAAAAGTATGATAAAATGATCTTAAATACAAAAAGGCATTACAAAGATAGCTTCAATTTATAATAACTAATATACCAAACATTTTGACATAAACTAGCTACATTCTTATAAAACCTTGGAACAATTATTTTCGTGATGAAATGAGAAGGAATGAAAACATTAACAATTTTTAACAAAAGTAGAAGAACACAGACAGACAATACCTTGGAGGCACGAATTTGCCTGTGAATGTCTGTTAGTTGTTGGATTTTGCATTCTAGCTCTGAAATCTGGGCTTGAAGCCAAGTCCATCGGCTGCCAACTCGTGCTCTGTCTACAAGCCACTTCCATTCAGTACTACAGTTACTGTGAACAAAACAAACGCTGTTACTCAAAGCACAAAGGCAATCAAGTTTCACAGACACTGCTTAATAATTCCTTAACTCCCATCATAAAAGCAAATTTCCTTTCTACAACATGTAATTACAGGAAGAGAGAATGGCAGATTGACTTCTTATCAAAGAAATAGATTTAATTTTCTTACCTTTCCACCCCACAAACACCTGTTTTCATTAAATATTACATACCCTGTAGTAGGATAATTCCTCTGCTACTCAATTCTTTATCAATGCAGAAGGTCTTAAACAGGAATAAATCAGCAAAGAAAAGGAAACGTGAATGACAATGCAAACACCATGTAAAAACTGTTACATAAAACTTATATGTAAGTAGATGTCAAGTACCAGACAATCCATTTGAATGGTGTTAAATCTAAATCCATGTAATAAACTGCAACATATTCAATTTTACTATAAGTAATTTTTATTTGCTAAAATAGGCATCATTATTAGCTAATTACTTAAATCATTTTTTAAAAACCATCAAAAATTATAAAAAATATAAATGCTCTGCTACATTTCAAATAAGCATACCAAATATATAGACCTTAAAATATTTGTTAAGATAAACAGTTCATTAAAAATCTGATTCCTAGGATTCACAACCTAGAGATCACAAAGAATTTATATAAAGCCTTTCTTTCATGCATATTTAAAAATAAGGGTTGATTCCTAGCTCCTCCTAGTACCTCTGTCATTTGGCAAGAGCACTACAGCTAGAGAAAAATTATTGGGGATTATGGGTGGTATATGTGTGTGATATTTAATTAGGAGATGCAGATTGCCAAAAAAAAAAAAAAAAACCTGACAGAAACTGAACAATGACTTAATGACAACATAGAAACTTTATAAAAAACTTGTCTGAAAATTCATTTATTGTCAAAACCCACTGACTATAGAACACCAAGAGTGAAGACTAATGTAAATAATGACCTCTGGGTGACAATGACGTGTTAATGTAGGTTCATCAATTGTAACAAATACACCACCCTGGTGTGGGATATTAACAGTGGGAAAGGTTGTGCATTTGTAGTATGTGGGAAGAGGGAATATGTGGGAACTCTTTGTATTTCCCACTCAGTTTTGCTGTGAACCTAAAACTGCTCAAAAAAATAGTTTATTAATTTTTTAAAATGCACTGGACCATAATGGAGTATCTTTCAAATAATCTTTAATCGGAGAAAATATTTATTCTAAGAGATCATTTGTTGTCGGATAAACAGAACACAATTATTATGGCTTTGCTATATAGAATTCATTCACTATAACAGGATTTTACATTATATCAATGTTTCTGAAAGGCTGCTGTTTTGAAGGATTCTAATTGCATACAATGTGATTAAAGACACCATATGATTGATGATTTCTCTTGGTATTATTATTTATTGTTTATAGTCATTACTGTGGTTTCATAAATTTGACACTTAAAAATCACATTTTCATAACTGTGGACAAAATAAAATGCCTATTCAAAATATACTATTCATAGATAACAGTTAGCAACACTAAATGCCAATCATGAAATTAGAGAAGGCAAGTGCCCTAGCACGTAGTATTTTGCACAGGTGAGGATAAAATGTTTGGATTTTAAAACAAAGTGGAAACTACTGGCAAGGTGGTAACAATCTTTTTTTTTCCCAAGAACTTTGGCTACTAGGTGGAGAAAGCACTCTGGTAGGAAATGAAAGAAAGTGAGGAAAACAACTAAGATATTACCTATAATAATCTGGGTGTGGTACAGATCATTGTGATCTCCAAATAGTTCACATGCCACCCTACATTTCCCAGGCTTATGCATTTACGTTGGAGCCATTTGACTAGTTCTGACCAAATGGGCTGTAAGCAAAAGTGACATTGTCATTTCCAGTTCACCTGAGGATCTTCAAAACCACGAGTGCAGATAATATAGCTACAAAATGGAGGAAGAGAATAGCCTAGATCACACTGGACTTTGTGTAAGCCGCAGTACACCTCTGCTGTGAGAAACCACTAAGATTAGGATGCTAATTTGTAACACTAAATATAGCCTATTCTGACTAAAACACTGAATATAATAATGGCTTTGACTGGGAAGGGGAGGGGAGACAAAGATATGTAGATAAAAGGATGGATTCAAGGTTCATTTTAAAGTTGATAGGACTTGCAGAAGTATGGCCTAGAAGCAAGCATAGGGCAATCAAAGATGATCTTAAACATTAAGTTTTGCTCCAGTAGGAAAATTCCCCTATAATATGCAATTTGGTTTGGCTATAATATTGATAATTAGTGAATAACGAAATATAACAGAAAAAAATGTCATAGAACTCATATTATTGTATTTCTGGTAAAGATATTCTGATACTCAAGTTAGGATTACAAAAATCATTGTTATGTTCATACACTACACTAAACTATACTAATATAGAAAAATAGCAATACCAGATTAAATTTAAGTAAACCAAATCACATCGGACGCTTTGTGATATATTAAATAAATTTTCTTTTTTTTTTTGAGACAGAGTTTTGCTCTGTCGCCCAGGCTGGAGTGCAGTGGTGCGATCTCTCCTCACTGCAACCTCCACCTCCCAGGTTCAAGTGATTCTTGTGCCTCAGCCTCCTGAGTAGCTGAGATTACAGGTATGTACCACCATATCCAGCTAATTGTTTGTATTTTTAGTAGACACAGGGTTTCACTACATTGGCTAAGCTGGGCTTCAACTCCTGTCCTCAAGTGATCTACCCGCCTCAGCCCCCAAAGTGCTGGGATTACAGGCATGAGCCAGCAAGCCCAGCCTGAAATAAATTTTCTGTAGAGGGTAACTTATCCTACATTTTAATAGGAGGAATAAAACATGTTTGCTATGCTTATAAGTGGTAAACAAAAATGTTTCCCTCCCAGAAAACATGTTTTTCTAAAAAAAGTAAGATTGTTAATAATTAAGATGTTACAGATAAATATATGGCTAACTTGCTCAAACAAGATCAACATGTTATATCCCAAAGTCAAACATTTTATGTAAACAACTTATATAATCAATGTTAATGGTTTACATAACTTACAGTGTAACCAATTAGCATATAACTAATGCACCAGCATATTCAGAGTGTCCCAACTCCTCAGTTAGCATATAAGCCTGGTCTGCCATTGACTCCCTGAATCTTTCTGGAGTGTGCAAAACTGATCACAGACCACCACATGCTGACCATAATGTGGGGTCCCTGTCTCTAGTAAAGATCAAAGACATTGGTGAGTGGAGACCAACTGGTCAGTGAGAGATCACTCATTCCCCAGAAAGGTAGCATTATGACTTCAATTCCCATCCTTGCTTACTTTCAGCCACCACTTACCTTGCTAAAAGAAATAAGTACAAGCTATCTAAACTTAATGGTTTTGAATGTAATTTCTCTTGGTACTAACTACTTGTTGACATCACAAACTTACATCTTTGTTTTGACCTCCTGGTATGAACTCATTTGGTCATTATGAATTTTACTAGACCCTATTTGCTACTTCATTTAGGATTTTTCTTTGCATCTATAGTCAAAGAAGATATGGATCTGCTGTTTTCTTGTCATATTTGGTTTTGGAATCAAGCTAATGCTACCCTCATAAAATGAGAAGTATTCCTTCCTCCTTGATTTTCTGAAGGAGTTTATGTAGGACTGGAATGATTTATTTAAAATTATTCAGTGAAGCCATCTGGGTCACAAGTTTTCTATGTGGGAAAGTTTATAATTATTCATTTTTCTTTTTAATGTAAGGTTTTTCAGGTTTTCTATTTCTCATTGTGTCAGTTTGGTCATTTGTGTCTTTTAAGCGATTAGCCTATTTAGCTTAAATTGTTGAATTTATTGGCATGCAGTTGTTCATTATACAGTGATCCCTTAGAATCCATGGAGGATTGGTTCCACGATCCCCTGAGGATACCAAAATCTGTGGAAATGGTCAAGTCCCTTATATAAAATGACGTACATGTGCATATAAGCTACATACACTCTATTGTATACTTTGATTTCTAGATTGCTTATATCTAATACAATGTAAATATTGCTTGTAATACCTAATACAAACAGTTGTTATACTCTTTTTAATTCTTATTTTTTATTATCGCATTATTTTATATTTTTCTTGACTATTTCCATTCATAGTTAGTTGATACACAGATACAGAGCTTGGGAATACAGAGAATGGTTTGTATTCCCCAATTATTCTACAATGCTGGAACACCTATAGTGATATTTTTCCTTCTTCCTGTTGTTAGTATTTTCCTAAATAATCTTGCTAGCAGTTTATAATTCTCTCCATTGTTTTTATGTTTTATAATCTGTGAATATCCATATTTTATCATCTTTTCCTTCTATTTGCTTTGGGTTTAATTTAGTATTATTTTTATTGCTTCTTAAGTAGGAGACTTAGACCACAGACTACACTATTCTCCTTTCCTAATATAAACATGTACAGCCATACAGCACTGCTTCAATAATTTAGTCCCTGCATCCCTCAAATTTGATATGTCATGTTTCTAATATTATTCAGTTCAAAACATTTTATAGCTTCTCTTGTGACTTCTTCATCCACGAGTTATGTGGAAATGTGTGATTTAAAATCTACATATTTCAGACTCACATATTTACTGTTTCTTAACATTTCCTTTTTCCTTTATGTAAATCTCAGTTTTTACCCAGTATGATTTTCCTTCAGCCTGAAGATCTTTTAAAATTTCTTTAGTGCATGTATACTGACAACTTCTATTTTTACTTATCTGGAAATGTCATTTTGTGTCTGTTTTTTAAAATATTTCACTGGGCAGAGAATTTTAGACTGACATTTTTTTCCCACCTTTCAGCACTTTAAATATATCATTCCATTTTCCTGGCTTACATATCTTCTAGTGAGAAGTCAGCAGTGATTTTTATTAACCACTTCTTCTGAATATCTATTCTCTTGTTAGCTGAAGTCGTTTTCATTTCAGATATTTTTAGCTTTTGAAAGTTCAATGGTTCTTTATATGTTCGATTTATTTCATTATGTTCACATTTTCCTCTTAAGTCTTTGAGCATATTTACAATAGATATTTTAAGCTCTTTGCCAACTAATTTCATGATCACTATCATTTCCAGGTCAGTTTCCATTAATGCTTTTTCTCTGCTTCTCTGCATGCCTAATAGTTGAATACACACATATGCACATACATACACACACATCTAGTAGGTTTTATATAAATATACATATTAAGGGTACTAGGAATATTATGTTGTTGAACGTGTGGATTTTGTGGTCTTCCTTAAAGAGTGATCAATTCTGTTCTGACAGGTTATTATATTACTTGCTGTTCAACTTCTTAAACTTCAGCTTACTTTAAAGCTTTGTTAGAGCATGTGTAGAGTAGCCATTACACTAAGGCAGTTATCAAATTGAGGGAGAGGTGGATAGTCTGAGGAATATAACTAGTAAATTAATAAGTGTGTAGGTTTAACAACTATGACCAAATGAGATCTTTGGCTGTGATATTTTCACATATAACTGACAGGAAGAAAAGAGAATGGAAACCTACATTTCAGAGGGAACTCGACTAACAAAATACCACCACAGGCCTAACAGAGACTATCCCTGGGAACCAAATCTACACCAATAGAAAGCAGAGTGAAAATGCAGTGGTGTCTCCAATAAGCGTACACTAACATCCATGTTAGATACAGTCACAAAGAATCATGGACAAAGAGTAATTCCCAAAGAGCAAGGTCAGGGACTATGAAGAACAAATGACAAGGGAGCTTATCTCAGAAAGCAAAATTAAGGTCCTAGCAAGACCTTACTCCACTGCCAGAGCAAGAAGTGTATTATTGTAAGGAACAGGAACTATCATATATGGCCCATTCTTTTTTTTTCCCAGTGGGAATTTTCCTTGTTCCTATACCATCATACAAGCAAGAGGTCAAGAAAATTAGGAAACTTGTCTATTAGTTCATTGGTTACCACATCAAGATGAACCACATACAAACCTGATATAGAGGACTTTACCCAATGAATGTGACTTTGGGTTATCATCCTTGGGAAGATGGTATGTTTTATGAACGAGAAAGAGGTACATGGACATTTGGGTAGCCAAAGAGGCAAACTGAATAGACTTCTTGTTTTCCCCTAATATCCATCCTCCTATACTTTTTGGATAATAGAGCTCCTTGGGTTTCAGCTGAGCCCTCAGCAGCTCAGCTTAGAGACCTTATTTCCCAGCCTTACTTGCAGTTAGGTCTGACTATACAACAAAGTCCTTGAAAATAGAACGTGAGCCAAAATGATGTGCACAACTTCTAGGTCTGGCCATTATCAATGATTGGGTTTGCCATTAAAAATGACTGAGTATGGAAATGAAATGAAGTACCAGTGACTCTCAACAATTCAGGCAAGGGCAGCATCCTAAGGAACAGCAAAGCCAAAAGGTCTCTGCTAAATCCTGTAAAGCATATCTAATTCTTGACCGTTAAATGAGAGAAAAATAAATTCTGTATATTTATGTTGAGTTCTCCTTGTTATAACAGCTTAACATATACCTTAAATAACATATTCCTCCCTCAAAAATATTTCATACTATTAGGATGATTTGGGTTAACAAGCTCTCATTTAAAATGTTCATTGTCTTTAAGATGAGCCTTATTGACATATGTTAATAACTTACATACTCTATCAAGTTGTACACACACAATATAGACACATATATGCACACATTCATGAAGCAAACAACAAACAAAAACAAAAAAATAACTATACAGTTGTGACCTCTAGGAATTCTGGCATGAAAATAAACCACATTAAAAGGTACAGCTGAGGATGTCCTAGGACTATCTGAGATTGGAACTTAAAAAGCGTTCCAAAAAGGAACAATAAATGGAGTAAACACATCTTGAGATCTTACGCAATTCTGCCTAGAACTCTGGCAGAACCTAGTGTCAACTGCCTAAACTGAAATTTTCAGTATTAATTAAAAGTAATTAATGCGGCCGGGCGCGGTGGCTCAAGCCTGTAATCCCAGCACTTTGGGAGGCCGAGACGGGTGGATCACGAGGTCAGGAGATCGAGACCATCCTGGCTAACACCGTGAAACCCCGTCTCTACTAAAAATACAAAA
>NC_045444.1:97132970-97407476 GCF_002776525.5 Piliocolobus tephrosceles
TAGAACATTAATCTTAAAATTCTTCTGTGGTTATTATGCAACTTCCCTCTCCCTTTTTCTCCCTCCGTCTACCAAGTCAGGTTTATTAGTAACTTTAACATGTTTTTGTTAGTTTTTAGTTATTAGAATATTATCAGTAATATATTTATAATGACCATTATAATATTAATGTTTAATATATTTTGAGAAACCATTGTAAAATTCTTTTTGGACACTCTTTCAACAGATATTTATTGAACAGTTACTATATGTAGGTCATGTACTTGGCTAGGAGCTAGACTTAAGTGGTTAATAATCTGGATTTATTTCTAGAGCGTGGTAAAAATCCCAGGACTACAGAATTCCTTAATGTATGAATTTGGAGTAATTACTGAAATTCTCTCACCCTCAGTTTCTTTATGTATATAAAGATAGTTTATACTATCTCAAAATGGAAAAACCCTAAGTCAGCCAGGGTTCTCTAGAGAATTCATTGATGGGCCATGGCTTACTTTTTATGATTCAGGTAAGACTTTAGTTCACTGGACCTAGAATGTTTCCACTTACACAGATGAAGTAAGAATTTAGTTGACTGCTCAACTATTTTATATCTAGGAACACTGTGATCAACTAGCCATAGTTTTCTGCAAGTTGGACTATTTTGATTACTGCTTTGACTCTGCTGTCCCTTGTGGTAATCATGCCCATCATGCCTTTAGCAATTAAGTGTTGCATCTTAGCCCCTGCCACTTCCAGATCCAATGATTCCCCACTGCATTTAGGTTTCCAATTCAGTGGCAGCAGTCCCCACTGTATTTTCTGACATATAGAGAAGAGTAACTACAGAACTCTTCAAGGATGCTGGGCTTCCCTCACAAAGTGATTTCTTACAGTCATGGTTATCACGTGGATAAAGATGTGCCCTCTGGACCCTTTCAGGGTAGGTGAGCAGGTCTTAAGTGATAAATGCACTCTAACATTGCAGTCTCCCTTGGCTTTTGGAGTCATTCCTCTACAGAAGACTGAGGCACTTATTGGGGCTGGTGGGTCCAGGACAGGTTGGAAATTCTGGCAAGCATTGACATTGCAGTCATGATTCCAAGGACAATTGGGAGCACAATTCCTTCCTTTTCAGTGAACCTCAACCTTTTCTCTTAAAGTTTTCAACTGATTGGATGAGGCTCTCCTACATTATAAAGGGTCATCTACTTTAAAAGTCTACTGACTTAAATGTTCATTGCAACTAAAAAAAAAAACTCAGCAGCAACATATGGATCAGTATATGACCACATGATGGCACATAGCCTAGCTGAGCTGACACACAAATTAAACCGTCACAGGTAAGCCTGAAGACTGGCACAGGGTAGCTATGACTGTTGCCCAGAAGGTTCTCTTTTGTCTAGTAATTGAAGCACCATGTCTTACTCCCACTCTTATGGTTGGATTGCAGTTAATTGACTCTTAGCTCCAAGAATAGACATAGTCACTAGATTTGTCCAGTCCTTGCACATCCTTGGCCTCACTAATTTGTTTAAGATGTGCATATGACCTAGTCAGAGTTAGAATGACAGCAAGGAAAAAAAAACACATTTTTTTTTTTTTTTTTTTTTTCTGTTGGGCCTGCTTAGAGAATTGAAGGAGGGCTGAGGGCTATTGGCAGATACCTTTGTACCTGAAAAGATAAGCCTATCTGAGAATGGACACGCCAGAGGAAGAATTACACCTGAGAGATAGAGTGCGAGAAGGTCCTGATAAGATTTCCTAACATTTCCTGACAGTACAGTTCTCACTCATCTCAATGTCTTAAGCCCTTAAGCCAATATATTAATATATATTTTCAAACTTAGCTAGTGGTATTTATGTCCTAAATAGTACCAGTATTAAAATCTCCTTTCACTCCACTGCCAGGGCATTTGGTATCTGGTATCACATATTAAGGCAGGATATTGGAGGCAGAAGGAGCAGTCTGCCCAGGATACATTGTCTGTAGAGAATATAAAAACAATAATAACACAGGCTAAATCTCGGTCTATGTTTTATTATCACCACCGATGGCAATTCTAAATAATGTCACTAATAAACCCTGCTTCCTAAAAGTACGTTTTGTTGGTCTAACTTGTAAACATTTGCTCTAGTTACTTGTGAGTTTTAGTAATACATGTGTACCTACCACTAAATCAAGACATGCAGATGCAGATACACATGTTAATTTAAGGAAGAAACTAAAGAGATTTTCTCTAGAATCAGATTCAGCTGAGTCTGATTTGTAAATGTTCACTCTAGCCACTCTATTTTAGTGTTTTAAATGTTAAGCACAATTAAGACTCCAGAATGACAGATTCGAAGTAACTCAATGCTTTTTGTCTTTACATTCACTGTGCTCTCATAGTTTATTTCAAATCTATTGCTTAAATGCAGGAATATGTTGTGCTGTGTGGGTCCAGGACAAGAACCGTGTCAATGTAACTTTTCTGACCCATTACAAATATACCGGGAGGTGTCCAAGTTGACTTTCATGTTATATGGAAAGATATGATGCTTACCGAAGGATTTATTACTATGGCTAATTTAAAGGTTATTACTGAAAATAATTTTGTCATACAGAACAGAGGTGTGTTGAAAAACGATCTGCCTCAGGTATTGGATATTCTAGTTATAGCACTCCTGTATGGATCACCCATTTGACACTTACCACATACTCTTTTATATTGTAATGAATTATAAGAGCCCTGAGGACAGGAAGGAGGTTTATAATTGTCATTATCTTTTTGGCTACCCAGGACAAGGTGAGACCTTGTAAGTATAATAGTTGTGTTTGAATATGTATGTGAGACTCATGAAAGTGTGTGTTTGGTGAAAGCATTAATATTTAATGAGTATAGGGATGCTCTGTCTATGGAGTAGCCATTCTTTGATTCCTCTACTTTCTAAATAAACTTGCTTTCACTTAAAAAAATATTTAATGAGTACAAGTTATGTCCCAGATGCTTTACAAATTAAAGGACAAAACTTAACACTGGCCAGTTTGGGCACTTAGTCACAGACTACCAGGATAGACAGATGGGTTTGAGCTGTCAACTGTATTGTGCAACTGTCTATGGATGTGTTTAAGTCCCCAGGTGGCTAGGCTTATACTAGATGATGTTACCTCTTCGTGGACCAGGGATGGATTCAGAATTCAAGGTGTAAATATCACATTCCCTTTCTCTAAAGAACTGATGTATTCTTAAGAGACACAGAGGCTGCATCAGATTTTGTCAAGCTGGGAGACAGAGAAGCTTGGTGAATTAGGCATTCCCCATTGTCACTATGGCAGTCCAAAACTGGTCATAAGCCAATTTTTGGAGAAGCAAAATTTGTAAACCTATCAGAAACAGTTGGCAGACAGCAGAATGGATCAGATACTCTGCAGAGCAGAAGAAAAAGAAAAGAGCAAGAAAAAAATGTCTCAACTCCTGTGACAGTTGGGCATACTTCAGGCACTTGGGCTCTGTGCAATTCTTCTGGTTCCTAGGTTGGTGGTGCAAAAGTAATTGCAGTTTTTGCCATTATTTGTCACTGACCTAAAAATAAATTCACTTTTACCTAATTCAGTGAGATTGGGTTTCTGCTCCTTGCTTAGATCACTTCCTTGTCATTTTCCTGGTTTTTTTTTTTTGTGTGTGTAGATTTTATTTATCTTTTAGGGGAGAACTGTAAGTTTTAGGAGAGTTAGTTCTTGCCTTAAGTTCTTTGTGGGCTCTGCAGTACTCTGCACTTAGAAGACTCTGAAAAAGCATTTCAAGATAAATACTAACAAGTTACTTATACTCTTACTTCTCTTGTGATGAAATTATTTCTTCATACTGAGCGTGCCAAGCTTTTAAAATTCACTGGGTAAAGCTTTTCTTTGAAACTGGCCAATCTATGACCACAATTTTTGTACACACATGCACACACACAATATTTTGAATATAATTTTATGATTTTTGCAGAACCCAGGAAAACTAATAATGAACCCTAGTAGCCTAAATTAGAAATCTCAATTTAAATCATAACTACATTTCTCTAAACATGTTGACATTACTATATTAAAAATTCCCTATGGGAACTTTCTATTTAATGAAATCCAATGGCAATTTGATGTGAAGATTCAAAACATCTCCCTAAAACACAAAAATGTTTGTAAGTTTATCTTCTATAATTCTGAATTTTAACGTATGTGATCTGATACCATATGATAGAATTCTAAGCATGTGTCAGAGTTAAATTGTTTATATTTTCTTGGATATAAAACTACCACACCATATGTCTAGTCCACAGAATGTAGCAATATCAGCTTTTCATATGAGGGGAAACAAATCCACTTATAGAGAAGAGTTTTTAAATTTAATATTATATAATTAAACTTCATCCTCACATAGACATCTCAAATTAAGACTGTTTACATGATCTTTAATTAGATGCAATTAAGAAGCCCTCTCAAAGCATTTAGGTCCAGAGGGAGCTTTGGCTGCACTGATAGAGTGACTCTTAACATACAGGAAGTTGCCTTGGTATTAATGGACGAGTTTCCCTTTGGAAGATGTGACAGGTACACTTATGCTTTTATCACATGAGGAAACAGATGCTGAGAATCTTCATTAGAGAAAGCAGGTTCAAAAGTTCTGTTTGACAGTTCTGGGCAGCCAGGCTTCTCTGCCCTGCCATTATCCTTCCAACCCCTTCCTCATTGTATGTAGCAGTCAAAGTGATACCGAAGCCAGATTGTGTTGTTCTCTTGTTCAAACTCTGTCAAGGTCACCCCACCTCACTGAGTAAATCCAGGCTGGGCCTGGGTGCTGTGCAGGAGGACGCTCCTCCATCCTGACCCGCTCCAACCTTGGTTGCCCTTGCCTCATCTCTATCCTTTAATCTCCTTATTCAGGATCACTTGGCTTCAGACACAGATCTGTTGTCTCTCCTGGATAGGCCCTCAGCTTCTTCCCTCATCACTGCTAAGCATTTACTCACATGCCTCCTTTCCTGTGGGTCCTCTGCTTGTTTACCTTCCTCATCCTTTCTTGCCTCCTTCCTTCCTTGACTGAGTGTTCCCTACCTCACTTCTCTGCTTTTTCTTTTTCTTTTCTTCTTTTTTTTTGCTACAGTACTGATTACCATATGATATATATTTTATGTAGACAATTTATTCTGTTGTTTTCTGCTAGGATGTAAATTCCAAGAGGCCACAAGTTGTTAGCTGCTTTCTTTCTGTCTTTCTCTAGCACCTATAAAATGATCTAAAGTAATTGCTCTGTAAAGATTTGTTGAGTGCATAAATTATTAAATGAGTACAGGAAAGGAGGGGCTTAATGGGACTTTTGTGTGAATTAAATGATTCTAATTTTTTGGTTCATCGAAGGTTTATTTTTAAAATAATTTTTTATGTCTTGGGGCTTGATTTTTGTCTGTATCTCTTAACCTCAAGGGAAATCCTCTTTTAGCATCTACACTAGCGAAATTAACATTAGCTTGTTTTGTTGTGACAGAAACACTTTAGGCTAAAGTGAAAACATCATAAAATTTGGTGACAATATTTGCTGTATACTGGCAAATAAGATCATTCAGTATGTCCTCACTGTTCACAACAGTGTGGATAAACTTCATATAGAAACCAATATACTTGAAGAGGTGATTAGAAATCTTGAGCAAGGAGAATGACCTTGGCAAAGAAAATAGACCTTGGGGTCAGTCTTGTTGTTGTTTTTTTTTTAAAAAATCTGACTAGTAATCATTAAAAGTCCAAACTGAAAGTGGGTGAGTTAGAAAGTAAGAGCAAATAAAACATTTGTTTTGTATTTAGCAAGACTCTCAAAGCACTTGAGTAAGGAAGGGCTGCAATATGTTTGATCTCTAGTGGTGGGTTATTCAATCAAGGGAAGAGAGACTCTGCTTTGTTGTTGGGAATTGTTTTGTGTTGGACCAGAAAAAGAGGCAAAAGATGAACATGCTATAAAAATTGCTCTTGGCTAATCCTGTCCCTTCAGCGTGCAATGAATGCTGGGAAAAAGTTTCAAGGAATCAGACTTTAACTTTGAACCAAAGCATGTTGTGTACACAACACATACATCTTTTTCTTAGAGTCTAAAATATAAGGTACCAGGAATTAGATTGTATTCATTGGGATTATTTTGGGTATAAAGATTCTGGTTTTATAACACAAAATTTGGAACATCAAGTCTGGCAAGAGTATCAGAGATATGGCTGTGTTCTGTTACAAATCTGAAATATCAGCCGTTCCTCCCACAGGAGCTCTCAGTGGGCTGTCTTTCCTCTACTGGTGGGACAGTCAGGTTGGGTCATTCTGCTGTTTTGTGAAAGGAAGATGTTAACTTACAGACAATCAGATGTCCCAGGAATGGAAATTTTAGCAACCAATCTTGCTAAAAACAGAGGGAACTTAGTAGTCATTTATTTTGTTGTTTTCTGCTAGAATATAAATTCCAAGAGGGCACAAGTTATTAGCTGCTTGCTTTCTGTCTGTCTCTAGCACCTATAAAATGATCCCTGGTAACCTCAGGGTAAATTAAACGACCTTGTGAAATTTAATGTAAAATCCAGCGAGAAGAGAGATTTGCTTAGTTTGATTTGGGCTATTGTGATTTATTTAATTTCTCTGTTCAGTTTTACACACTGGGGATTTGTGAAGCTACATCACAGTCATAATCTGTTGGTGATTATTCATATAAATGAGTTTATATATCCTACCAGGACAAGCTTTGTATTTGTTTTCTATGAGCAAATATTATCAAAATTACTGGCATATAAAAGAACCTAGATCAGTGGTTAAACTGGCAAGATGTTAAATTAAATTCTTTCCATTTCATAAAATACAAATGACGGATTATTAGGTAATTTAAATGAATGTACTGATTTGTCAACATTTCACTACTCACAATACTTAACAATAAACACATGATGTTCCAAATTTTAAATGAATATGAAAGGAAATAATTCCCTTCACTAATGAAATTTTTTTGTGTATATGTGTGCGGAATGTTTAGCCTATTTGAATTTATTTTCCAAAGTAGCAGTATGTTTCATTTAAATATTCAGCATTTGTGTTTAGGTGTTCTCCCAAACTCGCACCATACTAGCTTACCTTCTTGGAGTTGCAGATAATTTATTTACTTATTGTTAAGTAATTTACTTAAAAATTGTTATTTACTTATTGTTAAGTAAATTTATTTACTTATTGTTAAGTAAATAACTTGTTGATATTTATTTTGGAATTATATAGTTGTCCATATGAGAAACAGCTAGATAGAAAATTAGCACCTGTAAGTTAAAACATCTGTCCTTGAAACTAGCTTTGAGGCTTATATTGGAAGCCACATTTTCCTTTTTCTGGACTCTAAATATATATGATATGATTTTTGCCATTGGAAATTTACATGACTCTCTTATATACCCCCCGTTTCACCTTTTCTGAGGTGATGGCTTTTATTTCTGAAGAGCCTCCCTCCAAGGCCTTACAGGGAGAGTTTCGAGAATGCTTGGTGGCCTGTATTTTCAGTACCATCGTATACTCTAAACCCATGAAATACGTGTTTTTATTTTTTATAAAAAGAGAAATCTAGCTTTTTATAAAACAGTAAAAAGATCACCAAGAGCAAAGAATTCTGAAAGAATATAGACAAATTTTCTTACAGGAAGTACAGAATGTCATAATGCACAAAAGCTTCATTGTCATTTTGTTGTGAAAATGCATTCTTTCATGTAAGCCCACGATAACGATTTAATATTTACTATTATCAAGACTTATTTACTCAGAATTTACTTTATATCTAAACCTTATTGCACGTGTACGAGAACACTAACATTTATATTTTTATCAAATTATGTATTACCAAAAACATTTCTTTGAAATTCTTTATTAGTGATTTCATAAATACTTGATATTTCCAGGTGGCCTAGATGGGGTTTATAAGATGAGAATAAGTCACATGCCATTAAAGAAGGTATATTCTAAAGAACATAATTCATCATGCTTAGTCCTAGCGATATGGTTTATGAACAGTCATTACTTCGACGCTTTTGCAGGGATGAAGAGGGGAGTGTTACCCTTCAGGAATTAATCTCTTTCCTAAGGGTCTTATCAGGTAGTGTTTTTATTAGGTGGTTGGTGTTGTAAGTAGATGGTATGAAAGTTACCTTAATTTGTTCCAAGGAAAGACCTAGTTTAAGAGTCAAACAAAAGTAACTAAATACCGTGTAATAAACACAACCCATGTGGGAACTAAATTGGCTGTTACCTTTTCCAGCATCTCTTTCATGAAATAAAGTGAGGACTTAAAAAGCAAGCTGTTAGGGATGTTTTTCTCAAATACTATAAACTTGGTCTGGGAATCACATTCTGACTGACACTGGTAGAATGTACAACCAGAATAAATACTGGGAGTGTTGTTGCTCAACCATTATGAAATTATTCAAATAATCACTAGAAGATTCTTGATCAAACAGTGTGTACTAACACTGTGCAGTGATGTAACCCATTGTACACATATAAAAAGCCACACATAACCTTAATAGTTGCCCAGAAAGATATTCCCTAAAATTTCTATTATCTTTGATATTCCTTAAACAAACATTTATTATGATGTGTTAGATTGTGATAGGATCTAACATCCAAGATCCAATCAGGAAAATATGCTAATATTCTACAGTATGGTAATCAGAGCTATAATAAAGGTAAGGTTATGAGTAAGGCATTTGAATCCCACATATTTATTGGGGAAGGATGAGTGCAGGGAATCTTCTTAAGTAAGCTGCTTCTGAAGTGTTTGAAGCCAGGTGAGTCAAACAAGAGAATATTAAAGGCACAGGAATATAAGAAACATAGTATCTTAGGAAAATTAAAAATAATTTTGATGTGATTTATTATGAATAGGAAAAATGCAATTAAAGTTTTAAAGAGTTGCCTCTCAAAAAGGATATGTTTGATCATAAGCAAATAAAACATGACTATTTTAAAGATAAATGCAATGACAATTTCTTGTGGTTACCCTATGGCATAGGAAAATGGAACTCATTTAGAACTTTTGTATCATGAAGCTGGAAAATGAAATGAGTCATTGCTACAATAAGTATGGCTCATCCCTTGAAAGTAAGGAGAAAGTAAAGCAATGATTTGAAAAGAGCATTGTACAGTAGGAGGTGACAGAGCAGGGAGAAAGGATCATCCATCTCTAAATGTAGAATGGTTTGTTACTTCTCAGTGCCCCAAATGAGAAGTAGAAGGCACCCTAGGTTAAGTGTTGTTAACTTGAGACATTGCCAGAAATTAACCTGATTTTTAAAAAAAATGGATAAATGGCCTTTGTTTCTTACTGACAGATTGGTGTTAGTAACACCAATAATATTATACTTGGATCCTTCTAAAAAATTGAGAAATATTGTTTCTCAGTTTATTTTTTAGAAGTATCCAAGTATTTTTAAAATGTGCACTTTGAGCATATTTAAAAGATACCACATCTGCAATTGTTTCTTGCTGCAATGAAAAGAGCTGGCAGCTGGATCCTTGTAGCACAGACTCAGCTGCCTTTTCTTTGCAAGTGTAGAACCAAAGATAGGGATTACTTTTATAAATATGTAATTATGATTTTTTTTCAGATTCTGATTAATAATTCATCCCCAACTCCTATAACATTATGTTATGAATGTTAAACAACTGAATGAGTCAAAATTTGATATTTAAGGAGATTAAGGGGAATATTGTGCATAAATTTTAGTTTTCTTAGCTGCCTCATAGAATATTAGTGGAGCACAATTTGAAATAAATTTGTTTCTCTTACTGAAGCCACATATTCATATGTTTTACTCAAGAAAGGTTATTGTTATCTGTGGTTTTGATAATCATATGGACTACATGATGTGGTTCTGAATCAAAGTAGCAGAGGTGATTTGCAGGGAAAAGTAAAACCAGATGCAGTGTTTTCCTCCTTCTCTCCCTTTTCAATACAGAACCTAAAGTCTACTTTAAAAGATTTCTAAGCAGTTAACAGTTAGACTCCCTTGGTTCAAATCTTAGTGCAGTCTCTTAAATGATGGGCAAATATGGGTAAATGACTTAATCTCTTCCTGCTTCACTTGTAAATAGGCATAATAAAAAACCTTATTCCTACTGGGTAACTATCAAAGCAAAGTGAGGTAATGTGTATAAAACACTAAGTTCACTGCTTAGCAAATAACAGGAATAAAACCTATTGAAACTTAGCTATTTGTGCTATTATTCAAGAATGGATGCAATGGAGTGAAACTGTATATTTGTGTGCACATGTGGCATGTGTATGTGTGTGCGTTGAAGAAAAAATTATTCTGATTGTATTGGGCTGTTCCCGCATTGCTACAAAGAAATACCAGAGACTAGGTAATTTATAAGAACATTTATTTATTTGTCTCATGGTTCTGCAGGCTTACAAGAATCATACCAGCATCTGCTTCTGAAGCCTCAGAAAGCCCCAATCATGGCAAAAGGCAAAGGGTGAGCAGGTACATTACATGGCAAGATCAGAGCAGGAGGATGGGGGCCATCCCACATACTTTTAAATGACCAGATCTCTTGAGAACTCAGAGAGCTCACTTACCACCAAGGAAATCTGGTAACCTTTCTTGAGGGTTATGCCCCCATGGTCCAAACACCTCCCACTAGGCCCCACCTTCAACACTGGAGATAACAATTCAACATAAAATGTGGGCAAGGACATATATTCATACCATATCATTCAGCCCCGGGCCCCTCTCAAATATCCTGTCCTTCTCACACTGCAAAATACAATCTTCCCTTCCCAATAGTCCCCTCCAGTATTAACTCAAAAGTCCAAAGTCTCATCTGAGACAAGGCAAATCCTTTCCACCTGTGAGTCTATAAAATCAAAACCAAGTTAGTTACTTTCAAGGTACATTACAGGCATTGAGTTATAAGCATTGGGTAAACATTCGTGTTCCAAAAGGGATAAATTGACCAAAAGAAAGGTTCTAATGGCCCCATGAAAGTTTGAAACCCAGCAGGTCAGTCATTAAATCTTAAAGCTCGAAAATCTCCTTTTACTCTGTGTCCCATATACAGGGCACACTGCTGCAAGGAGTGGGCTCCCAAGGCCTTGGGCAGCTCTGTCCCTGTGGCTTTGCAGGGTTTGGCCCCCAATACTGCTTTCATGGGCTGGAGTTGAGTGCCTTTAGATTTTTCCAGGACTAGGGTGCAAACTGTCAGTGGATAGATCATTCTCAGGTCTGGAGGATATTGGCCGCCTTCTCACATCTCCACTAGGCAGTACCCCATTGGGGACTCTGTGTGGGAGCTCCAGCTTCACATTTCCCCTTGGCACTGCCCTCTGTGGGGACTCTGCCCCTGTAGCAGACTTCTGCCTGGCTAGTCAGGCTTTCTCATATACCCTCTGAAATCTAGGTGGAGGCTGCCAACCATTCTTCACTTTTGCATTCTGTGCAACTACAGGCTTAACACCATATGGAAGCTGCCAAGGCTTATGGCTCACATTCTCCAAAGTGGCAGCCTTAGCTGTACCTGGACCTCTTTGAGCCATGGCTGGAGTTGGAATGGCTGGGATATGGGGGGCAGTGTTGTGAGGCTGCTCAGGGCAGTGGGGCCCTGAACCTAGCCCATGAAAAACACTCTTCTCTTCTAGGCCTTTATGTCTGTGACTTTTTCCTGTTGCATGCAGAATAGAATTCAAACTTCTTGCCAGAGTTTTCAGGGGTACACTAGTTAGGATAGTGCCTGCTGCTCTAACAGACAAGCCTCCCAGTGGTTAACACAATAACAGTTTTGGAGTGGTCTTAAATTTTTCTAAGGGAATATTGAAAAATTAAGTAATTTATCTATTTCCTAATGAATTTACCAACTCAATATTCAAGAAACTCTCCGAAGAATTTGCTGGTGTGTCTCAGCCAATCAAAGCTTTGGTTATTTATTTATTTTAGTAATTCTGGCCACTTCTTTTCCCAGATGATTTTTTTTTTTTTGCCTTAGTGCATTAGAATAGACCATGAGGTCTATTTGCTCACTTAATTTTAAGTATGCTTTGATTCAGAGCAGATAACATCATAGCAGAACAGTCTGCAGCAGTTCCAGATGGCACATTTTTACACCATGTTGTTCAGAAAGAGTAAGAACTTTAGGTAGCTCTCTCAGATGATCAAGAAGGATACTTTTCCAAAAGCTCCCCACAAACATCTCCTTAAAGTTACTGAATATGGATCATATTCCCTTCTCTGAACCAGTCACTGTGGCAGGGGTGTGCAGTTTGGCTCAAGTTAGCAAGATACTCCCCTACCTCCTTATCCCCAGAAGCATCTTCAGAAGCATATGGGCTACTTGGAGTTGACGTAGATACCCCAAAAGCTGATAGGCCAGTGGGAGTTTAAAAAAAAAAAAAAGAGGCAAAGATGGCTTTTAGTTTTATTTGCAGAAAAAAACTGGAAGACCATTAAAGAGCAGATCAACGACCAAGCCAGGAATTAAAAAGCCGGTACATCTGAACATTTTCTGTGTAACTATGTGGAAATGGAAATGTCAGTTGTGAAACAAGTGGTGCTTGTGAGATTGTCAATGAACCAGGGTCTTACATTTTAAGAAGTGGAAAGAAGTGACTCCACAGCCCACTCTGAGTCTGTGGGTTACTGAGATAAGGTAGTGCAGGAGAGGTACAGTCGGATAGAGTGGGCAATTGAAGAGATGAGAGAAGCAATCTCCAAAACCAGCCATGTGAAGAATAGGAAAGGAAAAACTACCAGCAGTTAGAGACAGTTACCTCAAAAATCAGCTAGGTCTCAGAGCAACCAAGTGAAAGAAGACAAATTTGTGAATGTAAGAGATTCATTTACATGTGAAAAATCAGGGATTTCAGAGGCCTCCACTGACTCCCTGTATTTATTCCAGACTGACTCCAGTCCACTATTTATCTTAGAACGTATAAGCCCAGGATATGCTTGTCCACCACACACACACACACACACACACACACACACACACACACCCACACACACCCTTCTTCATTGTTTCTCTGCATATTCATTTGCAATGGGCATGGCTCAGGGAGACTGCACTCAGGCGCCTGCTCAGCCACAGCCACTTCATGGAGAGACGATGCCATGTTGGATTCAGTATCATGCCAAAATGAAGACTTTCTAAGATTCACAGTTCCCTCCAGTTTATGTGCAGAGTATTAGGGTCCTAACCTACGTAATTGTGGGTTTCTTCAAATCTAGCTGGTTTTATCTACCTCTATAACTTCTCCCTTTCTCCCAGCTCTTCTTAAGAGGCTTTGAGCTTAAGGAAGGAAGTGAAAAAAGTGATATCACACCCTTTGATCTGACTATTTTCTTCCTGTCTAGGCTCCATCATCATTTCCCCATACTCTTTCCAAAGGAGGTTTTTCCCTGTAGTTTCTTTTGTGATGGATGGCTTTCTACACTGAATTTTGTTTTTTCCCTCTTCTAGGCAATACATTTCTTGGCCCACCTGTGGTAGTACAAGGGCTTATGGAGAAGAGAAGATTTGTATTAAAAAGAAATAAAATGTATCTGCAGGATTTTCAAAATATCATCTCCATCACATACCTTTTGAGAAGTTATATCCACACGTGAAGCAAAGTGCATGTGTTTTCATGAACACTGATTCAGAAGTAGCTTCCTAAGACCACAATTTACTATCTGTATTTTTGAATGTTCTTGAAAGTTTGAAAAGTATATAAAATTGGCTTTCACCCAAGCGGGGCAGTTCTCCCTGCCATCTTCTGGGAACTTAGAATTACTGATTTTACAGTGCCTGTTTATTGCTTTTCTTTCTGTCTTTAATTGTCCTTTTATCCTCAATAATAAATATTTTACTATTATCATATAGTAGTTTCCTGACTTTTCAGCTGCATAAATGGGCTGAATAATATACAGAGAAATATGGCAAGAAAACACAGGCTTCAGAATCCAGAGTCATTCTAATTTTTTGTCTATACTAACTTTCTGGGTAATTTTGGGCCAATCCATTCATTTATTTGTTCACAGAGTATTTATACAGTGTTTAGACTACAGTGTGCTAACTCTCAGTCATTTACCCACCAGAGCTCTGTTTCCCTTATCAGCAAATGAAGAAGGTTAATAAAAATAATCTCTAGGGTCCATCCAGTTTTCTATTCTAACTGCTCAATGATGTTCAATGATGTTTAGGTTTTTTTTTTTTTTTTTTTTTTTTTTAACCACTAAATATTTATAAACTCTGATTTCATAAAAGCTTTATCCCAAAGTAATTTATTGCTGGTATAAAAACCATAGACTTCATGAAATCTAAATATGCAAAACAAGTATGGTTTTGCTTCCTTCAATTTTTTTTTTCTTTCTCTCTCCTTTTTAATTTTATAGGAAGGATCACATTATAACTCACCTTTTTCTTCTATGGAAAACTTACCTAAAGAAAGCATTTAGTGAATATTTCTTATCCGCACCCCATTGGTTGACTCTTCTGTACTTCTATGAACTGAAGAGCAAAGGCAACGCTGTTAAGCATTTTCTATGGGATGCCTGTTGAAAGGTGTACTGAGGAAGCTGGAGATAGCTGCCCTTTCTAAGCCAGGCCAGACGCCTTCAAATGCTGCTCTCAGAGTTGCATACTGGGGATTGCCTATCTCCAGTTCTTACAAGATTTATTCACATCAAGCCTGGAAAATAGCAATGTTCTAAAGGTTAATAGACTGACATGACTTATGAAAACTGCGCTTTTACCTAGTACAGTCTGAGAGTAAAGAAGGAGCACTGAACAGAAAACACTACGCTTTGGAAGCCTTCAAATCCTGCTTTCAGACCAGCAGGGAAAGGAACTTGTAGGTGCCCAAGGACAAAATGACTGACAAGGCTGAGATTTGCCATAGGATGATGCATGACTGTCACCTTCCCTGCTACTGATGACATCTTGTGGTTTGCCCTGGGGTTTTCTTTAATGATATGTAAATGACAGGAAGCTCTTATTCCCTCCAGGGTCATGTGAACTGGCCACATTAAGGACTACCATTCTGGTGGCAGTTAAATACTCTGGAAAAATGACCAGGCAGGCAGCTTTCTTCCCCATGGAAGACTTTATTCCAGTGGGAACTGATCATTAAGGATGCTCCTGAAACAGGATTCCCTGAGAGTGGGAAGGACTCCTGATAGTGCTAGAGCAGCTTGCAGGGCTCCAGGCTGAATTCCTCAGGCTGCTCTTGACAGAAGCTCTGAGCCACCTTGATGGTGATTATCTGGTAACAATTTCACAGGCTGTCAGTAACCATTGTGGTTGAGTGGCACCCCTAAAGGATAATGGGGTTTAATTGCTCTTCCTAGGAGAGCATGTGGGGATGCATGGGGCGGTGAAAGGTGGGAGGGTATTTTGTGAAGAGGAGTTGGATGGACAGAAAAAGGAGTCAAAATATATATTCATTTACAGAGTAGGATGATTCTACTTAAAATAACAACTCAAAGGCCCCCAACGCATTTTGAACCTAAACTTAAAAGAATCATGATGGGTGTCCTTTCTTTTTTACATTGTATTTGGCGATGTTTGTTGAGGATTTCTCGCTAATGAGAGCTGAGAAAGATGCCTGCCTCAGCTATTCTGCTCTGATTTCTCTGAGAAAGAAGGCTGAGGGGGTCCAGTAACTACTTCTTTATGTAACCCCCACTCCGCCAACTGTGGCATTTCAATTTGTTTTAGCACACAAGTGGAATGAGTGTGACAGTCTCATTTGTGTCTCTAGTGAATTTCTGTCTCTGTCAGGAGAACAAATCATGCCCACCAAAGCACAAAATGAATTTAGCATGTGATATTGTCAGCAGTCTCTACACAGTCCTGCATTCGAGGAGAGCAGAGTGAGCAGTGGGAAGTTTGTGCGGAGGTCCTTTTCTGTCAGATTCCTTGCACAAGCATGTATTTCCCCGCACTACTAGAACTACATTTGTCTCCATGTTGGGTAAATGGAGGCAAAGGGAGTTTTTCTGAACTATGTACTTTAGCACTGCTCTGCCAGTGGAACAAGACCATATTAACTTTTTCTCTTTGTTTTCCTTCCTTGCCTCTCTGGGCGATGCAAGCTCTGACAAGTCCAATTTGTTTATTCATTTTTCATTCTTAACTGTGTATTTGAAACCTTAATGACTAGTAAGGAAAATGAACGATACTTTCTGAGCACCAGTCCCCTAAGGACTAAGCTCTAGCCTGTGGTACTGATGGGTGTGAAATCTAGATGGAAACCTGGGCTGTAGTTTTCAACATCTAAAATTGATCCTAAGCACGCAACATTGGAAATTGCCTAAATAACAAGCAATGTCACAACTGGGTTCAAAATTTAGAAATATCCATTTAACAAAAATGAGAAATGCATTTACTATTTATTTCATACCTGTGAGCAATTGCACATATTCATTAGAGAAAACTAAATTCACAAAATATATACTGAGCTATAAAAAGTGTGATATTTATCTCATCATGTTTTAAACATATTCTTTGAATATCTTAACTCCAACAAATATCTTAAGTTTTTTTGAAGCAGTTTCAACATAATAATTTTATTATTTGTCAGAAGACTTCATAACTTAAACAGAAGTGTCCTAGCAGGAAGCAGTGATAATTATATGAGTAATTAAGCCTCTGCTTTAAAACATAAAATGCTACATGGAGAAACTCAGGAATTTGCCTAATCCCCATCAACAGAAGACTTCATGACTATACACCTGTCAGATGATGTAGAGATTAAGTTGGAGTGGGCTATTCTGGGAAATGATAAGAATATAGTCTATAGGCTGCTATGATAGTACTCTTAATTTCTTTAAATTTAGGAGTTCAGTTTTATAAGGAAAGAAAAATTCTATCTGGGATATAATTTTAGGCCTATCTGAGTACAGTGTTCGTGCTCTGGCCTTATGAAATTGTAGCTGCTGTCATTATCATTATCATTATCATCATTGTCTTCATTTTTGAGGATAACAGGATGGGTAATCAATGAATTTGGAGTCAACCTCCTACTTTAAGTTCATTTTTAAAGGAGTGGCTATAGTGTGACTGGTGAAAATCATATATGTTACGTTTATTGGTGCAGGTCCATTTTAAAACATGTTGACTGGGCAAAGATTAAGATTTTTTTTTAAAAAAAACTTGAGCCCAAGAGTCTTTGGCTAACTTGGTTCTTGGCATTCATGAAGCTTAATGGATTTCTATAAGAAAATATGAATGTTTTGCTAAAAACTCTCAATAAACTAGGTACTGATAGACTATCTCAAAATAATAAGAGATATTTGTGACAAATCCATTGCCAATATTGTACTGAATGGGCAAAACCTGGAAGCCTTCCCTTTGAAAACCAGCACAAGACAAGAATGCCCTGTCTAACCACTCCTATTCAACATAGTATTGGAAGTTAGGCCAGGGCAATCAGGCAAGGGAAAGAAAGGAAAGTTATTCAAATAGGAAGAGAGGCAGTCAAATTGTCTCTGTTTGGAGATGACCTGATGGTATATTTAGAAAACCCCATTGTCTCAGCCTAAAAACTCCTTAAGGCGATAAGCAACTTCAGCAGTCTCAGAATACAAAATCAATGTGCAAAAATCACAGGCATTCCTATATACCAATAACAGACAAGCAGAGAGCCAAATTATGAATGAACTCCCATTCACATGTGCTACAAACAGAATAAAATATTTAGGAATGTAAGTTACAAGTGACATGAAGGACCTTCAAGGAGAACTACAAACTACTGCTCACGGAAATAAGAGAGGGCACAAACAAATGGAAAAAAATTCCATGTTCATGGATAGGAAGAATC
Source organism: Piliocolobus tephrosceles (assembly GCF_002776525.5). Classification (NCBI taxonomy): domain Eukaryota; kingdom Metazoa; phylum Chordata; class Mammalia; order Primates; family Cercopithecidae; genus Piliocolobus; species Piliocolobus tephrosceles. The sequence goes on from NC_045444.1 coordinate 97,150,769, forward strand.
AATATCATGAATGTGGTCATACTGCCCAGAGTAATTTATAGATTTAATGCTATTCCCATCAAGCTACTATTGACTTTCTTCACAGAATTAGAAAAAAAACTACCTTAAATTTCATTTTGGAACAACAAAAAAAGCACATATAGCCAAAACAATTACAAGCAAAAAGAACAAAGCTGGAGGCATCATACTACCTGACATCAAACTATACCACAAGGCTACAGTAACCAAAATAGCATGGTATTGATACTAAAACAGATACATAGACGAGTGGAACAGAACAGAGACCTCAGAATTAATACCACACATCTACAACCATCTGATCTTAGACAAACCTGACAAAAGCAATAGGGAAAGGATTTCCTATTTAATAAATGGTGCTGGGAAAACTGGCTAGCTATGTGCAGAGAACAGAAACTGGACACCTTCCTAACACTTTATACCAAAATTAACTCTAGGTGAGTTAAAGGCTTACATGTAAAACCTAAAACCATAAAAACCCTAGAAAAAAACCTGGGCAGTACCATTCAGGACATAGGCATGGGCAAAGACTTTATGACTAAAACATCAAAAGCAATTGCAACAAAAGCTAAAATTGACAAATGGGATCTAATTAAACTAAAGAGCTTCTGCTCAGCAAAAGAAACTGTCATCAGAATAAACAGACAACCTATAGAATGGGAGAAAATTTTTGCAATCTACCCATCTGACACAGGTCTAATATCTGGAATCTACAAGGAACTTAAACAAATTTACAAGAAAAAAACAACCAACCCCATCATAAAGTGAGTGAAGGAGCTGAACAGATACTTCTCAAAGGAAGACATTGATAGGACCAACAAACATATGAAAAAAGGCTCATCACTAGTCATTAGAGAAATGCAAATCAAAACCACAATGAGATACCATCTCACGCCAGTTAGAATGGTGATCATTAAAAAGTCAAAACAGCAGATGCTGGTGAGGATGTGGAGGAATAGGAATGCTTTTACTCTGTTGGTGGGGGTGTAAATTAGTTCAACTATTATAGAAGACAGTGTGAGTATTACTCAAGGATCTAGAACCAGAAATACCATTGAATCCAGCAATCCAATTACTGAGTATATACCCAAAGGATTATAAGTCATTCTAGTATAAAGACACATGCACAGGTATGTTTATTGCAGTACTGTTCACAATAGCAAAGATTTGGAACCAACCCAAATGCCCATCAATGATAGACTGGATACAGAAAATGTGGCACATATATACCATGGAACACTACGCAGCCATGCAAAAAGAATGAGTTCATGTCTTTTGCAGGGTCATGGATGAAGCTGGAAGCCATCATTCTCAGCAAACTAACACAGGAACAGAAAACCAAACACCACATATTCTCACTCATAAGTGGGAGTTGAATAATTTGAACGCATGGACACAGGGAAGGGAAGTTCACACAGTGGGGCCTGTTGTGGGGTGGAGAGGCAAGGGAAAGGAGAGCATTAGGACAAATACCTAATGCATGCGGGGCTTAAAACCTAGATGATGGGTTGACAGGTGCAGCAAATCATCATGGCACGTGGATACCTGTGTAACAAAGCTGCATGTTCTGCACATGTATCTCAGAACTTAAAAAGGATAGGCATGTTTATGTGTATATCTATACATACATATTTATATATACAACCTTGTAACATAATATCTCTCCTATAATCTAGAAAAAAACACATCTTCCAATGATATTTGACTTTTTAAATTTTATAACATTTATAATTTGCAATTGAATGAAGGTTGTGTGTGTGTCACTTAAGTATAATAAAATAAGCATCTATTTCCATCTAAGAATTATAACTTATGCTTGATCTCATCTAATCTAAATTATTCTTGTGGTTTCAGGTTACATGTCAATCAGTGAAGCATTCCCTTATCTGTTACTGTAAATCAGTTCCTTCTGTTATTTCTTATAATAGCACTTTTTTCCATAATGTGTCACAGTTGGTATTTAGAGATGTTTATTATATACCTTCTTTTCTAGAATGTAAGCTCCCTGAGAGTACAGTCCATGTCTGTTTTGTTTATTACTATTATTTATCTAATGTTATGCATGTTATGTTGTAAATTTTTCATAAATATAAATTTATTGATGATAATTTATTGAGAATATTTAAACAAAGCTCTAAAAGTTAATGATGATATACAGACAGTTATTAGCAAATGCTTGGATATAGGAAATTAGATAAAAGATGTCTAAGATCACTCCCTTTTTGTAGGCAGAATGGTTGGTTTAATGGTATTTTTTTTTTTTTTTTTTTTTTTGAGATGGGGTCTTGCTCTGTCACCCAGGTTGGAGTGCAGTGGTGCGATCTTGGCTCACTGCAGCCTCCACCTCCTGGGTTCAAGCAATTCTCCCACCTCAGCCTCCCAAGTAGCTGGGATTACAGGGGCACCCCACCACGCCCAGCTAATTTTTGCATTTTTAGTAGAGACGGGGTTTCACCATGTTGGCCAGGCTGGTCTCTAACTCCTAACTTCAGGTGATCCACCTGCCTTGGCCTCCCAAAATGCTGGAATTACAGCCATGAGCCATGGCGCCCAGCCTAATGGTCATTTTTAATCACAAAAACAATGGACACTATAGGAGGAGCAGTCTGAAGATTTATTCAGTGGAAGAAGAAAGTGCTGAACTTCCCCCATGTGTTCAATGAGAACATATACAGTTGCTCCTCAGTGTCCATGGGGAATGGGTTTCAGGACTCCTCTTGGATACTAAAATCCACAAATCTCAAGTCCTTTATATAAAATGACATAGAATTTGCATATCATTTAATGATATCCTCCTATATAGTTTGTCATATCTAGATTACTTGTAATACCTAATACAATGCCTGCTTACACATCACTTAATTTTTGTAGATTCAGTGTAGTACTTGGTACACAGCAAATTCAAGTTTTGCTTCTAGAAACTGGAATATTTTCCCCAAATATTTTCCATCTAGGGTTGGTTAAATCCATGAAGCAGAACCCATGGATATGAAGGAACAGCTATATATGTGGGTGTGTGTGCACACATGTGTGTGTATATATACATATGTGTATATGTATCAGATGTGTGTATGTGTATGTGTGTGTGTGTAGAGAGAGAGGGGAAAAGGGGGAAGGAAGAGAGAAACAGTACATTAAACATGACATCTTTGTGAAGAGGAAAAGGAATTATTAATACAAGAACAATAAAGAAGGAACCGTAAGAGAGGCGGGAGGAAAAACAGAAGTCATGGGAGAGGGGTTTTCAAGAACAAAATGTTATTGCGGTTTAGAAGAGACACCCTTCTTCTATACCTAGGTTTTGCTCAATAAAGAAAAATTAAGGACACAAAGATAACTTTACTACTGGTGGAGGCCAGGAGCCAAATGGGATTTAAATAGTCCTGTTAACAGGAACTTAGAATTAGACCAGTTTAACTTATCTGATCACACTTAACTCTCTATCTAGGCTGATGTGAGTGACTGAATGTGTAAAACCTGGGTATAGGGAAGCAGAAAAGAATGCAGGCTTTCAGTAGACAGCTGATATGGTTTGGATCTGTGTCCCCAGCCAAATCTCATGTTGAAATGTAATCCCCAAAGCTGGAATTGGGGCCTGGTGGGAGGTGATTAGATCATGGGGCAGTTTCTAATGGTTTAGCACCACCCCTCTAGTGCTGCTCTTGTGATAGAGTTCTCATGAGACCTGGTTGTTTAAAAGTGCGTGGCACCTCCCTGCTGTCTCTCCTTCCTGCTCTGCAAGCTGAGCAGATGCCAGCATCATGTTTCCTGCACAGCCTGCATAACCGTGAGCCAATTAAACCTCTTTTCTTTATAAATCACCCAGTCTCAGGTGTTTCTTTATAGCAATGTGACTATAAATGGACTAACAGCAGCTTCACCCCAAGATAAAGAAGAAGCTGGAGATGAGCCCAACATGTGCAGTTTTCCTACCAAATTTACAAATCAGGTAAGTCGCATCATCTCTCCAAGATTAGACTGAGTAAAGGGACAATGGAAGGCCCTGAGTTACATTAACTGAGCCTTCTTCACAGGAAAAAGATGTCAGGAGTTGGGAAGAAGTGTTTTCCACCTAATAAGCAGTATTGGAATTAGATTAAAGAAAGTTATCATTATTATAAGAACTAGAAAATGGCTGTCAAATTTGGAGTATGTAATTGATAGACATTGTGACTATTTTAGTATAATGGCAAGAGTTGGGACAAATGGCAGGTTAAATGCCCTAAATAAAAAAAAAAAACTAGTGAAAAAGTAGAAGCAGCTGTTATAAACTGCTTGTTACAATTAAAGAAAAGAGAAAAAAACTACTATAATAGAATATATTGGTAGGAATGGAGTTTTTACCCAATATAAGAAGGTTCTTTTCAACTCTGAAACTACAGAGGTAGTTAGTATTACAGAATGAAAGATTGAGGATGCTAGAGAGAATAATTGAAGTAGAAAGGCTTCAAAAAGTTAGAAGGCAATAAGATCATGAATTCTTACTGTCAAAGTTCATTTTTGTTGCTATAACAGAACATCTGAGATGAGGTAATTTAGGTTGCATCTGGTGGCTTCTGGTAAGGGCTGTGTGTTTCCTCAAAAACACATGGAGAATTGGAAGGGATGTGTGAAAAAAGGCAAAACACCAGAGGTTAATTTATAGTGATCTGCTCTTGTGGGACCTACTCCATTCCCACAAGAGCAAAAATTCATTCCAAAAAGACTACTGTATTAATCCTTTCACGAAGGGAGGTTCTCTCATGACCTGCATGCTTTTTAAGGTCCCAGCACCTCTTCACACTGTTCCATTGAGGGCCAAGCCTCAACATGAGTATTGGGGACAACCCAAATTCAAAACATAGAACTTCCCCTCAATTTCCTTGTTCTGTCTAAAGCAAATTCAAGATTTCACACAAGCGAAATCTTTCATTGATCCATTGGCATTTGGCAAATTCCTACTTGTTCTTTGCTATGTGGTATGAATATTCTACCAGGCAGACAGCTTTTAGAAATAATAATACTGTTACCTTTTATTAATATACGTTTTTTGGTGAATATATTTACCTTAAGAAAACTATTTTTTTTAAGAAGCTTATTCTATATGATGCACTTTTACATTACGCAAGGGCCTCCTTATTTTAAAATATTATTACTTTGTATGATATATTTTCCTTTGTGTATAGAGCATACTTCTGACTTCTAAACAACAGGGCAAATTCCATAAGTTGATCCTATAGTAATGGAATTGTATGAATTTTCTGTGCTTTCACTTTTATGTCTAGTCTAACCAATTTAAGCTGGTACAGTGGTGCCAGCAGCTAATGAATCGACTTGACACATAGAGGAAGTCATTTAGCATTCTTGGCCTCATTCACAGCACTTTGAAATGAAGTTTCAACTAGCTAAGATGCTATAGTTGCTCCTTGTTAAAATTTAAAAAGAAAATAAAATTATTTACCTTCATCTTTCACTAGTTAGATATGACCTGCCTCCTTTGAAATCTCCTACATTTCCTACATCAAGATTGACTATTTAGTCTCATTTTAAGACTATCACTGAACTGAAAAGAAATACTATGAATGAACTGGAATTTGTAGGTAGAACCATGTACAGTTTCTTCTAAAGAGACTGAGGGCCCTTCAAATAAATAGACCCGTGGGTTTCCTCCAATTGCTATCGAAAATGCATGTAGGTAGGTCTGCTTCCACTGTAACTAAATTCTATTCTTGCTAACAAAAGTCCTGTCTATTAGTTTCTTGAATAAGCTCTGGTATTTTACAAAGAAATGCATCCTTTGGCTTGGGTCATAAAAGATTTTCTTGGGTGCAGAGTGAAAGATACATTTACCAAGGTGTTTTATTACGCCATGGTTGGAATCAGTCTCTCCCTGCTTTATGCTTCCTTAGCACGTTGTAAGTGCCTCCGTTACAGCACTTATCACCATCTGCCTCCATTCGGAATTGTTAATGTATGATTTTAGATTATGGGCTCCTGAAGGGCAAGGACCATGCCTTTCTCATTTTGTATCTTTCCTAAGGCTGTATGCAGTGACTTGCATTTAGTTGGTACTAAATAAATGTTTATTAAATTGACTGAGTAGGTGTCATATACTTAGAAATAGACTGTTGTTCTTTGAAAGGCATGTTTTATTTTTTAATCTTGGTTGCAAGGAAAATTTGGAAAAACCAAATAGACTGCAGTACTATGGGGGACTTACACAGAGCAGAAGTTCACACCCTTGGCTAGTATTATTGACATGTATTCTGGTATAAAGACATGGATTTTGAAGTAACACTGAAATCTAATTCTTTTTACTCACTTCCTACACACCCAATTCCATGTGATTTACCTAACTTCTGTGAGCCACAATTTCCTACCTGTAAAGTAAGAACAATAGTATCAGTTTCAAATAATGTCTGTGAGAGTCAAATAGGAAATGTATAAAAATAGGCTAGCATATTCTGGGAGCTAAGTAAACAGAGTCACCATCTATTTCTTTTTCTCATTGTTTTTCTTTAGTCTAAAATTGTTAGTGAATTGTGATCCTTTATATGTGGAAGGGTTTCATTCGATAATGACTTATAGAACACTGATGATGTCAGTGCCTGGGCTGAGCACCTCCATTCTCCTATCTGGGGTTTACCAGCTTCTTCCTCTCCTCTACAAGGAACATTGTAGCAATTCCAAGGAAATCTTGGGATTTTAGAAACCCAGTTTGAAAACTACTACATTAGAATGAAGTATACGTGGAAGGTTTTTAACAGGTTATAAAATGAAATGGAAATGGAGATAACAGTCCTTTGGGCTTTGAATTTGAATTTTGAACTCTACAAAATATCTGTAGTTGCTATCCGAGGTCGCATTTCAATTAGTGTGGGTCTTTTGAGGCCAGAATCTTTGCAAATAAAGAAAAAATTTGTTCCATATATCTGGATGTCAGGGAATTTGACTGAAGTTGTTTCTTATCTGGCTACTATTTCAGATCTCATTCACAAAGTCTGTGCAAGGCTTTAAAAATATAGACATATTATAGTATTGTACCTACCTTTAGGAGTCTCACCATCTAGGGAAGGTGACAGCAGACGACTTAGTAATTATGATATGTTATGGTAATTGATATAATGTCAGGGGAAGGCAGGCAGTTCATAGCAGGGAAATCATGACAGGAAATGATAATGATGTTGAATATGAGGCTGATGGAGATTAATCAGAGAAACTTGGGGAGAAAAGAGCTAGCCTGGGTAAAATAGACAGCAGGCCAAAGGAACAGCATGGGCACAAACCTGCTTGGAGGACCTCAAGTACATGAGTATGGTACATCTGATGTACAATCTTCATGGATCAGTCAGGGTTCAGCCAGGGAATATTACCAAATCAGGAATTTATTATAAGGATTAGACTTACACAATTATAGGAGGAGGTGGGAAAGTGAAGGTTCAAAACGGAGAGTTGAAGAATCAGAAAAATGTCTTCTTGGTATGAAGCTGGCAAGAAAACCTGGGAGGTAGCAGCAGCTTCTGGGGTAGAGTTGTAAGGGAGGGTTGGTATAAAAGGCTACAGATATTTGTTAGTTTGTGTGGCTACCACCTGAGTGAATTTACAGCAGAGTTTCTGTTGTGGGGCCTGAGGCCTCCATCACTTAGCAGAGTTGGCAGTCATGAGTGAGAGCTTGACATGGAATAGAGAGAGACCAAGCTAGAACTTTCCAGCACCTGTGCATCTGTCTGTCATCACCTCTAACTATCGATGACCTTCAGAATGTAATAGTGTTTTTTACTTCTCCCTTCTAAATGCCTCATGATCTTGCCTTCAGTCCATTTTTACCTGAAACTGTATAGAAAAAGAGGATTCTAGAAAATGTAGTTCCCAGTGTAGCCAACTTGACAACAGAACATGTAGCACACCAGAGCTTGGTGGCATGTAACTCTAAGTGAAAAAGTTGATATGGACCTAATAAAAATGCCTTTATTTCCTAAGTGAAAGAATTTTACCCGTAAGACATTTAATTGCCAATTATAACTTTTAATTAAGAAAGTAACATGGTCAGTTTGCATCTAGACTGTGAAAGATGAATTGTTAAGGCCTGGGGTTGAAGGTAGGGAGGTGATCTCTCAAAGCAAGGAGGCTGTTGTACTTATCCAAACGAGAGAAGATAATGGCCTGACCTGAAACAGTGGTTGTCAGGAAGACAGAGGAAATTGGGACAATATTCATTTTTCTGGTTTGGGAGACTGTGTGGATGATGATGAGATACATTGCATTGGGAGTTTAGTAGGAGGAGCCAGTTGATAAAGAAGAAAGTTGAAGAGGTTCATTTTGGACATAGAGAGCAATCATGTAGAGTTAACTAAGCAGTGGGCAGTTAGAAATTCAGGTTTAGAGCTTAGAAAGGAGATATGGAGTGAATATATAGATTTATTAGTTGTCAGTACAGAGATGGTGGTTGAAGCCATAAATGGGATTGGTCATGGAGACTGCATAGCCTGGGAACACAGGAGGGTTAAGATGAAACCCAAGGCAGCACCAACATTTACAGTGGATACAGAGGGAGGGAAGCTAACAAAGGTGACAGGGAAGGAGTAAGCAGGAAACTGAGAATAGAAGCAGGAGTCTGGTAGATAGCAAAATATTTTCAAATGAATAGAAGGCTAATTGTGTTAAACTCAACATAAAGACAATGTAAGAAGAACGTTGAGAGATATTTGTTTTTTAGTGAAGTGATAAAACTAGAGCATGGTTTGAGAATGAATGAGTAATGAGAAAATGGAGAATCAATGTAGGTTATTCTACCAAGAATTTTGGTCATGAATTAGAGAGAAGTATATAGTGTTAAGGATATGGTTTTATTTCCTTTTTTTTCTTTTTTTTTTTTGTTTAGTGTGTGTGTGTGTGTGTGTGTGTGTGTCTATGTTGGTTTTTTTCCCAAATGGGAAGATTCAGTATGTATAAATGCAAAGGGAAGAAGTAAATATGAAGTTGTTTTTTAATGACTTTAATCTTACGACTGTAGTATCTGTTTCTTAGTATTGTTTATTCTAAGTGTATGATTTATGTAACTGAACTGGGCTGTGAGAAATATAGCCATGATGCTAATAGACTGACTAGATTGAAATGTGTCACCACTGACAATCTCATTCTACACATAGAATAGTTAATGTGAAAAAGCTACTTTTAGAAGGTCAAATGTAATGTCTGCATTGGCTTAGCTCTTCCTCTGGTACAGGATAGCAGTAAAGTGCCAATGTGCTTTACAAATCTTCGTTTGGTAGAGGCTTGAAGCTAGTAGCATCAAATTTTTAACCCCTTAAAATTGAACATAACTTTTGATTTTATTTTTTATTATGGATGATGATTAAAGGAAATTCTACCTATGTATTACAAACATGAGAATGAGCAAGTAACGAAGTGTTTTTCCACATAGGTCTTATAGGACATGAATTATTTACCATCTTATAGTCAGATTAAAATCTGTTTTCTGTGTTTACAGTGTTCATCCATGGGCAATTCTGCATTCACAGAAGTCTCACATTTGAATAGAAGTGTATCATGCTAATGGCTCCGTAAGCACATGTGAAGAACAAGCTCTCTTTAATGAAGCACGAGTTTTATTCCCACTAAGCCTGACAATGTTTAGTATGATCTCTGCATGTGGTATATGAAATTAGATATTTATCATCTCTATTATTATGTGTAGCTCCTATGTAAAGAATCATTCATAACTATCATGAGGCCAAATTCTTCCCTCATGCATGCCATTCCATGGAAAAGCCACTCAAATTTTGCTACAGCCAATTCCAAGGGGACTCTTCTTTTGTCATATTGAGGCTAGATTTACATTTTTCCTTGGACTAGATGAACTCTTGGCTGGAGTTGAGACATGCTGAGATTTCAGCTGAATTGGTACTTGTTGGAATATGATTTGGCTTAGTATTATGTATACAGATTTTGACTCATGTAATTATGTTGGAGGTTAACCTAGAAACCTAAAAATGAAGAAAATCTCGGATAATATGTTTTAAAATCCATTTCTAATAAATTAGCTCTTAATGACCGAAACAGGATTTCTTAGCCTTCTTTTTTCAGACTGTTTAGTAAACAAGCTTGCACGGTGGAAATGTGCTTTCCTTTACCTGAATTCCAAATATATTGTTTTTTTTTAGACAGATGTTAGTTAATTGAAACTAATTACATTTCCAGAGCAATCCTAGCATCTGGAGCCAGCTAGGCTGAAAAGAATAGCTGAACTGAAGCATGGTGTTGTCCCTGCCTTTATTCAGCTGACAGAGATGAAAACCATGACACGAGAAATACGTGACAAATCCACAAGCTTCAGTAACCGACTTGATCAACTGGAAGAAAGAGTATCAGCGATTGAGGATCAAATGAATGAAATGAAGCGAGAAGAGAAACCAAAAGAAAAAAGAAGAAAAAGAAATGAACAAAGCCTGCAAGAAGTATGGGATTATGTAAAAAGACCAAATCTACGTCTGATTGGGGTGCCTGAAAGTGAGGGGGAAAATGGAACCAAGTTGGAAAACACTCTTCAGGATATCATCCAGGAGAACTTCCCCAACCTAGCAGGGCAGGCCAACATTCAAATTCAGGAAATACAGAGAACACCACAAAGATACTCCTCGAGAAGAGCAACTCCAAGACACATAATTGCCAGATTCACCAAAGTTGAAATGAAGGAAAAAATCTTAAGGGCAGCCAGAGAGAAAGGTTGGGTTACCCACAAAGGGAAGCCCATCAGACTAACAGCAGACCTCTCGGCAGAAACTCTACAAGCCAGAAGAGAGTGGGGGCCAATATTCAACATTCTTAAAGAAAAGAATTTTCAACCCAGAATTTCATATCCAGCCAAACTAACTTTCATAAGTGAAGGAGAAATAAAATCCTTTACAGATAAGCAAATGCTTAGAGATTTTGTCACCACCAGGCCTGCCTTACAAGAGACCCTGAAGGAAGCCCTAAACATGGAAAGGAACAACCGGTACCAGCCATTGCAAAAACATGCCAAAATGTGAAGACCATTGAGGCTAGGAAGAAACTGCATCAACTAACGAGCAAAATAACCAGTTAATATCATAATGGCAGGATCAAGTTCACACATAACGATATTAACCTTAAATGTAAATGGACTAAATGCTCCAATTAAAAGACACAGACTGGCAAACTGGATAAAGAGTCAAGACCCATCAGTCTGCTGTATTCAGGAGACCCATCTCACCTGCAGAGACATACATAGGCTCAAAATAAAGGGATGGAGGAAGATCTACCAAGCAAATGGAGAACAAAAAAAAGCAGGGGTTGCAATCCTAGTCTCTAATAAAATAGACTTTAAACCATCAAAGATCAAAAGAGACAAAGAAGGCCATTACATAATGGTAAAGGGATCAATTCAACAGGAAGAGCTAACTATCCTAAATATATATGCACCCAATACAGGAGCACCCAAATTCATAAAGCAAGTCCTTAGAGACTTACAAAGAGACTTAGACTCCCATACAATAATAATGGGAGACTTCAACACTCCACTGTCAACATTAGACAGATCAACGAGACAGAAAGTTAACAAGGATATCCAGGAATTGAACTCATCTCTGCACCAAGCGGACCTAATAGACATCTATAGAACTCTCCACCCCAAATCAACAGAATATACATTCTTCTCAGCACCACATCGCACTGATTCCAAAATTGACCACATAATTGGAAGTAAAGCACTCCTTAGCAAATGTAAAAGAACAGAAATTATAACCAACTATCTCTCAGACCACAGTGCAATCAAACTAGAACTCAGGACTAAGAAACTCAATCAAAACCACTCAACTACATGGAAACTGAACAACCTGCTCCTGAATGACTACTGGGTACATAACGAAATGAAGGCAGAAATAAAGATGTTCTTTGAAACCAATGAGAACAAAGGTACAACATACCAGAATCTCTGGGACACATTTAAAGCAGTGTGTAGAGGGAAATTTATAGCACTAAATGCCCACAAGAGAAAGCTGGAAAGATCTAAAATGGACACTCTAACATCACAATTAAAAGAACTAGAGAAGCAAGAGCAAACACATTCAAAAGCTAGCAGAAGGCAAGAAATAACTAAGATCAGAGCAGAACTGAAGGAGATAGAGACACAAAAAACCTTCCAAAAAATCAATGAATCCAGGAGTTGGTTTTTTGAAAAGATCAACAAAATTGACAGACCGCTAGCAAGACTAATAAAGAAGAAAAGAGAGAAGAATCAAATAGATGCAATGAAAAATGATAAAGGGGATATCACCACTGACCCCACAGAAATACAAACTACCATCAGAGAATACTATAAACACCTTTATGCAAATCAACTAGAAAATCTAGAAGAAATGGACAATTTCCTGGACACTTACACTCTTCCAAGACTAAACCAGGAAGAAGTTGAATCCCTGAATAGACCAATAGCAGGCTCTGAAATTGAGGCAATAATTGATAGCCTACCAACCAAAAAAAGTCCAGGACCAGATGGATTCACAGCTGAATTCTACCAGAGGTACAAAGAGGAGCTGGTACCATTCCTTCTGAAACTATTCCAATCAATTGAAAAAGAGGGAATCCTCCCTAACTCATTTTATGAGGCCAACATCATCCTGATACCAAAGCCTGGCAGAGACACAACAAAAAAAGAAAATTTTAGACCAATATCCCTGATGAACATCGATGCAAAAATCCTCAATAAAATACTGGCAAAACGGATTCAGCAGCACATCAAAAAGCTTATCCACGATGATCAAGTGGGCTTCATCCCTGGGATGCAAGGCTGGTTCAACATTCGCAAATCAATCAACGTAATCCAGCATATAAACAGAACCAAAGACAAGAACCACATGATTATCTCAATAGATGCAGAAAAGGCTTTTGACAAAATTCAAGAGCTCTTCATGCTAAAAACGCTCAATAAATTCAGTATTGATGGAACGTACCTCAAAATAATAAGAGCTATTTATGACAAACCGACAGTAAAAGCACTTTTAAGTCAAATAATCCAATTCAGTTCCTTTCCTTTGTAATAGCCAGTAATATCCTGCCTAAATATTGTTAAGCAGGGTTGCCATATTTAGGATCAAGAAAAAAAAATCTTAAAAACATATCAATTAAAAGTAGCATAGAGATTGTGTATTACTTTTTGCTTAGTCAAATGTTTTGTGATGCCCTGCTTGCATTGTGTTAGTGCCTGGGATGTTGTCTCATTTGGTTGTAGTTCTAAGCCATAGCCATCACAGTTTACATCTCAGAAAAAAAGTTTAGAGTTTTACTTATGAACTCTGATTAACAGTGTTTTAATCAAAAGACTCAGAAAAGATTTATGTTGCGGTATTTTAAAAATCACAAATTGTTTCTTTGACTTCCAAAAGCCTGAAAAGTATTTTTAGTGACTCTTAGTCATCGATCATTTTCATATGAGTTCTTTGTTCAGTTAAAGAGCCTTGTCAGATACAGAGAGTGATTTTTGCCACCTTGGCAGCAGTCTGACAAATGATAGAAAATATTTGGCCTCATGATGGCAATGTGTTCATTTTGCACTAGCCGATACAGTGTCAGACTTGAAGCCACGCTAAGTACCTAAAGCAAAATGTAACCACTCATCCAATAGTAAGTGAGTGAGTTAGTGAATGAATGAGTGAATGAAATAATTATAATGCTATCCTATTGTTGAGAAAAACTCTCCAATCATTTTCCTCTACTCTCATACAATGACAACAATCAAGAGAAGACTTCTATGACCCTAAAATATGTTAACCTCCACCAGCAAGCAGGCAATGTGCTCTGCAACGAACACAGGCTGGGCATCCTCCATTTCAATTCCAACACTGTCTATCTGGAGAGAGCATCAGATTCCATACGTTGAAGACTCAGTCCTTAAGTCTGTCCCTTAAGGACACCAGTTGCAAGCCTGACCAACTGGCTTTAAGTTGGGATTCCCATGACCCCCTCTTTGGGTTTGATTAGTTTGCTAGAGCAGCTTATAGAACTTAGGGGAACACATTTACTGGTTTATTACAAACAATATTCTAAATATATATAAACAGCTGGATTAAGAGATACATAGGGTGAGTTCTGGAAGGGTCCCAAGAACGCAGGAGCTTCTGTCCTCATGGAGTTGGGGTGCACCACATCTCAGCATGTGGATGACTTCTTGTTTACTTTCCTGTCAGCCTCCACGTGTTCAGCTCTCTGGAAGCCCCCATACCCTGTTCTCTTGGGCCTTTTATGGAGAATGCATTGGATAGGCACAATTGTCATGTCAGCCACGTACAAATGTGTTTAGATAAAGGGGTGTGATCTAAACCCAAAAAGGCCTGTCTGCTCAGACTCTTCTTGGCCTCTCTGTGCAACGTTCCTTCCTCCAGAGTACAGGGCAGGACCCTCTCTGGAATAGGGGTTTTATGACCCACAATCAGATTAGAGCTCTTCAGTGGGCAGGTGAAAGGAGGGCAGAAAGGGGGATTCTATTTACTATAACAAGGACTATGGGAGTTATGAGCCAGAAACCATGAACAAAACCATAAACCAATATATATATATATATGTAATATTATGTAATGTACATAAATATGTACAATATATATCATACCTATGTTGTATTTGAATATGTGAATACTAAGAAACTTTCAGAAATATAGCAATTCCTAGTAAGTCTTCACTGTCAACACATTACTATCATTGGAATGGCTAGTAATTTGCAGAAAGAAACAAAGCACCACTAAGAGCCAAGAGCTGGCAAGATAGGCCAAGTCTAAGAAAGAAAATTGGTTTTGAGGTCTGTTATAATAGAGGCACAGCTTAGATACAGGAAAAAATTAAGATGAGAGTTTATCTGGGATATATGTCTATGGGAAGTATAAGATGACTATATTATTCAGAAAAGGTATTTGTAGGTGTTGGTATGGACAGATGACTTTGGAAATGAGTATTTCTTGAGGAGTTGCAATTGGAAACAATTTAACCAGCAGAATACCATTTGAATTTTGTATGTATAGAACATCAAAGTCTTTACTGGCACTTACTTGGTTACCCAGTTATAAAATATTTGCTGCTTGTATGAATATCATCATTTTGCAACTTAGGGAAAAAGTTCAAACTGTACTTAGAAAGCTTGATCTTGACCTGTGTAAATCAGGAAGGGAGACTAAAAAATAGTATGAATGTGGAATTTTTAGTAGGCTCTTTTTGTATAGGATTGAGGAGCTACTTGCAGTGAAGAAATTGCGATGGATGTGTGGAATAATTTTGGAGTACCTGAAACATAATTTCACCCAACTGGGAATTGCCAAGTGTCAGATTGGCTTATTCTCCTGGTTAGATTTTTGAAGGAGGGTATTACAGCAGATATCAAGTTTCCAGGTGCTCATGGGAAATAGCAAGCCCACCTATGCCCACAGGTTTGTGCATTCATCTATTCAACAGTGTTTAATGAAGGCTATTAGGTACCTGCCAGCACCTGCTGCTGGATACAAAGACAATGTTCTGGGACTCAACAGGCACGGTTGGGGATCATATTTTCTGATCCCCTTCCCTCCTTAGTCAGCTTTAAAGTCTAACTTTGGTCAGGCAATTTCTGTATTACTCTTTAGTCTTGTAGAACATTCTTGTCTGTGGAATGAAACAAGAGTATTTCATATGCCTAGCATTTTCATCACTTCATTCCTTAGAGCTGTGAAACTCTTCTTCCATCTGCAAATTCAGATCTGCTTTGGATTTGGAATTCCTTATCTGAAGGGGATTTTGAAAAGCCCCAGCCTGGTAGCAGAGAGAGTATACATGCATTGCCAGCTTTGTTGTTGATAGCCTCTCACCAGATTCCTGCTTCGACTTCATTCTGACTTTTACTATTTCTTCCAACACATCTTTTATTGTATACTTCAGTTTCTGAGAATGAACACTGTCTCCATTTTCCTGTACTCTCATCTCTCATCTCTACTTTGATTTCTCATTCACGGTTCCTCTGAGACTAGGATCTTGCCTTATTCTTGCCAGTTTGTGGCCCTTGAATTTCACCTCAGAACCTCAGTGCACAAAAGTAACCCAAGCATCTGCTCTCAGACCTCCTTGATGCTGCCTTTCTCCCTCACTACAGCCTCACAAAGTACCTGCTTTTTGACTTCTTGGAACCAAACACTGGCTATTTACCATTAACCTTCTCTGGGCCATGCTACCCTTGTGTATCTGATTGTAACATATGCTCATCACCAAATCCTCTGACTAGACCTTTCCTGCTTGTCAGCGTGTGTGGTTGTACCTCCTTCCCTGTTATAGTAGATGCATCTCTGGATTCAGAGCTTTTTTTTTTTTTTTAATGGTGGCCTCTTTTTTTTTGTAGTGTGAGCTCTGCTTTCATAAAGTGACATGAATTGGAGCTGTAGGGGGAACAGGCTCTTCCTCCACTTAATAGGTAAGTGGTGATAGTGGAGATAGAGGTAGAGTACTGGTGGAAATACTGTACTGAATATGGTCACACTTTATGGCAACAGAAGTTCCTCATATTCTGACTCATAAATATCAAATTCAGACAGCATTTGTTATCATCACCAGCCTCTCTTTTAGTACCTACTCTTAGGGAAAACTGGATCTAAGGTAGAGCCATTCTAGCCCATATATTCTCCGCAAGCAAGTGAAACAGAGCCAGGCACAGGGTAAAGGCCCAGACAAAACCATGCCCCCGCTCATCCTGAGTGAGAGACTACAGTACATGCCACGCTTAGCAGACAATTTAAAGAGTCTTGTGTCAAGGAGCCTGCCTCCTGGCAGCAGATGTCAGCCTATGAAGTTTTTGAAGACATTTTTCATGTCCAAATCCCATATATCACGAAAGTCTCTAATGTCAGTTTTTCTCATGAGCTGTTTCTTGATTCAACTATTCTTCTTACACATGTGACTTTTTAATTTCAACATCACTTGTATTAATATTTACAATTTTTACTTTCAACATCACTTGTATTAATATATCCTTCCGCCAGTTGTTGGGAGCCAAAGGAAACCTAAAGAAGTTTGCAGTTATTTTCTATGCATAGTTCTCTCTTGCCTTAGACTTAAACTTGGAGCAGTGCTATTTATGACATGTGACTCTGATGCTCCACTCCTGCACCAATATCCAGGGTTTAGAAGATGAAGACTACCCAAAAAATGTTGACCGTGGAGGGTTTTCTATATGTTATACTTTAAATTTTGATTTTTAAAATTGGGGCTTATTAATTTCTTCCCCCAAATTAAAATATTTTATGTGTAAAACATACACATGTAACATATGTATGTTATATAGTTATAATTACTGTAGAAAATATAATTATTTCAATAATTTCATTATTATTTAAATAATAAAATCACTGATCGGTTTAAAAACTTGAGCATTACTAATGCCTCCAAAACTTTGTTGAATGTCTTTCTAAAACATATTTCTTTGCCTTTCCCAGGAGCTAGACATGTTCTAAAGTTTATCATTCCCTTGTTTTTTAATTTTTATAATCTACATATGTATCTTTAAATCTATTTTTTTAGTTTTGCTTTTTTGAACATATATAAATGGTATTATATATTCTTCTGTGACTTACTTTTTTCTCTCAACATAATGCTTAAACTTCATTTACACAGATGAGTATAGTGGCAGTTTTTTCCATTTTCACTGCTACATAATAGTCCATTATTGAAATAGCAAAACATTGATCTATTCTGTTGACAGACACACTTAGATTGTTCTTCTCCCCTCTCCTTTATCTTCCTTTCTTTTCCTTCTTCCTTTTCATATTTCTTTCTGTTTATTGAAATTAAAACTCTTTGGATTATATGTAAAATCTCTAGGTTGTATTGATGGATATATACCTGTTATTTAACAACTGATGCTGTATTATTTTCTAGATTGGTGGTATAAAATCATAATTTAAACATTAGTGCTTTCCTTTAATGCTTACTAACGTCCATTATTCTATGTATTCATTAATTTTCAATATTAACAGAATTTCAAATCTTTGCTAATCCAGTGCTTTGTAAAGGTAACTTACTCTGATTTTCATTTGCATTTTTGTGATTACATAAGAGTTTGACTTCTTATAAGAAATAATCTTTCATATTTGCTCATCTATGATAGTCTCATTCAGAAGTTTGCTTTTTTTTTCCTTAGGATTTTGTGATTTTTTTCCCCGTTATTTTGTTAAATTTAACATATAGATTCTTTGTATTTTTTGCAAAGATCTGTTCCCAATTTTTGATTTGTTATATCATGTTTATTGTGATATATTATAATAAGCAAAACTCTAAAATGGCATTTTGCTTATTAGTTTTAAATGCTTAATTATTCTGTATCATGACCATTGAAATCTTAACCAATACAACAAAATGAATAATTTTTGAGAAGTGTTACAAAGATAACATCATTGTGAATCTACTACAAACTTAAGAATATTAAACTGTTGGCCGGGCGCAGTGGCTCACGCCTGTAATTCCAGCACTTTGGGAGGCCGAGACGGGGAGATCACCTGAGGTTGGGTGTTTGAGATCAGCCTGACCAACATGGAGAAACCCCGTCTCTACTAAAAACACAAAATTAGCTTGGCGTAGTGGAGCATGCCTGTAATCCCAGCTACTCAGGAGGCTAAGGCAGGAGAATCGCTTGAACCTGAGGAGGCAGGGGTTGTGGTGAACCAAAATCACGCCATTGCACTCCAGTCTGGGCAACAAGAGCGAAACGCTGTCTCAAAAAAAATAGATAAATAAAATATATTCAACTGTTGCATTGGGAGGGGAAGCAAGAATTCATGGATAGGTATGTGTGTGTACACATATGCATACACATGTATGTGCACACATGTGTGTCACAATCTCCATCATTTTCAGAAAAATTGTGATGTGACTATTCGTATCAGAATAAAGTGCTGATATGTCTGCATTCTGATATGTGAAACACTCTTCCTGAAAAAAATTGCAAGATCCAGGTTGGTTTGTCCATTTATTACATGAAGCAATAAAATTATTTAGCTGCAAGCATATCTAACATGGCCTCGCTGTTTTGGTAATTAGAAGCCTTCTGATTTTATTTCTCATAAAATTTTCTTTAAAATTATTCATTTTTAGAAGATACTCAATTGAACTTCCCCAGGCCAAATCTGAAGGATTTCTGAGGAGAAATATTGAGTTTCTTCTACTTCTCTTCTTACAATTTTTTGGAGACACCAGACTTCTCAAGTCACCTTTCTATTCAGGGGATCATTTAAATACAACCCAAAACAAAACAAAAAAATTCCTTCATTCTATTTCCAGAGGCACATGAGGGTTGTGAAATCTGATTTTATTTTAAATGCATTCGTCTGTTTGTTAGACCTGAATTGGATTCCTCTCATATGGAAGATGCTCTGCTAGAGATCCCTTTCTGTGTGAGGGAGACACCTGTGAGTTAGGGGAGACTCTTAAAGCCTCTAAGAATGAACATATTGCTTGCCACTTTGCTTGGCACTAACAGCCCCAAACCCTATCACACTCAACTTTTTATAGCAAATATTTTAATAAAACCCCTTTATTGTCTTGATATAAAAGTCATAGATGATGTAAACCCTCTATTTACCTAATTCCTGAAAACTAAATGTTATCTTTAGTTTAATATAAAAGAGAAAAGACATAATCTAAAATAAACTATTAATGTGTTAAGACTTAATATTTGTAATGAAGGAAATGATGCAGACCTAACTAAGGGGATACAACACAGACAACCTGTCATGTATACTCATGTCAAAAACCCTCAAGGCTTCCTAGAGAACCCATAAATAACTGAAATTGTTTTATTTTGTAACCTAACTATCCTACTCAAAGTCAAAATGCATTAACTTGACTTCCATGTTTGCTGCCAGCCAATATCATTACCTAAAGTTTTGTATGAACAAAATTCACTGTCTCCAGACTGCCACCTAACCCTCTCTCTCATATAGTCTGCCTTGCCATTATTACTTGATTCAACTTATCAGCTGACTCCTCCATATATAAGATATCAATTTTCTGTGGAAAAATAACTAAGTAAACATCTTTGAATTATTCTTTGGTCATATGTTTTCAGGTACCACTACAATAGAATAAATAATGAAATCTGTGCTTACACATGCTTATAGTGGATAGGTTATAAGACTTTAAAATACTGTTGACAATTTGAAGTTGATTTGTAAGTGTATTTCTGTGTATACATACAGTTTCTATAAATGCAACACTGCACATAGAGAATAATTTGGGTATATTAGTAATGAAATGACACACACTACTTTGCCAAAAATAAATGTCATCATAGTTTGAAGAGATGAACAAGCCTGGGGAATTATAAACAATTTTCTGTCATTTACATGGCATAAAATTCAGTGTATATTAAAACTGTATAAAGGTACTTTGTGTTTATATGGAAAGACGCAAGTAACTCTAAATGGGGTCACCACCCATTCAATGCTAATATCCGGCAGAGGACTATAAACCAGTGCAGAGCATGGATTTACTGGTTTTAACCATTCTGCACAATGAAGACCATCCAGAATCCCTGCTCCCTAAAGCCAGCAGCATTTCATTATCATTTCAATAACAAAATATATCTCTACATATTTCCAAACATCCCATAAGTGTGATATGGCTCCCACTGAGCATTGCTGCTCTTCGCATTCACCCGTTCTGCTTTTTAACATCCTATGAATCAGTAGTTCTCAAAGAAAGCTTCTTGACCGTTTGTCACCACTGACTAGCCCTTGAGGGTTTCAGATATCCTGGTTCCAGAAGTCCTTTATAGTAACTCCTAGAGGCTCTCCCCTAGGCTTCTCCCCCAACCTCCCTAGAGGACATGCAAAAGCATCTTCCTACTCAGCTGTCCAGCATCAACACCACTCACATGCAGGTCTGCTGAGAGCAACTTTCCTAAGAATTCTCCCTGTATTGTTTGTAATTGCCTAAAGAAACAAATCTATGGAACATAAGAGAATGTTGCAATCCTGACTCTCAAGGGCTTCCTTTGCTGAGTCCTGAAGTAGGGCACGAGTCCTTGAGTTCTTCGGCTCCCGGTGACTTTCATCTTACTCTATATTGCCAGGGAGGCCCATTGTGGTGTCCTGAGAGCATCTAAACTCAGGTCTGTAGGACACATCCTTAATCTGTATTATCTATAAAATCCACCAGTAAAGCCAAACTCAAGTTTCAAAGAGTCAAGAGCTTATAAAATTTGATGGTCTTCTTTATGGAAAATAGTGTAAAATTGTCAAAACAAAATCAATATGTAGGATGAAAAAATATCAAAGTACAAATTTTAAAAAGATAAAAAATACTACAGAAATAACAAAATCTAAAAAAGCACACTTTTTAATTAACTCAATGTCTGACACACCTCTGTAATAACTTTTTACCTACATTCTTACCACATAATCTTTGACAACAATTTTGTAATAATCATTTTCTACAGAGAAAAGACAAACACAATTAAGTCTTTTTGACCAGGCTTGATTTTAAAAAATTACATTGGATAATAGACAACTTAGAAAAGTTATTTTTATCTTCAGAACTCATTTTTGGTGTCATCATGAGATTTTGGAATTGTCAAATTTAGAAAAAAGTTTCTTATGTAACTGTAAGATTTTGGGTCATTATAAGTTTCCATGTACCGTAAGAATTTTAAAATACTATTTGACAACATTCATTAAACAATTATTAGCATCTTCATAATACTGGCATATTACGACTTTTTTATCCATCAATTTCAGTACCTCATGTTAAACCAACCAGAGTTTACTTAGAACCTCTAGAAATGTTATTGGTTCAGGCTATTTCAGGCCAAGGAAAGAGCATGTGCAAGAATATATAGATAAGGATATAGAGAAATGTAGCATATTTTTGGTGTGTACAAGAAGGCAACAATTAGCAATAAGCCTAGACAAGTGTGTTGGGGCCAGGTAAAAAAAAAATGGCATCTAGTGTCAAATGTCAAGTGACTAAGCCTCTCCTCTCTTGCCTTTAATTTAAGGAATTGAACACCTATTGACAGATCACCAAGCATTTGAAGAGCAATGTACTGTAGTGCTAAATTTATTAGGGTTAGAGCCAGACAAAGCTCAGTTTGTGTACCATCTTTTATACTTACCAGCTGGACAATCCTGATATCAACAGTTGAACTATTCAGGGAAGTGACTGTAAATAACACACACACACACACACACACACACACACACACATATATATATGTATGTAATATATATAATAGATATAATAGATCCCACTATATATATACACACATATATAAATAACATATATATGTAATATATCCCACTATGTATTCCATAGTAAATACAACACACACACACACACACACACACACACACATATATATATATATAATGTATCTCCAATTTAAATCACCTTTAGCTCTCTCTAATAAGTACCAGCGGCTACTCCAATGCCACCAGACATGAGGAAAATGTAATGGAAGAGTAGACAGAATAGGTAAACACAGCACTTTTTGTTAATTTAAAACAAAATACTTGGCTATGTACAGATATTACTTTGACTCTTTTTAGGGCCTTGGAATAGGCCCATGAAAGTGAAGGACCTTAAAGCTTAGGATTCTTTCACTTCAGGTTGAATCTGCCTCCCTCGAAGGACACAGAAACATATCGGCAAATTGAATCCCAGGGACGGCACTGGTATCACAGAGCTCCCCAAACTATGCAGAGTAACTCTAATTACAACCCTAAGCTACCTATAAATACTGACACTCTCCTTGCACAGTGCCAGGCTGACCTAGTAAGCTGCAAATAGACTATTTCTGATGGGTGTGCCAACTGGATGTCAAGGATGATTAGTGAGAAAGGAAAGAAGCCCGCCTTCCCCCACTGACTTCAGGGACATGCAGAGCAGAGTGTGACAGAGGTCTCAAAAGCAGCTGCCACATGGTCTGGAGGGTGTGCATCCCTGCAGAATTACAATTATCTCTTTCACTTTGAAAGATTGTCCACCTATGCCATTACATACTTCTCTACCTTCCGCACAGTTTTCCAAGTTTTACTGCACATAGATTTGTTCCAGTGGAGGGCTTGTTTTTAAGAGATTGAGGCTTGTCCTTCAGTCTTTCATTTTACTCACATAGTGTGATTACAGCCATCACACAGCAATCTAGAGTAGCAAACATAAGATGTATCCTTGTCTCTCATTCGTTTGTTTGTTTTTAACTTCCTATGCATACACCTCCAGAATGCATTTGGACCTAAAGTGCTAGATGGAAAGCAAATGTGTAAGGGGAAGGGATACAGAAATGCTCAAACTTTTATTAGTTGTGTGTACTTTGGGCCAGGCATCCTCTCTGAACCTCAGTGTCTCTTTCTGAATACTGAGAAAATAAGACCTTCCTTTCTTTACTATACAGTTATGAAGATTAAATAAGGTGACATATACAGAGTGCTTTACAAATTATAACTGTTGATGTGTGTAAAGATTATTTCACCCTCTTCATCTGACACCTTCCTGTTCTGTCACTTTAGTAGTAGTGTCTTATAGTGTGGAACCAGTGAATATCCCCAAAAAACAATATCTAAGTAGAAGTCTAGTAAATAATGAAATGTCTCCACTGTATCATTATAGTGCTTTTTCTCATAATGGGCTTTTGAGTAAAGGAAACAGAATTTGGAAAACAAAGTATCAAGGCAGATAATAAGAAATCAATGTAGGCAGAGAATTTTACAGTGGCACAGAGCATCAAAGGCTATGGTATATTTAAGTGTGATAGATGGAACATTAACAAATGCAACAAATATTTAGTTTTATTATATGTCACTGTTCTGAGTGCATAGAATGAATTATTGAACAAAATGACTAAAGATTCCTGTCCTTGTGGAGCTTATATTCAAATGATTCAGAATAATCAAGAAAGGTAACGCCATGGCTGGCTTGTACAGAATTTTGGAAATTTCAACAAAAATATTTGGCAGGAAAATGAAATGAGGAAAAAGTATGCATTTGGCTTAGTCGATGATTCAATTGCAATTCTAGAATGATATTATAAGATAAGCTTGGGGTTGGGATGTACTCTTATTGGAAGGATGTGCCAAGGGAGCTACCTTGAAGAAAGATTTGCCTAGAAAGTTAACAGACTGTTTTCACTCAAATTGCGTATTATTTGTTTAAAATGACTTTGAGGGAGAGTTAGTGGGGGTATGGATTCTAAACCCCTACTCAACTATTCTAATCTACATCTTGCTTTTACTACTGAGTTAATTATTTCAGCCCAAAGTGAGTTTGTTGAGTTACTAATTTGCTGATATAATTCACTCATTTATTCATTTGAAAGCTAATAAGCATCTACAATATACCAATTATTAAGCTAGGAGGTAATGGTATAATATAAAATAAAAAACAAAGAACTAAATTTCTGCTCTTGGAGAACCAACCATTAATAATCCCACTTTTGGCTTCCATATGATCCCTGTCATAATATGAAGGTCATTAGTAGAAGAAAGCATTCATCTCACTGAGAAGTGAGTAAAGTAGAAATCATTGTACATGCTATTAGCAAGAACTATTTCTTAGTGTAAATGATTCACTTCTACTTAAAGTGTTTAGATTGCCCCTTCTATACTGCTTGGGGAATTGAGTCAGACTTGGAGCATATATTCAGATATTAAAACATACAGACCATTTCACCTATCACAAGATAAATGTTTTTAAAAATCTCAGTATGTCAGCATAAGCCACTCATCTATGACTAAGATCTCTGCAGATAGAAGGTGATAGAGGAAATGGAAAGAATGAATAATCAAGAATAATGGCTTACTGAAAGTCTCATAAAACTTATGCTATAATAGTAGACTGGCAAATTTAGTGTTTAGATTTAGCTATTATATAAAAGGAGAAGAAGGAGAAAATATCACAGTGCTAATTAGAGAGCCACATTAATGTGTATCTTACAGTAGAATGCTGATACTCTATGAAGGTAGATAGGTTTTAGTGCACCTAAAATAAGTTTTAGTAACTCCAGATCTCTTCTTTGGGCTGAAGATTGGATAGCTGAGACGCTTTTCCTTTTTCTTGCCCATTTTGACGCCTATCAAGTTTACTGTTTGTTCTTTGGGATTGCATCTAATCTTTTGGAATGAGAGGACCTCATTTGAATATCAACTTTTTTTTTGCAGTCGCTTTCCATCTTCAACTTTTAAAATTAGTTAATAGTAAAAATATGTAACAATGAGTAGATACTATGCTTTTAGGAAATATTTTATTAACTTGATGTATTTATTAATTTCAGTATACATTTGGAAAGTACATTTATGTATTAAGAGATGGTTATTCATTCTTCTAACAATGCTTCCTTTACATTTGGATTTGAAGAACATTGATTACTCCAGAGAGGCTCCAAGGGATTCGTAGCTCCCAAAGTAGGTTACAACTCTGTGGTTTCCAATAGAAGATTCTAGAATAACAGTTATATATTCCATAAATGACTATAAGAATAGGATCATTAACATTTTGTGTTGTTATTTGTACAATGATATTCCTTTCATTCATTCAGTGGTCCATGAAGACCTGTTGGTCAGGCATCATCATTCACTTCCTGCCCTGGCCCCTGGAGTATCTTAGACCTTAGAGCTCCAGAGGATTCTGTGACTTCAGAACTGGAACTAAAAGGATAGCTACAGATTGACTCTATTATGATTTGCACAGGTCATCATTTGACAAAGAAAATCTTGAGATTTTCCTGAACACAGTGTACAAACCAGCTCTCTCATTTCTGCTAATTCAGCTGAATATGTAAATGTGAGAATCTTAAGTAATGTCAGTCATGCAAGTAGATTGTTAAAGTTGTATATGCTTAAAACAGCAGGCAGAAAAATAGACAAAGAAACTGCTATTGTGCATGACTTATAAAAGACAATGGTCATACCCAAGACCTCTATTTTATGATATAACATGAAAATCAATAAATCAGCAAGCCCCTGAGAAAATTCATAGGTAGCTAAGGACTAAATGTGGGCCAAAGAGTAGTCTGCAAATGTAAGTGTTTTCTAACCCCCAAATTCTAACCTACTGACTCCATGTAGAGACAACTTCCTCCAAACTAGACTGTAGGTGTCCTCTGCCCTTAGCCAACTGGCATTTAATTAGAAGGATTTTGTTTAGTTACTCTTCTGTTCAGAATCCTTTCTGTCTTACTGGTCCAAAAATTGCTCAGTTTAGCTAAAAGGCAAAGTGACAATAATTGGAAACAAAATGTCTTTGTTCCCTTTCCCTCTGAGCAACAGACTGCTCTTCGCAAGCACCATATTGGTGAAGGCAGCCTGTGTGTTGAGCCTGCTGACAGAGACCTTCCGGCGTATTTACAACAGCTGAGGATAGCGTGCCCTGAAGAGTGAACTTAATTCTTAGTCTGCCAGGTAGTCTTCTGTGAATGACAGTGATTTGTCCCTTGCGATTCTTTCTTTCCTTACTGACTATTCGTAAAGCAGTACTTGACAGCCTAATTTTATATAACTAACAACACCAAGAAGCAATGTGATTTTAGAATGTCCATTAAGCTTTACCGTGTTCAAATATTTTTAATAAGCAGTTCTTTACTGCCCCTCATTTTTGTGGCTTACCAAGATTTGATTATAATCTTTATACTTTTTATTAAATAATCTTTCAGATTATATAAACTATCAGTTTAAGATCATGTAAACTACCCTTGATTTTGTTTGGCATTAAGCAACACATAAATTTGAATGTATCATAGGAAAACTCATAGGTAATCCAGTGATTACGTTAAATGGATAATTTGTTCCATATTTATTCAACAAGTATGTTAGTGCCTACTATGTGCCAGATACTCTCAGGAATTTGGGATATAAATATGAATACAGGAAATAAACCCTGAGACCTAAACAAACTCTTACATACTTAAATAAGAGGAGAAACATTTTTTACCTGGCCCCCAGGACAAAGGTACCAATGTAATTTTCATTTTACAGGTAAGGAAACTGACGCCACCAGGAGTTAAATGACTCCCCAAAAAGAATATTCTTCTTTTTTTTTTTTTTTGAGATGGAGTCTCGCACTGTCGCCCAGGCTGGAGCGCAGTGGTGCAATCGTGGCTCACTGCAAGCTCCGCCTCACGGGTTCATGCCATTCTCCTGCCTCAGCCCAATGAGTAGCTGGGACTACAGGCGCACACCACCGCGCCCAGCTAATCTTTTGTATTTTTAGTAGAGACGGGGTTTCACCATGTTAGCCAGGATGGTCCCAATCTCCTGACCTCATGATCCACCCGCCTCAGCCTCCCAAAGTGCTGGGATTACAGGCATAAGCCACCATGCCCGGCCCCCCAAAAGCTCTATCATATTTTTAATAATACATGATAGAGCTGGGATTCGGGTTTAGACATTTTGATGCTAGTGCCTGTAGGCTCTTTATCACGATAATATATTTCCTCTCGTAGTATTGTCTAGGGACATCTTGCATTTGTATTATTATATTTTTATTACATTTTTGCACATAATTCAATCATATTCTTCCAATCCATTGTGCCCTTCTGTAGTATTTATCTTCACCGTCCATAGATGATATTTATATTCAAAGATAGCAAGAACATAAATGAGGGAGAGAAAATCATTTGCTGATCCTTTTATCCCAAGCTAATAAAATGTTTCCTTAAACTGAAGCTATGCCCAAGGGTCACAGGTCATCTTTTCATCATTTTCAGCTCTCAGCTATATTTTACCCTTATGTGCTGTTTGACTCCCATAGGCACCGTTTAAGAAATTTGTTTCCATTACAGAACATGGTTCCTGCAAACTCTGGCACTCAAAGGCCAAGCTTGATAAATAACTTTACTTTGTCATCCTGATTTGCTCCAGAATGTCACTTTGTTTTCACACATTCGTTTCTAGAATCAAAACCTCCTTACTTCCTTTCAATCAGTTTAATCAGTGTCATCAATATTATGAGGGGGAAGAGTATCTTCAACACTGAACCCCCTTTCCAGGACTGGATTTATCCAGAGTTGGGTAGCTGCATTAAGGGGAGGCTATGCAACAGGGTGATGACAAAGAATTCAGTGATTAACTTCAGGGTGATAGAGCACGAATGCACTTTTTCAAGGACAATTATTTACCAGAACATCCAGAGAAACAGAATTGCCTTTGCTTTCTTGGAGTTCTCACCTTAGAAAAAAAAAATTCTACTACCAGAGGGCTGGTTTATCCCATAGCAGGGTATACCTTTTAGAAGCAGCATCACCATGTTGGCGTGGCTGCCTGTCATATATTATGAATATCCACTCTTCCAAATCAAGTCACCTTATCATTCAGCTACAGAGCTAAAGGATGTTTTCATTCCATGATCTATACAGCACAAATCAGGAAATTATTTTTGTTCTTTCATGGGTTTCAGGTATAGAGCTTATATAAATCTGGCCTGACTCTCATTCCCTTGGGCAGCAAACCTACATCTCTCACCTGTCAGATGCTGCTGGAGTTTTTCTGGTTAGAGCATACTCTGACACCAGGTTTTGTTAGGATCCCCTTGTATCACAGGATCTCCACACATTTTTTGAAAAAACGAATGTGACAGTTACAATTTTCCTCTATGTCACTCTAGTACCAGATAAGAAAGTGATAATAATAATGCTATGAATGATAAAATATACAAATTTACTATGTGGCAGGCAATGTGCTAAGTATTTTGCATATATTATTTCATGCATTAGGAAGAGAGAATTCTAATGCCCATTTGTCAGATGAAGACATTGGGGCATTAAGAGCATTAATAGCTTGCCCAAGATCATAGAACACAGGCAATCTGATTCCAAAACCTACTGTTACTCTCTCATCCTCTATATACTGCAGTGTTTGAAGAATTTCCTGACTTCCATTCGATTTTTCTAAACATATTCTGTTGCCACTCAATTTCTCCAGTCAGAATGGTTTTTAAATTACACTCACAGACCTATTTTCTTCTTTTATACAGTATTTATAGCTGCTGATTTTGATAGCTGAGAATAGTACCATATAAATAATGATGTAAGACCTGAGGCAAATCACTTAACCCCTCTGAACTTCAGTTTCCTCATTTGTAGGATGATGAAATAATAATACTTGCCTCACAGGGTTGTTTGAAGATCAAATGCTGTAATGCTGGCAAAGTGCTCTCAATGAATAAATGTTAGCGCAGTTCCTTTCCTTTTCTTACAAGTGCCAGGATTAGAAAATGTGGCCAGACTTGTAGCAAATTTGAATACTGTAAGGATTCCTTATTGATTAAATAATTAATTTCTCATCCAGTTCCCAAAAGGATTTGAAGGAGCTTGATGAACATAAATTAAAATAATCCCTATAAGTATACATTATGTTTCTCTAATTTCATGCTACCTGTTACACTATTCTGCCCACTTATTTAATTAATTCATTCTGGCAGTCAGTCACTCACTCACTTATTCCTTCAAGAAATATTGATTGTATATGTACTATTTGCCATTGTTTTGTGTGCTAGACCACTTGGCTTAGAAATCCTTTTCCATTGTCCAGTTCTTTTTTCCTCCTGCTCTTCTGGTAGTCATCACCTGTTCCTTTTAGACTTTTATTCATTCGTCAACCAATTGTAGCCTGCCTGACTTCTGATTGTTATGGCCCCCAAATAGCTTCTTAAATGCTAAACTCAATATATTTTATTTATCTTCATCCTTCTTGATCTGTTTGCTGCATTTCACAGTGCTGACATTTTCTTTCTAATTAGAACTTTCTGGTGGTTTCTTTGATAGGACATTCTCCTTGTTCTCTTTTCTCACACTGTTTTCTCTGATTCCATCATACACTTCTCTTCATTATCCATCCCTTAAGTGTTGTTGGCCCATAGGTTTCAAGTCTAAATAGATTCTTCTTTCCTATTTCTTTGCTAGGATTTTAGTTACCGTGTATGTGTTAGTTACCCTAAATAAAAAATCTGTGGACTAGAATTGTCTTTCAAGACTCAGACTCATATATATTCTTGCCAACTAAACATTTCACACACCCCAACCTGATAATAGCTAAAACAATTTATTTTCCCCCAGAAACATCTACCTTTTCCTCTTAAATTCTCTGCACCCTTTCACCAGTCATGGTGCTTGGAACTAACTTAGGATATACTACTGAATTCACCTTATCCATGAATTTCCCATGTGTAATCAATCACCAAGTCTTCTCAAATCACCTCCCAAATATGTTTCCGTTCCATTTTGATCACCTCTATCTTAGTTGAGACACCTAGCCTTCTTTGTTCAGACAAATGCAATAGTCTCCCGACTCTTTCCCTGCCCTCAAATTCACCAGCTCAAACCCATCCTCTCAGAAATGCTTGGCATCTGAATAATAATCTGGACATGTTCACCTTTTGCTTAAAGTGTGCAAGTATCTATCATTGTCTATTTAAGTAGTGTTCAACATGGCTCTCTGAAAGCCTTAAGGATTATTGGAAGTAATCCAGGGTCCCTGTGGTGGTGATGGGGCTAGGAGGGGAAATTTAAGCGGTTTCTGTCTTCTCACTGCACTCTTACTCTGTACTTCCCTGCTTAACCAGACTAGTTCCATTTTTATCCTTTTGGATATTTTAGTTCCACAAAGCGTTTTCTTTTAGGTAAATGGATGAAAAAGGTAGAGGGCAGGGAGGGAACTGAGTGCTTTAACAAAGTCTGAAAGCCACCAGCCTCTGTGATAACAGTCTACATTGCCTCCCCACTGACCAACTTGTCAGCCCAATCCCTTAAAACCCTCTTGCCTTTTAATTTATGCTTCATCACACTCATCTAAACACTTACTTGATTAAAAAAAAAAAAAAAGATGGGGTTTTACTATGCCATTGACCATAGAAAAATATTCCATTTGAATTAGGCCAATTCTAAATTTGTTTCTTCTTGGATTCATGAATTTGCTTTATGTTGCACAGTTGTTTCCTAGAATCGAGATACTGAATTCTAATCTTTTCAGTTTTCATGCTTATTTCCAGGTGGTTGGCTTTTTTCCCTTGCTATTCAAAGTGATCCCATCCTTTTCATCAGTATGGCAGGTGGCCTTATAAAAATGAGCATCTGTGAGGCTTTCTAAGAGACCCTTCAGGGATAAGTTGAGAGCCACATTTTGACCTGTTTATGTTTGGGGTATTTTTTAAAAATAATTTTTCCAGGTTACTTTAAAAATGAACCATACAACTCTGTGCACTAACTAGGCAAGTATTTTCTAGTCAGGAAACTCAGCTGAATGAGAACTGGAATCTAAAATAAAAGTCGTTTCTATTTGCCTAAGTGCCATTCTCAATATAATATGCCTTTTCAAAAAGTATTCATTAATATGCATTTTAAGATTTTAATTTAGAAACAGTCTATCATTGATCACCACTCTGTTTACATTTTAGCAGTCTGCTGAGAGCACACTGTTAGATTCTTTTATATGTTGCTTTTCCTTCTTCCTTCCTTCTTTATTAGCCTCAACATCTTCCTCTGGGATCTTTATTGAAAAGATCAAGAGTAGAGGTTTTAGATTTCATAAATATTGCAACAGTTTCATGCTCTTTGGAGAATGACTCCTTCAGATCAAAATGGCTTCCTATGGGGGCAGAGAGTTTTTCAAAGCCTGCAAACCACAAAGAGTAAAACAAAAAGCTATCCTCAATAAACACACAAACATAATATTACGTGGGGCCAATAAATAAGTGTCATTATGTAAGAGGTCCTCAGATATTTTAAAAATTTTATGCAAAATTATGAACTGAACATGCTAGAGTCTCTGGCCTGTACAACTTCTGAATGACTGGGATAATTTTGTTAAAAAGCTAAAGAGAATTCTGTTAGCCTTTTAAGAAATTGATCACCACCATCATAAAAGTCTCTGGTGAGGAAATATTCCATTGTGCTGAAGTCTGTTTTGAAAAAAACTGATTAGTTTTTTGTTGTTTGTTTGTTTTGTTTTGTTTTTGTTTTTTAGCTCACTCAGCCTCAAATATTGTATGCATATTCTGGGATATGTGTTTGGGTGCCTGTAGGGAGTGTGGGAAAAGGAATTGGGAACAAGAAGTTATGTAACAAATGATAGAAATCACTATATTGGTACCTTATAATTTGGGTATATGATTTGGAATAGGACTGATCACAAATAGGTGATATTTGTGATAGGGTCACACTAATTTTTAGTATGTTACAGAGTTAAAAAATTTAAAGCATTGGAGACAGAAAGCCTGGTCAAACCACTTAGAGGTTTGGATAAATCTTTAACAAGTAAATGAAACAAAATATTTAATCTTTCAGTGTTTCATGTGATGGTTAGATCCAGGACTCAGAATGTTGGGTTGCTGCGATGGAATACAGAGAGGAATTTGTGTAGTTCAGCTTCTCAACTTGTGCAATAGAACCCTGAATTTACAGAGTAAGATTTAAAAAAAAAAATGGAGAAAAGAATAGAAGGGCCCCAGTGCAGTTTGTTCTTGCTCCAATGTTTTTGGAATTAAAAATGGCAAAGATACAGATTATTGCTTCCTCATTATGACACCCACTTCAACCCTGCATAAAATAAGCAAAATCTTGGTATTATTATACTTATAAAGGTGTCTTGTATCATTCTTATAACTGGCCTTCAAGAAGACAAGATCCCCTGATTTCCCGGTGTCTCAATGCTGGTTGCAATTTAGAATAATTAGAAGCACTTTCTCAGCTTTAAAAGCACATTGATCCCCAGACTCCTTCATTAAATCAGGAATAAGGGGAGGGTCCTTGGTGTCATTTAATAGTTTCCCATATGATTCTTTTTTTAACCTTTATTTTGCGTTCAGGGGTACAGGTACAGGTTTGTTATATAGGTAAATTATGTGTCCTGGGGATTCGGTGTCCAGATTATTTCATGACCCAGGTAATAAGTATAGTACCTGACAGTTTTTTTTTTTTTTTTAATCCTCACGCTCCTCCCACCCTCCACCCTCGAGTAGCTCCCTATGTCTGTTGTTTCCTTGTTTGTGTCCATGTGTACTCAGTGTTTAGCTTGCACTTATAAGTGAGAACATGCAGTATTTGGTTTTCTGTCCCCGTGTTAGTTCGCTTAGGATAATGGCCTCCAGCTTCTTCCATGTTACTGCAAAGGACATGATCTCATTTGTTTTTATGGCTGTGTATTATTCCATGATATTCCATGTATATGCACCATGTTTTCTTCATCCAGTCTACTGTTGATGGGCACTCAGGTTGATTCCATGTCTCTGCTGTTGTGAATAGTGCTGTGATGAATGTATACGTGCATGTATCTTTATGGTAGAATGATTTATATTCCTTTGCATATATACCCAGTAATGGGATTGTTTGTGATTGTAATGCACAGCCACAGTTGAGAGATCCTGTTCTGACTTATATTTTATAAATGGTAAAGCTAGGCATTTTCCTTAATCACTACTTTTATCACTGACTCATAATCTCTTCTAATTTGTTATTGGCCTTTGAATGAAATCTAAATTCTGTCCAGTTTTCAGCATGTTCATTATCTCACAGTGAGCATTCTACAACTCACATATCTGCTCAAGACATGCAGATCTCTCTACCAAAAACTTACCATGCTCATCCCAGCTCACCTTTCCTTTGCTAATGTAATTTTTCTCATTTGCATAAATAACTCTTCTGTCTACTTTGCCTCATGAAATCCCATTCAACATTGATGATATTCCTCTGTCCCAGATAAATTCCCAGTTGTGGTTTTTACTGCACAGTCTAGCACCAAATGTCATACTGTCTTGTAGAATGTAGTGTCCATGGAATTTTTTTTCAGCAAAAATGTATTGAGCATCCACGATATTTCACTATACCAGGATATTTCTGTTTTTCAAGAAAGGCTATACTTATATTGCAGTGACAAACAAATTGAAATTCTTAGTAGCTCAGCAAAGGAGAGGTTATTTCTAACACATGAAAACTTTATTGTGATTCCTTTACCAGTGCAGTGACTCGGTGATTTAGGGTGACCTATCTCATTGCTCTGATGTCTAAAGACAAAGTATCCATTTTCACCAAAGGGAAAATGCTAGTGGTGTCAGCCTTCACTTCTTAAATTGCTTGGTCTGAATGTGACTCATAACACTTACGATAAGCCACTGGCAAGAAATACATGGCCCTGCCTAATTGCAAGCATTGCTGGGAAATGTGGGAAGCATGTGATGTTTAGAATGATGGCAAATGTCTCTGCTGCATGTTTTCAGTTTGCAAGCTCATCTCTCCTTTGCTACAACTCTAAAACATTGAAAGGTGTGTATTACATATCTAGTATCATTTTATAATTACCACTATTATTATATTTATAGATATGGATAGGTGAAATGACTTAACATCACCCAACTGTATAGTGCATGGTGACTATATACATAGTTGACTTTAAATTCCGCAATTCATAAGCCATAGACTCCTTGAAAGCAGAGGCCAAGTATTACCTTCATTCATTGGCAAATGAGATAGCTATTTGTCAATAAATGGTATCTGATTCAACTGGTAGACTCTACTTAAAATTCAAATACCTATTGGCTTTTATTCTTTATTGTGCTTCAGACGTTCCTAGGTAGAAAGTGAGCATGAATGAGTGATTAATTCACTGATTAATGAAAGAATAATTAATTCTGCTTAAGAGAATTTCACTGCTTGAGTCTTGTGTTCTACCAGTGAGTGACATTTACAGGTTTTAGGTACAGAAAAGGTAAAGGTAGTGCGTGAAGGGGAGAGAATGAAAAAAAAATAAAGTCATAAAAAGTTCACATTAAAACTTTTTGTGTAGATAGTATGTATAATGTTCTGGCAGTTTTTATATGGTCTTGAAATGTCAATTTCTATTTAATGAGATCACATATTGTCAGTTTGAAACAAATAAACAGAATAATTTCCAACTAGAGCTAAAAAACGTAAGCTATGCTGTAGTCCAAAGACTTGATCTACCAGACCTTCTGAGAATAGGTCTCATGGTTGGTTCTCAATTTTATTTTATTTTATTTTTGCTTGTAGCACTAAATATTCTGCCTAAAAAGTAGAGTGTAGAGTGCATAGGAGAAGAGTTAAGAAGGAACTGACTTGATGATCTGAAGTCTTGCAAAAACCTGCAATGTGTTATGGGCAAAAGAGTCTGAGAGTTTACAAGTTTCTTCTCCACATCCCTGGCTTCCCTCTCATGATGGCTGCCATGGAGCCAGAATACTGGCTGAATTGATGACCTGTAACAATGCCACCCTCTAGGGAAAGGGACAGATACAATCATAAGTAAGGGAGGTGCTTCCTTAGTAGAAAGACCATGGGTCTTAAAACCAGACCATCTTGGCCTGAAACCAGGCTCTTTTACATTTTAGCTGTGCGTTTGCAGAATTTAACCTCTTAAAATCTTGTCTTTCCTGTAAAACAGTACACCAATACCTATTTTATAATAATTACTAGAGGATCAGAAGTAGTAAGCACCTACCTTATTTCTTGATTTAGAAAAAAATTTAGTAAATGTCATGGCTTAAAGAAAGTTACAGAAGGCAAGCACTGCATGAGTAGGTTAACTCAGTTTAGCACCGTTCTTATGTGACAAACTTGCAATTTTTTTATTTGAACTGAAATTTCCTAGTTTTAAAATAGTATCCTCATTTTACTTGCCAATTAGCTGTCACAATATTTGAGATAAGATTAATGGTATCAGGAACTCAGCAAATATAATTATATGAAGACTGACATAAAATTCTAAGGTATTTGGGGTTTCAAGTCTCTATAAAATCTATATAGGTAGTTCCTGCCATTATCTTTTGATTCCAGGACATCTCATCTACTTTTATGTCTGTATACATGTATATCTCCATCTATTTCTTGTGCCTACAATTCATTGCCCTTGAACTACAGAATCCTCATGGGTTAACAGCAGATAAGACATTTTGGAATTATGTATAATCAGGTATTCAGTGACTCAATTTGGGTACTCAGTTGAATCTAGATTTTTTATTCACCGATTTACTCACTATTCAATGGATATGCACTGAGTACCAAGCACTGTTTTAGACATTTTGTATACCTGTAATTCAGTGAATGAAACAAAGTTTTCTAAATGTATGGGGATTACATTTTAATGGGAAGAAACGAGACAGTAAATGGTAAACATAATAAAAATATTATATAATATATTGGAAGGTGACAAGTGTTATAAGAAAAAAAAAAAAATACAGGGAAAGGAGAATTGAGAGTGTCCTGGCTAATGGTAATAGAGGGAGCAGATTTTAATGCTAGATAGAGTTACCAGGGATCATCTCATGAGAACGTAATATTTCAGCAAATTCCTGAAAGAAATAAGGGGTTTAGCCACACAAATGTATGGGAAAGAGAGTT
This sequence comes from Piliocolobus tephrosceles, assembly GCF_002776525.5. Classification (NCBI taxonomy): domain Eukaryota; kingdom Metazoa; phylum Chordata; class Mammalia; order Primates; family Cercopithecidae; genus Piliocolobus; species Piliocolobus tephrosceles. The sequence continues at coordinate 97,187,118 of NC_045444.1, forward strand.
CCAGGCAGAAGGAGTAGCAAATAGGTCACTATGACTGGAGAGGACTAAGGAAGAAGATGACTAATAATAGGAGGTTATGAAGGTAACATGGGCCAGCAGGTAGACAATGTAGGGCTCTCTGTGACATTGTAAGCTATTCCCCCCCCTCCCCCCGCTTATTTACTAAAATAGCAAGTAGAATCAAACATATGCAATGTGATAGCAACAGTGAAACACTCAAGGAGAATAACACATCTGCAAACGTTGCTAATTAAAGTCACGTTGTTGTTAACTACAACATGTTTAGTCTTGTAGGAAAAACTTTAACATTAGAGGGTAAGTACTTTACTGGCCATCAAGTGTTTGAATATTATACTTAGTCTGTATCCTAATATGTAACACATCCCTTAAGAAAGAAATCTTAATTAAACTTACAGTTACACTTTTCTATGTTAATAATCACTCTTTACCATAAAAAGAGTTTTTCAAAATATTTCTTCAGGTTTTGTTTTTTTAAATTCTGCTGAGTTTTGAAACATATTTTCTTATAGTCAGTACTCAGTGGAAATGAGAAACAGCTGGCCAACATCTTGCATAATCTATCATGTTGGTAATAATTATTATTAATTTACCTGGAGAGTGGTCTCTTTTCCCAGATAAAACATAATATTCTATAATCTTCTGTCATAAGCACTCTTTCCTATTTTAGTTCTTTGGGATTATAATTGCTATTTAAATTTAATGTATTTTTACCTGATCAGCACTTAATTTTTTCTAATTTACATCAAATCAGATTTAAAATTATTTGAATAAATTATTTGTATAAATCATGTTAAAACTACTAGTTACTTAGGAAAGAAAAATTTTGAATGAATTCTCAAAATTTCCAAAGCATTAACAGTGTATAGGTTAATTCCTATACCTTATTTTGTTAAAATAGTCAAAGACATATGAAATGCACTGGTTATTTGTTGCTGTCTTATCAACTAACAAAATTTACAAATGTAACATAAATATGACAACTTGATTTCCAAGCTAAAGAATAAGTTCATTAGATACTCATCTAATCTTTGGGAGACAGAACATGATAGAAATTCATGAAAAATAAATTATAGTTCTTAGAGTATTTTTTAGGATACAACTTCCTGGGAAAGGTGGCCTCAGAAGATGTAGATGTGTCTTGCCACCTGTTATCATGGGAAGACAATTGGCTAATGCATTCAGGTAATAAAATATAGCATCCAGCTCATTCCCTAATTCTCATGGAGATCTTAATGGAGTGAGGAACCTACCAATTCAGAGAAACTCAGCAGTGTAGATTCACTACCTTTGTACTATTTGTGGTGAGGTTATGTTAACCCTGAAGGCCCTACCTCATCCTTATAGAAGGAATGTATTGCGGTGACACAGTTACATGTATCCATAATTATTCCTTGCTATGTCATTTGGTATACTTGAGCTTTCAGTGAACCTAGCTGGGTCATAGCCACAACCTACCAAATAGTGCTAACAGAATGAACAGTTTAGATATTGCCTGCAAAAGCTTGGATTACTTGCTCGTAATAACTAATTTTAACCAGAAGAATGTCATGGGTTTTGCTGAGGATTCACTCAGTGTTTTATTTCTCATTTCAAACTATAGTCAGTTATATTAGTCAATCCAGATCATCAGAGAGAGTGTGCAAAAAGTATTGTACAGTATTATTTTAAAAATATACAGTCACAAAATAAATACCCTCTGTTATTAATTTCCATAATGGAAATTAAAATGCAAATCAAAAAAATTAATTACCAAAGATATGTTAATTTATAAGCATAAAATATCTTCTCTTTTGAAGAAATTTTAAAATCCAGATATCATTTATTCCTTATTTTTTTATACTTATTTTCAGCCATAGGAATCCTACATAGATGCCTGATTGCTCTCTGGTTTCTGCCAGCAAATATGCTCTGAGTCATTTTCCCCAGAAATGGTAGAGATAACAAAGGACACCCAAAATTGTATTAATTCATACTTCCAATTTTCCAAAATAAAATGTGTCAATAGTAAGCTATCAGAGCACAACCTCACAATTATAATATTTAGAAAATATATATAATTTCTTGATGATAACAGCATTCTGTAATTCAAGCTCGAGGTTCCTTATCCAATGTGGGGGCGGGGGGGGGGGGGAAGATTAAAGAACACACTTGAAAACTACAATCTTATTTCCAACCAGTGACCCAAGTAGGAACCTGACTGTTACCTAGAGGATAATAGCTGAGCATTTTGGAGGGAGTGAGGATTGAATGGAGAAAATGGGAACAGAAAGAAGCTTAGTTTCAGCTTCAGCCTGTGTGTTAATTCATGCTGCTTATCCAGAATATATTGTGGGATGAAATTCAATTAGGAAAACCTTTTATTAAGAAGGTAATAGTAACACTATTGGCACTGCTTAGTTTTGGAAGGTTCAACTTGCTTCTGTATGTGTTTTCAAATCTACACTAACTCTCTTTTCTTTCCCTTTTCTCTTTATTTCATTTATTTGTCTTACATATGCCTTTTGGTATCCCTCTTATTATGAGAGATATAAAATTAATAATTCCTATGTAATATTTATTGAACTCTTAGTACCAGATGCCTTGTCAATTGCCTTTTCATAATTATCTATAAAGTAGGCATCACTGTCTCACTTTTATTAACCAAAAAAAAAAAAAAAAAATGAGTAAACATAGAAAGCGTGTTGTTTACTGTAATTTACATTTTGTTAAATGGTGAGGCTGGAATTTATCTTTTCAAAGAAACAGCTTTTGGTTTTGTTGATTTTTCTCTATTGTATTTCTATTTTTCATTTAATTTATTTCTGCATGAATTATTATTTATTTCCTTCTGCTTGCTTTAGGCTGGACTGCTCTTTTTCATCTAGTTTGTTAAGGTACATATTTAGATGATTGATTTTTGTTCATATATATATATAGCCATAAATTTCTCTCTAAGCTCTACTTTCACTTTGTCTTATAATTTTAACTGGTTGTATTTTTATTTTCATTGGGTTAAAAATATTTCAAAAATTTATCTTGAGATTTATTGGTAATTTATATGATACTTAGAAGTGTGTTGCCTACTTTTCACATATTTTGGAATTTACTTGTGACCTTTCTGCTATTGGATTCTATTTCCATTGGGGTCTGAGAATATATTTGGTATGATTTCTATTGTTTTAAATTTGTTCGTGTGTATTTTATGGCCTGTAATTTGGTCTATCCGGGTGAATTTTTTTTTCAAGCTGGAGAAAATGTGTTTTTTGCTGTTGTTGGATGGAGTGTTATATAAATGTCAAGTAGGTCAAGTTAACTGATTATGCTCTTCGGGTCAACTTTATCTTTACTGATTTTCTGACTGCTTAATTTGTTAAGGAGGAAAAGAAGAGTGTTGAATCGCCGATTATAATAGTGAATTCATCTGTTTCTACTTTACGTTCTGTAAGTTTTTGCCTCCTGTATTTTGATGCTTAGTTTTCAGGTGCATATATGTTAATTACTGTTATGTATTTTTGGATAATTGATCCCTTTATCATTATGTAATGACTCTTTTTATCCTCAGTACTTTTTATTGTTCTGAGGTTGGTTTTGTCTGAAATTAATGTAGTTCTTGAACTTTCTTTTGTGTAGTGTCATCATGGTATAGTTTTGTCCATCCCTTTAATTTTTGTCTATCTGTATTTTTATATTTAAAGTAGGCTTCTTGTAGACAGTATACAGTATAGTTTCTTGTAAATAGTATATAGACAGTATATGGTTTATTTACTCTGATCTCTGTTTTCATTGGTACATTTGCCCCACTTCCATTAAAAATTTATTAATATAGTTGGGTTAATATCTACCATGTCTCTCTTCTATTCATTGCATTTATTTTTCTTTCTTCTTTCCACACTTTGTCTTCTATTGTTTTAGTTGACTGTTTTGTATGCTTCCATTTTGTTCTCTCTCTTTGCATAGAAATTATAGTTCTTTTAAAAAAAACTAGTGGTTTCTCTAGAGTTTCAGTATACTTTTTTTATTTTAAATTTTAGTTTGTGTGTGTAAATAGTATAGTATACATATACATTTATGGGGTATATGAGACATTTTGATACAGGCATGCAATGCATAATAATCACATTAAAGTAAATGGGGTATCCATCACCTCAAGCATTTATCCTTTACAAAGAATCCAGTTATACTCTTTTAGTTATTGTAAAGTATACAATCAATTACTGTTGACTGTCAGTATACATTTGTAACTGATCTAAGTCTTCCTATAAATAACACTATACCACTTCTTATGTAAGGTTCTTTATTATAAAGTATTTCCTATTTCTCCCTCCTTTTCCTTATGACACTTCTGTCATTTATTTTACTTATTCATAGGCTATAATCACCCAGTAACTTACTGTTATTATTTTAAACAAAGTCTTCTTGTAGATGAATTTAGAGCAAGAATATTTTTAAAAATTTTTTCCCTCTGATACACTTTCTTTTTGTGTAGATCTGAAATTATGACCTACATAATTTTCTTTCTCCTTGAAGAATTTTCTTTTCCTTGAAGAACTTCATTTAACATTTCTTGTAGAGTAAGTCTTATGGTAATGAATTCTCTGTTTTTGTTTGTATGAGGAAGTAGTTATTTTCACTTATCTACTTAAGAATAATTTTACTGGTTATATAATTCTAGATTTTTTTTTAAAGACACTTTAAGTATTTTTCTTCTACTGCTTTTTTTTTTTTTTTGCAGTTTCTAATAGAAAATGAAAAATCCATTGTAATTTGTATCCTTATTTTTCTACCACTAGAACATTATTTTTTTTTTCTCTGATTTTGGTTTTCTGCAGTTTTGTTTTGAAGATGAAATTTTGCTCTTGTCAACCAGGCTGGACTGCAATGGCATGATTTTGGCTCACTGCAACCTCCACCTCCCGGGTTCAAGCGATTCTCCTGCATCAGCCACCTGAGTAGCTGAGATTATAGGCGTATACCACCACTCCTGGCTAATTTTTGTATTTTTAGTCGAGATGGGGTTTCACCATGTTGGCCAGGCTGGTCTCATACTCCTGACCTCAGGTGATCTGCCTGCCTCGGCCTCCCAAAGTGCTGGGATTACAGGTGTGAGCCACCGCACCCAACCTTCTGCAGTTTCAATTTAATGTGTCTAGATTTAATTTTGTTGTTGCTGTTATTCTGCTAGATGTTTAAATATTCTGAATTTATAGTTTAGTGTCTGTCATTAACTTTAAAATTGTTTCGGCAATTATTATTTTAATGTTCTACTCTCTTTTTATATTCTGTCTCATAGTCCAATATCACTTATGTTATACATTTAAAAATTTGTCCACAACAGTTTTTGGATGTTATTGTTTTATTATTTTCCCCATTCTTTTCTCTCTTGGCATGTTAGCTTTGGAAGTCTCTAGTGATATATCTTCAGGCTCACTAAGTCTTTTCTCCATTGTGCCCAGTCTACTAATATCTCCATCAAAGACATTTTTTCATTTTTGTTATGGTGTTTTTTAAAATTTTTATCATTTTCTTTTAATTATTTCTCAGAATTTCAATCTCTTTGCTTACACTACCCATTTATTCTTGAATGTTGTCTACTTTTTCCATTAGAGTTCTTAGTTTATTAATCACAGTTATTTTATATTTTCTGTCTAATAATTCCAATGTCTATGTCATATCTGAATCTGGTTTTGATATCTGCTTTGTCTCTTCAAACTGTGTTCTTTGCCTTTTGAATATCTTCCATTTTGTTGCTGTTGAAAACCAGAATGCTATATTGGGTAATAATAACTGAAGTAAATAGGGCTTTAGTGTAAAGTTTTATGTTAATCTGCTTTTTCAACTGTTTCCTGTAAGTGTAAGTGTTAGCTTTTCGTGTCTTTCTTTTCTTTTTTTTGGCTTTGAGTTTCTCTAAGTTTCCCTCCTCAAACAGTTGTCTTGCAGCTCTTTCAACTATAATCTACTTGAGACTTGGCATGGTAGTAAGGCATAGAGAAGAAAAAAATGTTCTGTCATCTTATAATTTTGGTGGACTTGTTTCGGGACTGTGACCTTCAATTGTTTCTATTAGGCTACACTGTTTCTCCCCTGGACTAGACAGGAGAGCTGGAAGGGGCTAAAATGGGAGAAATGCCCTTCCCGTAGGTCTGGTAAAGTCTTTTTCTCTGGAGAGTAGGCCTGTGTTATGAAGAATCTTTAGGGCTTATTTCACAATGATTACATTTCCTTCCCCTGCAAGAGCTACAAGAAAATCTTTCTTGACTCTTCACCATGAAAACTTTATGAGGTCCCCGGAGGTTAAAACCCGTGAATATGTGGGATCCCTCTGAACACTTTTGGCCCCAGTACTTTCTCACTTTCAAGACTGTCTGCATTCAGCTTCTACTAATTCATCAAAGTGATCATTTTAAATATTCTACAGTAAATGGCTCTAGCAGCTTCTCCTCCAGGTAAGCAGATCTTATCTGTCTCTCCAAGTTTCAAGTTTGCCCTGAGACCTCAGCTGTCTGAATCCAAGGAAAATCATTTATTTTCACTTCATTCTTTTGTTGTTGTTGCTGTTTATTTCTTTTTGTAAGGATGAGAATGACAGTTCCTAAGCTCTTTCATGTGAACACTGAAACCCGAAGTCTGAGGCTGGGATTTAAACCTGGATCTGCCTGACTTGGATGTTTAGATGTTTTCTTTATGCAATGATTCATTAATTTTTAAAAATCCCATCATTAATAAGATTTGATTTTCTAGTTAAACATTTTTAAAATGGCATTTTCTTACATTTCTAGTTTTTCTCTCTGAGTTGAGTCACAGACGTATGTGAGTTTCATGTAACTGTCCATAGTTACATTAAATAAAATGGAAAATTAGGTGTAACTGGGCTGAAATGGACAAAATAGACATTATAGTACAGGTTATTTTTGCTTTAGTTTCAAGTTGCCGTAATAAACAGCTTATATACAGGCAAATAGTGAAGTACTTAAAAAAAAAAAAAGCAGTAGATGGCGTAAACAGAAAAATTGAGAGCAGGTAGGACAAGACTGGCCATCTAAGTGGGCCATTAAAGGAAGACACATTTGACTATATTGCTCCACAGAGAGCTTCTTGGTGTAGGTTTATGAACTCTGGGAGGAAGGCCAAGTTAGGCCTAATTATATTTAGATTAACTCTGCAGTGTAAATGCCTAACCTTTTCTCAGTTATTTTTTTTTTCTTTATCTCTGTTTTCTTTATTTTATTTTTTTGAATTTTGGAGTGAGCCCATAGGTCTTCTTTGAACTTTCTACTATATGTGTGCTTTAATCAGCTATTGCTTCTTTATCTTTCCATAAAAATTAAGAGATGACAATCTGTTCACCCTTATGCTGAAAGAAAAAGATATTCGTAATACATTTTTAAATAAAAACAAGTTGCAAAAAACCCACACCTATCATTGCTGCTTGTTTGTTGTCTCCAAGTTTTAGGTGAATTATTTCCCTTTAAATAGCATCAAGAAAATCCGAGAATAATATATTTGGGCTTTAGACATTGTAGAGAAGTGAAAGAATCATTTCTCTATGTCTGTTATTCCTGGAGTATTACTTTTTTATTTTTATTTTTTGTTTCCTCCCCCAATGAATGCTTGTTTTGCTGTTATTTTTTCTTTACCCCAGATGACAGGTGAGAGGATCTTTGCTTTACAATGTTATCTTTGAAAGTGGTACATACATGTTTTCCTAACATATAATACTACAGTAGAGTAGTCCTTAACCATTTCTGAGGTCACAGATACTTCTGAGAAATTGATGAAAGCCAAACATTTTTTTCAGAAAAAATTAATATACATATGAATTTTGCATGTACAGTAATTTCAAGAGATTTACAGATTTTTTAAAAACAAAAGTTTCTGATATTCAGGTTAAAAACACTTGACATATATTTGTATCTCACAGGTGACTACTGCCTTTTGCAAGACATGTGGTATAAAAAGTTTTGCTGAGTCTGTAACAGAGAAGTAGTTTCTCCCTGATTCAACACTCTGTGACAATATTCTTTACCTATGAACTTTCTGTGCACGACAATAGGATTTGTTGAGAATGACTGGAACCACTGTGTGTACTAAGAACAATACCGAGATTACTGTGCATATTTATCTGTATAACAAATTATCAAAGATATTTAAATAGTTTCCTGTTTCTCTTTGCATCATACCCTTAGTTGTTGTGACTAAGAGATTGGCCTTGAGTTGCTGTGACTAAGAGATTGGCCTTGCTACAGCGGGGGTTCTTTGTTCTCCTTCTGTGTGATCTTATCTGTACTGAGAAGTTGGCTTTTTGCTTTAGTGAGTTATTCCTAGGGCTTAGATTTTGCTTAGAAATTTTCTCAAAAGGCAGGCTTTGACAACTGGGAATTGATTTTTGCAGGAGGCTTTCTTAATCTCTAATATATTTTACAATATAATGACTATGGCAGGGTGAGAGAGTGGAGCTCTGTAACCTTTTAACTAGAGTTCATAGTGTTGGTATCTGTGCTTTTAAATAATAATTTAGGTATAGAACATGGCAATCAGGCATCATCCCTGACAGGAGCAATGGAGAGAAGTAGACCTCTATCTGCCTGTGTGAAAAGTGGTTAGGAAGAAACAGTTCCATTACAACAGGCAAACACCAATATGTGTATATGCATGTGTATTTGTAGTTTGTGTGTATGCATGTAGTCAAGGTACTAGTTAGTTCTCTCAGATTTATGCAAATTAGCCTGTGCTTTGAAAAATGGTTTGATGAAGACATCTCGAATTTGTAAGGGGGATGACAATATGCATGTGATTGGCATGAACTAATTGAACATAATGTCCTAAGCTGTTGTTTGCCAGGCAGTTATTGAATGGTGTAAGAGAAATGTCGTCATTCTGCTTTACTGTAAGATAGGTTTTCATCAACAAAAAGAAGAAAGAATATTAAAGCTCTCTTTATATCATCATGCCTATTGTGTAATTTCTGTGTCAACAGATGATATAGTGATTACATAGTGCTAAGAATATAGAATTTGGAATTAAAAAAAACAAAAAAACAAAAAATAAAGAATTACCAGTGGAGTCCTGTGTCTACCACTAATTTGCTGTGAGATCTTTACTACCCTCAGAATCTAATCCTGTGAGGAGGGATAATAACAAGATATACATACCAGATTGCTAAGAATTCACTGAAAGAATGCATGTGAAGTGCTTTGCAGAGTGCCTGGTATATAATACATTCTGAATAAACATAAGCTATTATCATTGACACTGCATTGTCTTCTAAGTTGGTATTTCTCACTTAGTGTTATTAAAATGGGCTCATGGGTGTGAAGGACAATTAACTCCCATGATCTGAACCTAACTCTGTAAAATGTTCAGAGCAAACATCCTCATTTTCTTGTCTGTATTTATGAACAGACTTAAAGCAAAAACATCTGTTCTTTTTGGAGTCTTATTTGGTAAAGCTCTCACCCATGTCTCAGTCTCCATTCTTTTACTAACTGTCTTTTGTGCTTGCCTTGTTAATTAACAGTTTCCTGCTTAGCAAGGCATATTTTACCTTGAGCCTTAATTCCTTCTGCCATTCTCTCTGAAATGGATCCAATTTTCAGATATCCTTGTCAGTATAGGTTGCTGATGAACCATAAGATGAACAGATGACTCAATGGTTGTGTTATTGGTATACTTCCAGGCACAATTAGAGCTTGCACGTATTTTTCTCCTCCTCTTAAACTATTATCTATATTACCCAGTGTGTTGACACTTTCTGTGGTAATTTTCTAAATTATATTCTAGTTATTTGGCTAATTTTTCTAAGTAATACTGAATCAAAGATGGTACCCGGATGAAGTCTATTGTTGAAGCACAAATAACCTCCTCCGTAGGGCATGCATAAGTAACCAGTAAAGACCAGAACATTTCTAATTTCTGTAGCATCTATTCTGAAGCTCAATACTTTTCTTAGTTGTTCTAGGAGGGCATGAGCTTCTTTATTCATAAGGCATCTTTCTTTTGCTCAGATATTTCCCCATGTATCTTTTTTATAACATGGACACCTTAGTGTATGTTGTCAATTTCAGCTAGAAAAATAATTGTTTTGACAATTCAATAATTTCTCAAATCACAGTTACTAAGTCTCATATAGTTCACCTTTACTTTGTACCATGAGATTCAAAACTATTTTCATTCAATACTATTTTCTGTATGACATGACTTGACTATGGTTTTTTTTTTTTTTTTTTTTTTTTTTTTTGAGGTGGAGTTTTGCCCTGTCTCCCAGGTTGGAGCACAGTGGCACGATCTCAGCTCACTGCAACCTCTGCCTCTTGAGTTTAAGTGATTCTCTTGCCTCAGCCTTCTGAGCAGCTGAAATTACAGGTGTGCCCTACAACTCCCAGCTAATTTTTATATTTTTGTAGCTATAGGGTTTTACCATGTTGGCCAGCCTGGTCTTGAACTCCTGACCTCAAGTAATCTGCCCACCTCAGCCTCCCAAAGTTCTGGAATTACAGGCGTGAGCTACGGTGCCCAGCCTGTTTTCTATTATAATTTCTGTTTATTGCCTGTAAAACAAGTTTAAACATTGCATGAAAAATACAATACTTAAAGAAACAGAAGCACAGTATTTGATACTTGATACTTCTTTATAATTGATGTCATCCTGGGATTTTATTCAACACTGTGCTCAATATCTATATCTTTCATGGGTTCTGCTTTCTTGCATATTAACTAATTAATTTACTACTTTAAGGAAAAATATTTCTCTTATTTCTGAGGTAAGAAATTGAGGAACAGAGAAGTGCAGTGGTCTTACGTGGTCCCATGGTCTTATGTGGTCCCATGGTCTTACATGGTCTAAATACTTGGAGCAGAGAGAAACACTCAGGACTCCTGATTTGAAAGCCTTTGTTCTTTCCACTAGACAAAGCCAAACTTACAAAAGTGATGTTTATACTGGAACTAGTCTACAGAGTATCAGAAGAAATGATTGACTTTGAACATGCACTTCTATTAAAATTTGTCTTTCCTATCACCATCACTGATCCTGGAAGAATGCTTTTTATATGTCCAGGCACACAACAATGTGATTTCTAAATGATAGTAATGCTAAAAATAACATATTTTAGCAATGTCATTCCAGAAGCTAATCTATTGTGTAACAGCGATCTTTTCAGTTTGATGCTTTCTCTGCTGTGAAGAGAATGTGCAAGCTTCAGTATATCATGATGTCTCTTTTATTCATTTCTTTCAACTTTTGGTTTAGTGCTTATAAATTACCCATAACAGATTTGTAAGTGATACCTTAGTCATCAAATTTGGTAGCATGATCTAGGATCCTGGTGAAATATTTTATACAATGTTTTACATGCTAAAGAATTCTGCTTGTGGATGTCTTTATGTATCTATAAACCTTAAAACCTGACATCCTTGTAACACTGGTATTTCCTAAATAGGACTAATTTACACTCTGTGAGCTATACATGTTATTAAGTTTCTATATTACATAGCCCCTAATTTTGGCTGACATAATTTCTAACCCCTAGGACTTTTGAAGCCATGTGATGAAAAATTTAAAATAATTGGCATATTGGTCAGGAATCTCCAGAGAAACAGAACCAATACATACGAACAATAAAATTTATGCGTGTGTGTGTGTACTTGTATATAGAGATATTAACTGTGTGGATATATATTCATTATGTGTGTATACATTTCTGCATATATATATATATATATACATATATATACACACATACACACACACAGAGAAATAATGATACTAATTGATTAATTTTAATTGGTTTATGTGATTATGGGGGCTGGAAAGTACAAAATCTGTGCAGATTGGCAATTTGGTGACCTATTGATGTTGGTCTCCAGGCTAAAGGTAATCTGGAGAGAGAATCCCTTCTTCCCCTGGGGGACTTCAGTATTTTTCTCTTAAGGCCTTCAACTGTTTGGATGAGGCCCACCCACATTATGTAGAATAATCTCCAAGTCTACTGACTTAAGGTGAATGACATTTAAAAAATATCTTCCCAGCTACATCTAGACTGGTGTGTGACCAAACATCTGAGTACTATTGCCCAGCCAAGGGAACAGATAAATTAATCACCACAACTGGGTTGTAATGTTTTATATTGGTTTATTTAAAAAACTGGTGTTATTTAATTCCAAAAATGTTGTCCTAATAAAATTCCAAAGACTTTGTGATGAATATACAAGCTAATACAGTTTAGTCTAGAATTAGAGCTTTTGATTTTGAAATTTAGTCTTTTTTTACAGTGTTTACAGTATTAAATTATAAACTTAAATTCTTTGGGGTTAGTGATTATTATAAAGTAAGGCTTTTTGTTTTTTTAGTTTAACTTTTGCTAGTACTATAGCTAATTATATCAAGGCTAAAACCTTGATTGGCAGCATTCCACAGTGATGAGAAAGACAACTATTCTTTGTTAAATGATACGTAGTGTTTCATAATATTTCTGGGAACTTACACATACATTTTCTTTTAAAATATCTTGTTTAAAGATTTATTTAAATGAAACTACCATTGTTTTCTGTGTTGGTAACATTATTTATTATGTTATTTAATCTTTTATTTATATTTTATTGTCTTGTGGCTAATAGGCATTTAATAAGTATTAGTTCTCTACTTATAGTAAAAATTGAGTTTCTGCTAACAATACATCTTCACATGCACAAAAATATTCTTCTAGATAATTTTGTTTTTAAACTGTGCTTATCATTCCTTTGTTTTAATACTTCTCAAACTTAATATGTTTCAGTGGAATTGATGTAGCAGATCCTGGAGAAAGAAAGTATGTGTCCTCAGCATGTGGCTATTGATTCTGTCAGGATAAGTAAAGGTAGGCTCAATTACACTACACATAAAACAACTACAAAACCCCAGTGGCCTAATAAACCAAGGGCTCATCTGTTTCTTGTCTACATGTCTAACATGTGTCAATCTGGGAGCTCTGCACCTCATAGTTCTTAGAGAATCCGGACTGAGACTTGAATTTGTACATATGCACCGTGATGACTGTGCCAGGAGAAAGGATACTTACAGTGAGTTGTATATGCTCTTAAAACTTCCACCCAGAGGTGTCCCACAACACATCTGCTCACATATTGTCAACTAATACAAGTTACAAGGCCGTGTGCCTAACTGCGAAGTGGGTGAGGAAGTGGTAATTTGAATATGAATGTGGAAGGAGGGGAAGTGGAATACTTGTGAATAGTCCTGGTGACCATAATCAGGCACTGTTTCAGGTGTTATTCTATATCGGCAATGATTTTAGCTTTAAAACATGGCTAAGATTAGCTCATAAAGATATTTAGTTATTTCACATAATAAGGGTAGATAGGCAGTCTAAAAGTTGATATAGGAGCTCAAGGATGATATACAAGATTAGGCTTTTTTCATATATCTGTACTACTTTTCCCAGAATCATGGATTTTTGTCCTTAGCCTGGCCATCTTATGGTTTTCAGAAGACTTCTATAGCTATAAATATCAAATCCTCATTTGTCCACCCCAAATCAGGAAGGAGGAAGAAGATTTTCTTCTTTGATTTCTGTCTTGATTTTTTCTTTCTCTGTCTCTCTCACATCAGAAGGAATATTTTCCTTGAAGAAAAAATTCTGCTTTCTTAGCAGATTATCCTTTATTTTTCATTAGTTAGACCCTGTCACTGGGCAACTCTTAGATGCAGGAAAGATGGGAAAGTATCTGAAAATGGGTCAAAGGATAAGTGTAATCGATTTAGAAGACCATCATGCCTTTACTATCTTTCTTCATCTGGAGCTAGACACTTTGCCACTTGAACAAGATTGTACATCTAGAGTAAAAAAAAAAAGGACAAATGGTTATGGAGAGAACACAGGAGCACCTTTCACAAGGCGAAAACAAAAGCCTTCCAAATTGAATAAGGAGATGATAATTTGAAGTAAATCATTGAGCAAGACAGATTATCATGTAGTCTAACAAAGTTAAAAAGTATACTATGGGAGGATGAGATTGTTTTAGCTAGGGGGTCAGGTCAATCATTAAGGCAGTAACATATGAGCAGATTCTTGGGAAACTGAAAGGATTTCAATGACAGAAAGGGCATTCCAAGGTGGAAAATACTAAAGACAAAGGTACAGGAACATTAAAATGCTGAGGAATTATATTTACGAATCTAGGATTAAATGTAGAGCCATATATATTACATAAGAAATGGAACCCTTCATGGAGCCTTATAACTTTGGGGCATTGTGATCTGGTGGTTGGGAACAATTGCTCTAGACTTAGACAATGTCAACTCCATCTCAATTTTACCACTTACTAGTTGTGAAACATTGAGCAAGTATCCCAAGTCTTCATTTCCATACCTGTAACAAATGGAATAATAAATGATACCTACTTGTCTTAGGGTATGCCAAACTGCTGTAATGAATAGATGCAAAAATGTAATGGCTGAAATAAAATAGAAGTTTATTTCTTGTTTGTATAACAAGATAGTAGGCTCTGTGCCACGTAACCATTCAAGAACCCAGGATGACAACAGTTTTGCCATGGCATAGCACCTGACACAAAGTAATAAATAAATGTTAACTGTTATTTATGTTAGCCATAGCTTTGGCTTAGAAACGAAGGTACTTAATGGGGAATTGACAAAAACATGCCTTCTTAAACCACTGCATATGTTTGCCAGAATAATCTTTATTTCAGTGTGAATCGTTTTATTTTTCTGCTCAAAATAAGTTAATATATACAAGTAGAAAGCCAAATCACGAGTGGACTCCCATTCACAATTGCTATAAACAGAATAAAATACCCAGGAATACAGCTTACAAGGGATGTGAAGGACCTCTTCAAGGAGGACTACAAACCACTATTCAAGGAAATAAGAAAGGACACAATAAATGGAAAAAATTATATGCTCATGAATAGGAAGAATCAATATCATGAAAATGGCTGTACTTCTCAAAGTATTTTATAGATTCAATGCTATTCCCATTAAGTGACCATTGACTTTCTTGGCAGAATTAGCTACTTAAAATTTCATATGAAACCAAAAAAGCCCTGATCTTTGACAAACCTGACAAAAACAAGCAATGGGGAAGAGACTCCCTGTTTAATAAATGGTGCTGGGAAAACTGGCTAGCCAGATGCAGAAAACAGAAACTGGACCCTTTCCTTACACATTATACAAAAAATAGTTTAAGATAGATTAAAGACTTAAATGTAGAACTGAAAACCACAAAAATCCTAGAAGAAAACCTCAGCAATACCATTCAGGACATAGGCATGGACAAAGATTTCATGACCAAAACACCAAAAGCAATTGCAACAAAGCCAAAATTGACAAATGGGATCTAATTAAACTAAAGAACGTCTACACAGTAAAAAAAAAAAAAAAAAAAATGGTGGTCATTAAAAAATCAGGAAACAATAGATGCTGGCGAGGCTGTGGAGAAATAGAAACTCTTTTACACTGTATAAATTAGTTCAGCCATTGTGGAAGACAATGTGGCTGTTCCTCAAGGATCTAAAACTGGAAATACCATTTGACCCAGCAATCCCATTACTGGATATATACCCAAAGGATTATAAATCATTCTATTATAGAGACACATGCGTATGTATGTTTATTGCAGCACTATTTACAATAGCAAAGACTTGGAACCAACCCAAATGCCCATCAGTGATAGACTGGATAAAGAAAATGTGGCACATATATACCATGGAATACTATACAGCCATAAAAAAGAATGAGTGCATGTCCTTTGCAGGGACATGGATAAGCTGGAAACCATAATTCTTTTTTTTTTTTTTTTATACTTTAAATTCTAGGGTACATGTGCATAACGTGCAGGTTTGTTACATATGTATACTTGTGCCATGTTGGTGTGCTGCACCCATCAACTCGTCAGCACCCATCAATTCGTCATTTATATCAGGTATAACTCCCAATGCAATCCCTTCCCCCTCCCCCCTCCCCATGATAGGCCCCGATGTGTGATGTTCCCCTTCCCGAGTCCAAGTGATCTCATTGTTCAGTTCCCACCTATGAGTGAGAACATGCGGTGTTTGGTTTTCTGTTCTTGTGATAGTTTGCTAAGAATGATGTGGAAACCATAATTCTTAGCAAGCTAACACAGGAACAGAATACCAAACACCGCATGTTCTCACTCATAAGCACTTATAAGTGGGAATTAAACAATAAGAATATATGGACACAGGGAGGGGAACATTACACACCAGGGCCTGTTGGAGTGGTGGTGTCAAGGGGAGGTAGAGCATTAGGACAAATACCTAATGCATGCAGGGTTTAAAACCTAGATGACAGGTTGATAGGTACAGCAAACCAACATGGCGTCTAAACAATGCTATATTCTAAGAAGGGCATCAGCTTCTTAGAGAATTTATTAAAGTTTGCAGTTATATTTTTATTAAAATAAAGCCCTCAACCTAATCCTGAAAGAAGAAACTGTGTTGTAGTATACAAAGAACATGAGCTTTCTAATCCTGACCTTACTGTTTCTTTTTCTTGTTCTAAAGTTATGTAAGTTTCTTATGTAACTTTAGGCAACTTATTTAGTTTTTTTCTGTGCCTCAGTTTCTATATTTAAAAAATGAAGACTGCTAGGTACCCACACAAAAAAGATGCAATTGAAAAGTGAGTGAAATTCACAATAGCAAAGACATGGAGTTAACCCAAATGCCCCATCAATGATAGACTGGATAAAGAAAATGTGGTACATATGCATCATGGAATACTATACAGCCATAAAAAGGAATAAGATCATGTCCTTTTCAGGGACATGGGTGGAGGTGGAAGCCGTCATCCTCTTTTTCATCAAACTAACACAGAAACAGAAAACCAAACACCACATGTTCTCATTTACAAATGGGAGCTGAACGATGAGAACACATGGACACAGGGAGGGGAACAATACACTTGGGGCCTGTTGGAGGGGCAGAGGGAGGGAGAGCATCAGGATACATAGGTAATGCCTGCTGGGCTTAATAGGTAAGTGATGGGTTGATAGATGCAGCAAATCACCATGGCACATGTTTATGTAAAGAACCTGCACATTCTGCACATGTATCCTAGAAGTTAAAGTAAAATTAAAAACTAATAATCTAGAATTATGCCAGTTAATTTATTTAGCCTTATGCATTACCAAAATTCTTAGAATTTTTCACCAATAGCATTACTCATAAACTTATGTTTTCCTACCTTTTATAAAAATGCTACAGAATTTGAAAAGGGTAGATATGGTGGAAAACAAGGTAGAATTCATAAAACAAAGGCCCTAAGTATGTTACAGACCTAGTGGTCATACTTATAATGATTAGGACTTATTCCCTGTTGACCTATTTTGATCATTAAATGTTATTCTCTGTGGAAGCATTGATGATAACTTTGGGACATGAAGCTACTTTTATGTTACTAATGAAAATCCAAAATGCATTCTGTCTTTTATCACTAGCAGTCCATGTCCTTGAAGCCTGTGCAAGTCTTTAGCTATTAAAGCTGTATGTGGGTATGTTTTAAGTCCCATGAATCAGGTCTTTTCTTGGGGCATTACTGTGGGAAGAGGAGTTTCTAATGCACTTAGAAGGAACTGAATTAAACTGCCCAAACTGAATTGAAACAGTGGGGGATCATAGAGGCTAAATCATGCACTTTTTTAAATTGGACAAACTCATGCCATTGTGCTTCTCAAACTTTAATGTTTGTGGGGGCAGCGGAGGGAGAAGACTGATATTCTGTACGATAATATGTGGAGCACACTGTGAGTAGCAGTGAAGCCCTGCTGTGTTGGTCTTAGGTTTGGTCAATTTTGACTTAGGTTTTACTGTTGAAAGCTGAGCTGGGGCATCTGAAACTCGGGTATCTTAACAAGAACATTTCTGACACAAGGTGTGTGTGTGTGATTATTTTATAAGCCAGAGCCTTATTTCACCAGTAATTATTATGACTAGGCTTTAGTCACCTATATAATAAACCAGAAGGTGTGTACAGATGACAGTCTAACTTTATTTAAAATCATAAAATATTTAAATGTTTACTTGAACACATGTCTATCTTCCCATGTAATAAAATAAATCATATATATTTTAAGACATATGCCCAGGGCTGAGATATTTATGTCTGATATTCATGCATGTTGTTCAGGGCCAGTGCCTGATATAGAGATGCCTGTGCCATATCTGATTTTAAATAGTGTGAAACCCTCCCTCGGTATTTTATAAGCATAGCACAACAGTACAAATTCCTTTCCTTTGTACTGAGTCAGCTCAGCATTTTCCACAGTTGATAGTACTGAAGCAGTATCAGGAATGTATAGGAGCCATGATATGCAGATACACATTGCTGCTGGGGACCAAGAGTACACTTGAAATCACATAGCTCAGTTGTCCATGCACCAGGGCTCGGAAATCCGAATCCAACATCCCTAGGTATACTTTACATCCATTTCCCCCAGAGTTGAAGCCACCTCCTCAGAACACTGAGAAAGAGTCTGGAAATAATCTGCGGGCATTTTCTCCTTTTTTTGTGTCGTGGAAATCTTCCCCTTTCCTGTCACTCTCCTTTCCTCCCTCTTCTCTGTAACTCCAAACACAATCTCCTCGATGAGTTAGGCTATCCCTAAGATAGGAAGATAAGTTGTTTCAAGGAAGTCTGCCTTTGCCTTTCAAATGGAACCTGTATAGAAAAGAAAAACACAAATGGGGATGTGGCTGTAGATCTACGAAGGAAAAAGCAGTTTAACATCAGCCTCCATTTAATTGTTCCTCCCATCGCTCAGATCCTAAGGTATCATTAATGTCCAAATTATCTAAAACTGAATTTCTAGGTGTGCCCCCAACCCACTTTCAATGACTCCTGCTAACTTTCATTTGATCCATGCTGGTTTCTTGACTGAATCCCTATCTTCCTTGTCTATTACACCATACACGTTTCTCCAGTCTTACCTCAGGAACAGAATTATTTTTATTCCTCATTTATTTGTGGTAAAAGGATTTGGTATTTGCCTTTTTGGCTTTTTCTGCTCCTAAAAACTGGTTTTAAGACACACCATGAGTCCTGCATTAAGGCTGATACATCCTGGGTCTTTCAACCTCCTATCACCAGGAGGAGGAATCCCAAGGGTGCTCCATAACCCACTTCTATTTTCTAAGAGATTATTGTTACAGTTATTCATCTTGTTTAATCTACAGTGCAAACTCCTCCTCCTGACACCCACTCTAGACCTTCTAGAAGTCCTCAGCTACCGTACCTTAATAGCATTCCCACATGGCTGCATTTCTTCTCCTATCTTCTATTGTAGGTCCTATGACCAAGACTATAATACAGATCATAGTTCTCTTTGGACTTTCTACCAGCTCTTCTATCTTGATGATGGATCTTCCCTGCATTTCGAAAAACAGTACAGATTTTATTTAAAATTATCTTATGAATGATATGGCTACTTACACTGCCCTTCCTAGGTCTTCTACTCTTGGCATTTTCCCTGAGCAACATACAGAAACTATCTTTCCATATCAAGGTATGTTTCCAGTAATCTGGTTTAAATATCTACTTTTAAATGGCCTGCTTTCCTAGCAACTCTAGGGCCAAGAACATGGCTAACTTCAACATGTCCATCTCTTTTGATGAGGGTGTTCTAAGCACAATTACTTCTCATTTGGTATCTACTTTCACCCCAGGCAGCTTGTTCTTTGACTCACTTCCGTGGCTTACTTTGACTCAGGCGCAGCCTTACCCTGTGCTATAGTAGTACCTTCCGTAACCCTTCCCCTAGTAGGATAATCCTAGTACGATGCATTAACTGGTAATTGGGAAGGTTTGTACAGTGCATTATTGAATGCCCTTATCTGCTAGGCAAATACCTATTCAGAGCTCAGTATAACTGTTACTTTGACTTTGAGTTCAAGTTGTAGCTACCAACTTGTGCACATCCATAGAAGGTGGTTGTTGTAGAGTACTCCTTTCATGATTTTGAATTGAAAAGTGTCACTGAGATCCTCTGCAGGCATGGGTTCTTCTCTCTGAGGTCTCAGAGTCTGAGTCATCATCACTTATGAACTCAAATCCCTCTCTCTTTGAATTGGCATATTTTCTTTTCTTTTCAACCACTCCTCCATCCTTTTCTTGTAGAGTTGAATTCTGTTAATTCTTCAATTTAATCACCAGTCACTCAATTCTATCATATTTTATTTTAGATGGGCTGAGGAGTGATAGCCCTACAAGATATTTTAGGTGGAATATTTGTGAGTCAAACGTTTTCCATTGCCAGAATGGTTTTCTCTCCATGTCTCTGTGTTGATTATGCTAAAATATCCTGTATGCATTTTCTCACTTGAGATTGTACTTACAAATGCCCCCTTTTATTAGTTAGGGTTTAACACATGACATCAACAAGGAGGAAGGGTGAGATATTTTTCAGTTCTAGTATGAAAAAGCTCTGAAAAAAAATGCCAACCTTAGGCATTGTACATAGTGCCTGGCACCTAACAGTGCTTAACATATTTTTGAAAAAATACAGCTACTTTTGAAGGGTAATATGTATACAGCAAGGTGCACATGTTATAAGTATACAGGTCAATGAATTTTCACAAAATGAGCACATTCATATACTCACTAACCAGATCAAGAATTGGAAGATCACAGATCGCCCAGAAGTCCAAGTCATGCCCAGTCTTAGTTTCTTTTCCCCAAAGTAATCCCTATTCTGACATTTAACAGAAGTTTTGAATTCTGGTAAAAAATAAATGACATTATAAAGAATGTATGCTTCTGTGTCTGCCTTTTTTTTATTCAACATCATGTTGAGATTCATCTATGTTGCATATAATTTGTTCAATTTCATTGTGCACTATTTTGCATTGTGTAAAAATAAAACAATTTACTTAATTTAATATTGCTGAACATTTGGGTTGTTCCCAGTTTTGGGCTGTTGTGAACAATACTGTTATGAATATTCTTATATTTGTCTTTTTATAAACATATATATACATCTGTTAAAATTCAAATCCCTGGGTGATAAGGTTTATGTATAACATTACTAGAAACCAATAAAATCCAAAGTTATTGTATCAATTTACACTCTCATAAGTAGTGTTTGAGAGTTCCAGTTTCTTTATATTTTTACAAACATGTTATATTGTCAGTCTTTTTATTTTAGTCCTTCTAGTGTGTGTGTGGTGGTATTTCATTGTAATTTTACTTTATATTTTACTCATGATTATAGTAGTTGAGAATATTTTATATGTTTGTTAGTCATTTTATAAAGCACCTTTTCGAGCAATTTGTCTGTGTTTTTTGTCGTTGTTTTAAATTATCTTTTCCTCAAATATTCTTTTTTTCTATGGGAAGGGCAAATTTTATTTTATTTTGTTTCTTAAAATTTTATTTGTTTCAACAGCTGTTGTTGGGGTACAAGTAGTTTTGGGTTACATAGATACATCGTATAGTGGTGAAGTCTGGGTTTTTAGTATAACTGTCAACCTGAATAGCGTACATTGTACCCAACAGGTAACTTTTCATTCCTTTCCCTCTGCCTGTCCTCTCACCATCCGAGTCTCCAATGTTCATTTGACCACTCTGTATGCCATTGTGTGGTCATAACTTAGCTTACACTTATGAGTGGAAACTTGTGGTATTTGGGTTTTCAATCCTGTTACATCACTTAAGATAATGGCTTCCAGCTCCATCCAAGTTACTGCAAAAGACATTATTTCATTCTTTTTTTGTGGCTGAGTAGTCCATGGTGTATATATACCACGTTTATTTTCTTCACTCATTAGCTGATGGGCACTTAGGTTAATTCCCATTCACAGTTCCATATTTGCAATTGTGAATTGTGCTTTGATAAACAACCTTGTACAGATGATTTTTTAATCGAAAAACTTATTTTCCTTTGGGTAGATGCCGAGTAGTGGGATTGTAGAATCAAATGGTAGATCTACTTTTAGTTGTTTGAGAAATCTCCATACTGTTTTCTATAGTGGTTGTACTAATTTACATTCCCACCAAAAGTGTACGTGTTCCCTTTGCACCACATCCATGCCAATACCTGTTGTTTTCTGCCTTTTTAATAATGGCCATTCTGACTGGGGTAAGGTGGTATCTCATTGTCATTTTAATTTACATTTCCCTGATGACTGGTGATGACCATTTTTTTCATGTGTTTATTGGCCATTTGTATATCTTTTTTTTGAGAAATATCTGTTCATGTCATTTTCCCACTTTTTAATGGGATTATTTGTTTTCTTCTTGCAGTTTTTATTTTGTTTTGTTTTTGAGATGGGGTCTCACTCTGTCTCCCAGGCTGTATCTTCTTGCAGTTTTGTTTGAGGTTATGGGTTTTAGTCCTTTACCAAAGTTATAAAGTTTGCAAATATTTTCTCCCATTGCATAGGTTGTCTGTTTATTCTGTGGATTATTTCTTTTGTTGTGCAGAAAATTTCCAGTTTACTTAGGTAGGTCTGATTTATTTTGTTTTCATTGCATTTGCTTTTGGGGTCTTTGTCATAAATTCTTTACCTAGGCCAAAGTCTGGAAGAGTTCTTCCTAGGTTTTCTTGTAGAATTTTTATGGTTTCAGATCTTAGATTTAATACTTAATCCAGTTTGAGTTAATTTTTGTATACAGTAAAAGATAGGAATCCAATTTCATTCTTCTACATGTGGCTATCCAATTTTCTCAGCATCATTTATTGAATAGGATGTCCTTTACCCAGTGTATGCTTTTACTTTCTTGTCAAAAATCAGTTTGTTGTAAGTAGTTGGCGTTATTTCTACACTCTCTGTTCTGTTCCAATGGTCTATGTTTATTTTTATATTAGTATCATACTGATTGTAGTATAATTTCAAGTCAGGTCATGTGATGCCTCCAGATCTGTTCTTTTCACTTAGGATTGCTTTGGCTAATCAGGCTCTTTTTGGGTTCCATATTAATATTAGGATTGGTTTTTCAAATTCTGTGAAAAATGACAGTGGTATTTTAGTAGGAATTGAACTGAATATGTGGATGTGGATTGCTTTGGGTGGTATGGTCATTTTCACAATGTTGATTCTTCCGATACATGAGCATTGGATGTTTTTCCTTTTGTTGGTGTCATCTATGATTTCTTTCATCAGTGTTTTGTAGTTCTGCTTGTAGAAATAGTTCACCTCCTTGGTTAAGTATATCGCTAGGGATTTTATATCTTTTGTAGCTATTGTAAATTGGATGAGTTTCTAATTTGATTCTCAGCTTGGTCATTGTTAGTGTATAGCAGTGCTACTGATTTATGTACAATAATTTTGTAACTTGAGATTCACTGAATTCACTTATCAAATCTAGGAGCCTTTTCGGGAAGTCTTTAGGGTTTTCTAGATATAATAACATATCAGAAGCAGAGAGAGTGTGACTTCCTGTTTTCCAATTTGGATGCCCTTTGTTTCTTCCTCTTTCCTGATTAGAAGTGGTAAAAGTGGATCCTTGTCTTGTTCCAGTACTCAGGGGGAATGCTTTAAACTTTGCCCCAATCATTATGATGTTGGCTATGGGTTTGTCCTATATGGCTTTTATTATTTTGAGGCAGGCTCCTTCTATGCCTAGATTGTTGAGGGATTTTTATCATAAAGGGATACTAAATTTTATCAGTGCTTTTTCTGTCTATATTGAGATGATCATATAGTTTTTGTTTTTAATTCTGTTTATGTGATGTACCACATTCATTGACGTAAGTATGTTGAACCATTCCTGTATCCCTGGGATAAAACCCACTTGATCATGGTGAATTATCTTTTTAATGTGCTGTTGGAGTTGTTTTGCTAGTATTTTGTAGAGAAGTTTTATATCTATGTTCAGCAGGGATATTGGCCTGCAGTTTTCTTGTTTTGTTATATTCTTTCCTGGCTTTGATATCAGGGGGATTCTGGCTTTGTAGAATAAGTTAGGGAAGATTCCTTCCTTCTCACTCTTCATTTGGAATAGCTTCGATCTTTTGGAATAGTTTTTTTTTTTTTTTTTTTTTTTTTTTTTTTTTTTTTGTTATTGGTCTATTCTGGATTTCTGTTTCTTCCTGGTTCAAACTTGTAGGATTGTATGTTTCCAGGATTTACCCATTTCCTCTACATTTCCTAGTTTGTGTGCATAAAGGTGTTCACAGTGCTTTTAAATGATCCTTTGTATTTCTATGGTATTAGTTGTAATGCCTTTATTTTCATTTCTGATTGAGCTTGTTAGAAGCTTCTTCTATTTGGTTAATCTAGCTAGTGGTCTATCAATTTTGTTTATCTTCTCAAAGAACTAAATTTTTGTTTCATTGATACTTGTATTTTCTTGGCTTCAAATTTATTTAATTCTGCTCTATTTTTTGTTATTTATTTTCTTCTGGTAGCTTTGAATTTAATTTTTTTCTTGTTTCCTTAGTTCCTTGGGGTATCACATAGGGTGTCAATTTGTAACCTTTCTGTGTTTTTGATATAGGTATTTAGCTCTATAAACATTCCTCTTAGCACTGCTTTTGATGTGTCCCAGAGGTTTAGATAACTTGTGTCACTGTGATCATTCATTTAAAAAATTTTTTAAATTTTTATTTATTTTATTATTGACCCAAAGATCATTCAGATCAGATTGTTTAACTTTTTATGTATTTATGTAATTTTGAATGTTCCTCTTAGAATTGGTTTATGGTTTCATTCTGTGGTCTGAGAAAAAATACTTGACGAGACTTTGATTTTTAAAAATTTATTGAGACTTGTTTTTTGGCTGTCATATGATCTGTCTTGGAAAATGTTCCATGTGCTGATGAGAAAAAATGTATGTTCTGCAGTTTTGAGGTAGAATGTTCTGTAAATGTCCATTTGTTCTAGAGTCCAATTTAAGTCCTGTGTTTCTTCCTTGTTAACTTTCTGTCTCAATGATCTGTCTAGTGCTGTTAATGGAGTCTTTAAGTCCCCCACTATAGTTATGTTGCTGTCTGTCTCTTTTCTTAGGTCTAATAGTAATTTTTTTAATAAAGCTGATATCTCCAGATATTAGTTACATATATATTTAGGATGATTATGTCTTCTTGTTTAATTGATCCCTGTATCATTATGTAATGACCTTCTTGGTCTTTTCTTACTCTTGTTGCTTTAAAGTCTTTTATCTGATGTAAAATTAGTTACTGCTGCTTACTTTTAGTTTTCATTTGCATGGGATATTTTTTCCATCCCTTTACCTTGAGTCTGTAGGAATCTTTACATGTTAGATATGCCTCTTGCAGATAGCAGGTATTTGGTTTGTGTTTCTTCAATCCTTTCTGCCAATCCACATCTTTTAAGTGGGGCATTTAGACCATGTATAGTCCATGTTAATATTGATATGTGAGGTGCTGTTTTAGTCATTATATTGACTTTTTACATAATTACTTTGTTTTCTCCATTACGTTACTATTTTATGAACCTTGTGTGTTTTTTGCTTTCAAGTGGTTTTATACTGGTACATATCAACTTTTCCTTTCAAGATTTAGAATTCCTTTTAGCATTTATTGTGGGGAATCTAGTGATGACAAATTCCCTCAGCATTTTCTTGTTTGGGAAAGACTATTTCTCCTTCATTTATGAAACTTAGCTTTTCTGGATACAAAATTCTTGCATGACAGTTGAAGGAGACTAAACATAGGACTTCAATTCCTTCTGGCTTGTAAGATTTTTGCTAAGAAGTCTGCTATTAGTCTGATAGGTTTTCCTTTAGATGTTTTCTGAATCTTTGGTGTCACTTCTCTTATAATTCTTTCCTTCACATTGAGTTTAGATAGCCTGATGATTATATGTTCTTGGTGATGTCCTTTTTGCAATGGATCTCCCAGGAGTTTTTTAGCTTCTTATATTTGAATGTCTAAATACCTAACAAGACCAAGGAAACTTTCCTCAATTACTTTCACAAATAGGTTTTTCAAACATTTTGCTTTTTATTTTTCCTTAGGAACATCTATGATTCTTAAGTTTAGATGTTTAACATAATCCCATATTTCTTGAAGGCTTTATTCATTTCTTTTCAATCTTTTCTCTTTATCTTTGTCTAATTTGGTTAATTCAAAAGAATTACCTTAAAGCTCTGAAATTCCTTTTTCTACTTGGTCTAGTTAAAATTTCACACCACATTAGCTGGGCACAATAGCTCACACCTGTAATCCCAGCACTTTGGGAGGCCAGGGCGGGTGAATCACGAGGTCAGGAGATCGAGACCATCCTGCCTAACATGGTGAAACCCCGTCTCTACTAAAAATACCAAAAGAAAAAAAAAAATTAGCCAGGTGTGGTGGTGAGCACCTGTAGTCCCAGCTACTAAGGAGGCTGAGGCAGGAGAATGGCATAAACCCGGGAGGCGGAGCTTGCAGTGACCTGAGATTGCGCCACTGCACTCCAGCGTGACAGAGCACGACTCCGTCTCAAAAACAAAAAAAAAAAAAAAAAAAAAAAAATAGAAAATTTCACACAGCATTTTAAAATTTCCTAAGTGTGTCTTTCATTTCCAGAAGTTCAGGTTGATTTTTCTTTAAAATACCTCTCTTTTTAGAAAATTTAATTTATATCCTGAATTATTTTTTATAATCTCTTTATGTTGATTTTCAACTTTCTCTTGGATCTCATTGAACAACTTTATAATCAACGATTAAAATTATTTTCTGGTATTTCAAATATTTCATTTTAGTTTGGATCCACTGCTGGATAGGTAGTGTGATCTTTTGGCAGTGTTGTGAAACTGTTTTTTTTATTTGAACAGAATTACTTTTCTGCTTTCCTCTCGATTGGGTAGACTAAAATTTCTTCATATTATTATTAAATTTATTTTTTATTTTACTGGGGTGTTAAAAGAATATTTTTCCCCTTGAACATGTGACTTTAATGTGTTTAGTTTATGGTCATCTATCTTAGGCTCTGAGTGCTTTCAGTGGCAAAGTCTCTGTATGAATTCCTTGGTGACATACAATCTTTGTGCAATGGCTTTCTGAGGTGCTGGTTGTAGTAGTAATATGTTGGGTGTGTGGGTAGGTTCACCCTCTCCCGTGGGGCCAGAATAGCAGAGGTGTCACTAATCTGTATTAGGCTGCTCTTGCATTGCTATAAAGAAATACCTGAGGCTGGGCAGTTTATAATGCAAAGAGACTTTATTGGCTCATGGTTCTGCAGGCTGTACTGGAGGCATGGCAGTGGGATCTGCTTGGCTTCTGAGGAGGCCTCAGAGAGCTTTTCCTCATGATGGAAGGCAAAGCAGGAGCAGGTACTTCACATCATGAAAGTAAGAGTGAGAGTTGGGGAGGGAATGCCATACATATTAAAATGACCAGATCTCATGGGAGCCCAGAGCAAAGGCTCACTTATCACCAAGGGGATGGCCCAAACCATTCATGCAGAGGCCTCCCACCAGGCCCCACCTCCAACATTGGGAATTACATGTCAACAAAAGATTTGAGCAGGATAAACATCCAAATTATATGTCCTTCTATAGTGGTGTGCACTTTTTAACTTTTCCACAGTATTTTTTTTTCACGAAGTTGAACAGTTCAGCCTTCAGGACAATAGAAGATACCCATGGGTAAAAAACAGTTGCAGCAGAAGCAAGTAGGTATATGCAATGCCTCGATGGTGGACAGAGGTCTCAACCTTGACAGATGGCTAGTTGATCCGTTTGAAGAAATGGTTATCCATTTGATGAAAATTGACATCTTTACAAAGCTCAGTTTTCCAATTCATCTACTTTATATATTATACCGTTTACTTTTTTAAATTAGATTTTTAATTTTCTCAATAATAATTTATAGCTGTCCATATAATTTACATCATTTTTAGATTTATTCAGTATTCAATGTTTCTTTGATGCTACTATACATTGTATCATTTGTTAAAGTTCATTTTTCTGTTTTGTTCCTAAGATATATTAATACAAATTATATTTATAGTGAAATACACTGTGATCTTTTCAGGGGGAAGGGAGGGAGCCAGCTCAGCTCCCTTTCTAGGCTGGTAGAAAAGCAGTTCACCTCCTTGTCATGCTCCTATCCCAATGTTCTAGCTATTTAGATCAGATGGGCACCTCTTTCCCTCTGCAGGAGTGCTGACATTCAGTATAGAGAGGCACTGGGACTCATGTAAACCTGAGCCTGGAGGGCACTCTGCCTGTGGGGATCCAGTTACCCTGGAGGTTTCCAGAAAGGTCATCTACAGGTGCACTTGCACCAAGCTCCTATGGGAGAAGCCCCAGCTGTGTCTGCAGTGGTGGGCAAGGAGGAGAAGGAGTCCCCTTCTCAAAGTCCCTTCATGTGCCTGGGGCTGCCCAACTGCTGGGGTAGAAACTCAGTCTTTTCTCACTGAGCCCAGCACTGCACCTGTGCCTCTGCTGAAAGAAGCTTTCAACAAATGAAAAGTTTGGACTCCAGATCTGCACTCTGGTTTCTTTTGTCCCATGAGGTGCTCCCCTGATGTGGTGCACTTCCCCTTCCCCTAGGAGTGACAGTCCTTGGGGGCCAGACTACTGTGAATCTTGCTGCTCCTCTGGGTCTAGCTGCCATGTAGGGCAGCCACAATCCAGGCTGGTGCTGGGGGATATCTGCAAGGGATCTAGTGACGTGAAGATA
Organism: Piliocolobus tephrosceles; assembly: GCF_002776525.5. Taxonomy (NCBI): domain Eukaryota; kingdom Metazoa; phylum Chordata; class Mammalia; order Primates; family Cercopithecidae; genus Piliocolobus; species Piliocolobus tephrosceles. The sequence continues at coordinate 97,215,716 of NC_045444.1, forward strand.
CAAGGATTGAAGGACACTGAGCTGAACAAAGTCCCACAATGGGTGAGCACCCGGTATGGCACTTGCTACTACAGCTCATGTCCAAGGAAAAATGGGGAACCTTGTGCAAGCGAGGTAATGCCTTTAAGAAGTCTCCAAATTGCAGCCGCCTCCAGTATCTGTGTTTGTGAGAGCAAAGAAATTCTCCCTGAGCTCAGATACCAGAAGTTTGCTGTAAGGGTGAGGGACGCCAAGAGCACTTTCACCTACCCTTCTCCTTGATTACTAAGTCTCTGAGTCTGATCTCTCCCTGCTTGTGTGTATGTGTGTGTTAGATTCTTCCAGTGAACTCTCATATACGCTGTACTACTCTCTCCTTAACACTCCATTTTGGCTATGATTATTCACCTGTAATTTTGGTTCTTCCTTCTGAGGAGGATTTGTCACTAATATCTCTTGTCAGCCAACTGGAGAAGCTCTGTGATGCTCAGGCTGTGGACAGTTCTGCAGGACATGTAATGACTTGGGCTCTGCTCTTAAGTCCAGAGTGGGGCGATGTTGGGTGGGGCTGGAGTGAACGGATGTGTCCTCTCATCTCCCATCAGCTAATGCAAGCATCTGCTCAAATCAGCTCAAGCACTGGGCAGGGTTAAGATGCTCTTCTATGGTCTGGATTGCCTAGCTCCCCAGTGGGAGTGTGTATCACCAAGACAGTCTCCCACTTTCACATTCTGGAGACAGATTTCCGCTTGGCTCATGTAAGCTGCTGCCTGTTGCTTCTTGAAAAGTGTCTGTAGTTTCTTTCAGCTTTTTCTGTTGTGGTCCTGTGTTGCTTCTTGGATAAAAGTTCACTTTTATCCAAGTGTATCTCTGCACACTATTTTGCTCTTTCCAAGTCAGTTAGACATACTAGCAAAGCCTCCTATCTGCCATCTTGGGCGGGGGGGGGAAGTCGTTAAACATTGTAACATTCTTGATAAGAGCCCTTTTTCTGTTGCAGGTATTCGAATATTTTCTCCCACCCAGTGTCTTATTTTTACATTTTTCTATAGATGCCTCTTGATGAACCTAGTCCTTAATATTAATGCAGTTCAATTTATCATTTTTTTAATGTTTAGGGTGTGTGTGTGTGTGTGTCCTGTTTAAGATAACTTTGGATATTCACCAGTTACTAAAATATTCTCTTGTGTTACCTTCAAAAAACATTATTGCAAACTGTTAAATTTTGATAAAAAGATCCATCAGGGATTGATTTTTTTATACTATGAAATATAAACAATGTTAATTTTTCCATCTGTATATTCAATTGACCCAGTACTATTTGTGAAAAGAGTGTACTATTCATTCACATTGCACTGAACGATGACTTTTGAAATATATCAACTATCTAATTAGATATGGGTTTGCTTCTGGATTTTCTATTCTATTCCATTAACTATAGTTGTATCATGTTTACTTTGTCTGAATAAATATACCTATGTGATAAATATCGATAGCTGGTTATGTAAGTCATCTGATGTTGATCATCAAGATTAATTTGGCTATTTGGCTTATTCAGTGTATCAGTTTTCACACCAAAATATATCTTGCTTGAAAAGAATATGTATACTGTAGTTGTTACAGTGATCATTTCTGCTGTGTTAGATTCAACTTCTGGATTTTTAACTTTTGTTATATATATTTTTTCAGTTTTCAAATTTCTATTTGGTACCTTTTATAGACTCCCGTTATCTGGTGAAATTCTCCTTCTGCTCTGTTTTATTTTAACCATTAACCAGAGTAATTTTAATGTCCAAGTCTTGTAATTCTAATATTCGAATCACCAGTCCTATTGTCTGATTTTCTTGAGGTCTTCACCTTCACTTCCTGTCCTCTGGCATGTCTGGTAATTTTACTGAGGGTCAAGAACTGTGTATGAAAATTCTACAAATGATATGAGGTTCTGATTGATGCTGCCTTCCTCTCAGGAGTCTAACTCAAACTCTAAAGTATATTTCAGATATGTGTTTACTTGGTTGGCCTTGGACTTCAATTTTTGTGTCCCATGCTCTGGGAGATTGTGGAAAACTCTCCTCATCTTAATAGGAACAGAATTTTGGATTTACCTCATTACACTTCCTTTCTGTCCAGTGTCTTGGTCTCTAATCTTGGATGTTTTGGAAGCTCCATACTTCAACTTTTACCCCTACATCCCTCTAAGACTTAAAAATTTGACTCAGATTTCCAGGCTTTCAGTCACAAAACTCGACTTAATCTTTTAGCCTCTTGGTCTTATTCCAGTCACCAATCATCAAATGCCATGAGGTAGCAGCAACACCAAATGTTAGATTAATTTCAATCTGATTTCCTTTACTCAATGAACCTGTTCCCTCAAGTACGGGCTTATTTGGCAGCTTTTTGATCAAAAATTGTTTTAACTTAATTTCTACAGCTCCTCAACTTTTTATTGTAGGAATATTACCAGAAATAGAAAGCATTCCATACATTTAAATTTCTTCCTCTCATTTCTGTTTTGTAAAATTAGATAATAATATCTATTCATCCTACCTCAAATAATGTGATATATTTTGCATACTATAAAACATCATGAAAATGCAAAGTCACTATCTCCTTGAATTAATATTCTCTTTTACTTTAAAACTCTTTTTTCTTATGTTTAATATTTTGTTAGAGCCATCTTCCCCCTGAATTTAGCACATGATTTTAAAATAACATTTCCTACATTGACTTCTTAAATGATATAATTTTTATCCTGAAGAGGAAAATATGGGAAATGTATAGTATTTCTCATGTCTGCATTATATTTTATTGAGTAAATACAGTTATATCATGGGAAATGAGAATTTCTTCCTTTATTTCCTATTTCTTTTTTTTTTAAATGAAAGGATTTTTCTCTTACTCTTCTTGTCATTTGCCTTCTGTGTAAAGTAATACATTTTTCCATTGAAGCTCACTGTATTCACACCATTTCATAGGACTTGAGAATATGTTCTCTGCATCCTAAAAATAACAGTTTCCTCACTATTTTCCAGACCTGGCATGTTTTAATGAAACTCCTTGCACAGAAGCTAGCACGTTACCTTGCTTCATGCCTTTCATGACATTGATGCTTTTCTGCTCTATTTCCTAGGTCATCCATATGATTAACAGATTTCTCTTCTCTTTCTTATCTGTGTGCTACCTTTTCTGTGAGTGACTGTAATCTTTCACCTAATCATCTTTCGATAATCAGTGGGCTGTGATTATATACACTGAAAGTGTAAATTACCTATAGTTATGTCGTTATCAACAAGAGCCATTTATTGAATACTGTCTGCCTGTGTGACACACTGTGCATTAGATACACCAGGAAACACTCCAACCCCCACCCAGATTTAGGCCATATCACTGAATTTTGTGATTTGGGCTTTTTTGAGAAAGAGACTATGTGATTCAATGGATAAGCCAGAAAAAGAAAGTTGAGCATTTGAGAGCTGTGTTTTCCTAATTGTGTAGATCTTATTTGATCTCTCTGACTTTCTTTCCATTGATATGCCCTCTTCTCTAGCCTCCTGGTTGATTCCATTATTTTTCTAGGTACCTCTGTTATGCAATTATTATTTAGATTTTGGATAATTGCTATGGGGTTCAACTCTGATAAATGTGAATGCCCTTGAGGCTCAACATAGTATTGTGCTCATCTTTGTTTATTCTGTAAATACTTAACAGACATTTATTAAATTGATTAAAATGAGGGCTTAAATTGGGAGTTTATTAATCTAATTATGAAGCACTTTTGTAAAGTGTTTTCAAAAATATAATTGTATTATATGAGATTAGATTATTTACTTGTCCCCTTCCCTTCTGTTCAGTTTCAGGACTCACTCAAATAGGTGTATCAAAAATTTAGAAGCGTCTCTAAATCCTGAATATTTATTGAGACTGTACTCAATTTGGGAAGATGTGGAAAATCTATATTTTGCCCTAATATTAGCAGTCATTATACCTTTATCTATACGTGCTCTCAAATGAAATTAAAGGTAGTATGTAAACCTGGTATATGTATCTAATATGTTTTGGGTACTTCTTATTCCAAATTACTTTTTTCGTGAATCTTTTGGTCATTTTCAACATTCCTTTGTCCTTCATTTGTCAGTCAAAACCTTTGTGAAGAAAGATGTTTGGATTTTTTTTCCTTGTGTTTATATTTTTTAATTAGCAACACAATTTTTTACAGTTGGGTAATGACTATGGTATTTCTGATTCAATAGGACATTTCTTGCCTTAATGAGACTCTGAACCAATTTGTTCATGGTGGATATTTGGTTGCTTCTCCAGACATTCCTCAGTGCTAATGGCCCAGGGTCATTCCCCTTTTTTTCCTGGAAAGCAGATGGCTCTCATATCAGGAGATATCTTATAAGATATTTAATTTTTTGGGCCTGAACCTATGTTATAACAATTGCTGTTATTTTTCCTTTTGAAATACTTGACTCAAAGTAAAATCTATAAATGTAAACACAGATAATAATTATTGTAGTAATAGTAAAGTTTGATTGTGAGCAATTTGTAAGGTAAGATAAATTTTTAAAAATTATATATGTAATAAAGAAAAAATCTACAGTGCCTACAGATGATATTTGGTTAATTGTGAGACCTCAAAGCGTATAACTGAGATGTATATAGACTTTTATGTTTTGTGGATTATAATCTAGTTATGTTTTATATCAATTGATACATTGATATTGTTTTATATCAATCAGACAATTGAAATAAGAGGCAATTAAGCATAACAAAAATAGCACACATATAAATAAAAAAAATCACTTCTTCAAGCCTTAGCCTTGAGACTTATCAAGTATATTTCCTTGGGCAAATCACCTACTTGAGACTCTACACTCTAAACTGCTAAACAGAGTTAAAGATAATAAAGTAGTTCCTCCATATCTGCAGTTTTGCCTTCCCTGGTTACTGTGGGTCAATCACAATCAGACAATATTACATGGAAAATTCTAGAAATGAACAATTCATAAATTTTAAGTTGTGTACCATTCTGAGTAGCATGATGAAATTTTGTATCATCCTTTAATTTCCTGGCCAGGACATGACTCATCCTTAATCCAGTGAATCCACGCTGTATATGCTACCCATCAATCACTTAGCATCAGTCACTTAGTAGCCCTCTTAGTTGTCAGATGAATTGTCATGTATAACCATGCTTGTGTTCAAGTAACCCTTATTTTACTTAATAATAGCACCAAAACACAAAAGTGGTAGTGCTGGCAATTCAGATATGCCAAGGAAAAGCCATAAAATGCTTCATTTAAGTAATAAGATGAAAGTTATTGACTTAAGAAAGAAAAAAAAATCATGCTGAGTTTGCTAGGATCTATGGTAAGAATGAATCTTTTGTCTGTAAAACTGTGAAGAGAGAGAAAGTTGTGCTAGCTTTACTGTCATACCTCAAACTGCAGAAGTTACAGCCACAGTGCATGATCACTGCTTAGTTAAGATGGAGAAGGCATTAAATTTGTAAGTGTATGATATAAACAGGAAGCATGCTCCAATTGACAGCAATATATTGTGCCATAAAACATTGCTCTTATACAAAGACTTCAGCAAAGGATCCCCTGAAACAGTGACACCAAGTCATTTATTGCAAGTCAAGGATGATTGCAGAGATTCAAGAATATAGAAGGTCAATAGTAGCCTAATGTTACATTACAATGCCTACTTCATTCATCACACTTCAACTCATTGCATATTGTTCACCTTATTGTATCATCTCACATCATCACAAGAAGAAGAAAAGTGAGGACAATGCAAATAAGCTAGTTTTGAGAGCCAGAGAGAGGCCAGATTTATGTAACTTGTATCACAGTACGTTGTTACAATTTTTCTAATTTATTATTAATAGTTATTGTTAATCTCTTACTGTTCCTACTTATAAATGAAACTTCATGTTCATTATTATTATGGATGTATAGGAGAAAATATAGCATATATGGGGTTCAGTAGTATATGGTGTTTCAGGTATTCATGGCAGGGGTAGGAGTTGGATCTTGGAAGGTATCCCCCATGGATAAGGAGGGACAACCGGATTCAAGAATGTGATCTGTTAATTTGTTTTGTTAAGCTAAAATTAACAACTGGTACTTATATCTTCATAAATGCTGATGTATCTATCATATAGCCTCAGTTTCTTTTGTCCCTTTTCACTTTTTATATAACATGTAAATTTATTACTCCCATTCCAACAAGCCAGTTAAGATGCAATATTAACAATGGTAGCTCCAATAATTGGGTGTTACAAACTATGCAACACAATAAATCTTTAGTTCCCCTATGAGCCCTTCAATTCAGGTGTTGGATTTTTTTCTGAAAAATGATAATTAATTATACTCTACCTACTTTCCAAGCATTAAACCAATTGAGAAGTAGATACAGGTATCTGAGAAGGATTAGAATGCAAACTTTTTAGTTGGAAAGCAGGACTGGATAATACAACCACAAATTAACCTCCTGGTCTAATACATTTCTCCTGGATTTAAACCATGGTCCCCATCCGCAGGTAGATAAAGTACTTGGAGAAGACACCTTGTCAACTACATGAAAGAATCTCAGTCTTTTCTATAACTTTGTGTCCAAAGAACCTCCAGAGTCTAGATTCTGAATCACTTGACACTATACACCTGCTTTTAGATAAAAATCCTCATCCTTGAACAGGAGTATTAATGCATGCTGGAGAATGCTTTAGTCTTGCACACAAGATATCAAGAATACCAGATGGAAACCATCAATTTAATAACTTAACCCTTCTCAATAGAAAGGTGTGATCAGTGATGTCAGACTCTTTCCCATCTCTCCAATTAGATAAGACAGTGTCTACTTCCGGCAAGGAAGTATGCTCTAGGAGTATAAAGACAGATAGTCCCAAAGTGTTGTTCCAAAGCTATTCCTTCCTAGGTCATGGAGTGGATGTCACCTTTTTGGAAGCCTGGGGAGAGGAATGTGGTTTCCTTTAATGGAAGTTTTTATCAGGGGAACCAACCCCCAGTATTTCAATGTAGGTTCTTTTCTATTTTCCCTAAGTGTTGGCCAGTCTGAGAAATAAAGAGAAAGAGTACAAAAGAGAGAAATTTTACAGCTGGGCCTCCGGAGGTGACATCACCTATGGGTACATTCCATGATGCCCCTTAAGCTGCAAAACCAGCAAGATTTTATTAGGGATTTCAAAAGGGGAGGGGGCATGAGCAGGGAGTAAGTCACAAAGATCACATGCTTCAAAGGGCAATAAAAGATCACAAGGGCAGAGAGGCAGAGCAAGATCACGAGGCCAGGGTGAAATTAGAATTACTGATGAGGTTCCATGTCCTGCTAGGCATGCATTGTCATTGATAAACACCTTAACAGGAAACAGGGTTCGAGAGCAGATAACTGGTCTGACTAGAATTCACCAGGCTGGAATTTCCCAATCCTAGTAAGCCTGAGGGCTCTGCAGGAGACCAGGGCATATTTCATCCCTTATCTCCAACCACATAAGACACACACTCCCAGAGCAGCCATCTGTAGACCTATCCCTGGGAATGCATTTCTTCTGCAGGGTTATTCCTTGCTGAGAAAAGAATTCAGTGATATTTCTCTTACTCGCTTTTTCTGCAAGAAGAAAAATATGACTCTGTTCTGTCCAGCCGCTCAGGCAGTCAGACCTTATGGTTATCTCCCTTGTTCCCTGAAAATCGCTGTTATCCTGTCTTTTTCAGGATGCCCAGATTTCATATCACTGTAACACGTGTTTTACAAACAATTTGTACAGTTAACACAATCATCACAGGGTCCTGATGGGACATACATCCTCAGCTTATGAAGATGACAGGATTAAGAGATTAAAGTAAAGACAGGCATAGGAAATTATAAGAGTATTGATTAGGGAAGTGATAAATGTCCATGAAATCTTCACAATTTATGTCCTTCTGCCGCAGCTTCAGCCAGTCCCTCTGTTCGGGGTCCCTGACTTCCTGCAACAAGTTATTATGTCTTCCAATTTGTAGATAAGATCACTGAGCCTTATTGTGGTTACTTGCACAAAGTTTTACAGGGATTGAATAATAGAGCAAGAATTCAAATCTAAATTTTCTGATTCCATGGTCTAGATTATTTAAACACAGTCAAGGAGGAAGATATGCACAAAAACTGATGTGAAAAAATGTTTTGGGGCATTACAGCTGCATATGATCAATAACCAAGTACAGATATTTATCTGCTTTTGAGGATCATTATGCAAATCAAATTAACTAATGCATATTAAAGTGATTTATAAATTTAAAATTATGAACGTATTGCTGATTATTAATCACAGTTAATGTTCTCTACATCAACTTTTTCTTCTATAGTATAAGGTTAATGACTCTTGGCTACATCTTGGATTGCTGTGAGTATTAAACACGATAATGTACCTGAAAGTTATTTGTAAGCTGTAAAGCATTGTACAAATGAAAGTTACGGTTATTGATTTCTACATTAATTGTTGGTCCTTGAACATGAGTTAGTTAATGCTTTAATGATGAAAATTTTAGCTAAAATGTCTGTTAGAGAATGCTGGTGTAAAGTAAGTAGAGGTTGAGACTATAATTTCAGATGAACAAAATGAAACTGAGAAACTGATTAGACTAATTGAACATTGCATTGTATTGATTTTGTAGTTTCTTTCTACTTTCCAGCTCAGAATGCAAAGAAGCTAAAAAGGTGTGGACATTGGAAAACATTCATGTAAATCCAGCTCATCAACTTGATGACTTTCTTGCTACTCAAAAATGTTATCCCTGGATCAGTAGCTTGGAAATCACCAGCATGCTTGTTAAAAATACAGAATATCAGGTCCCATTCCAGACCTACTACATCAGAATCTGTAGTTTAACAAGCTTCAGAAATACAGCTTTACAGGAAGTTAAAAAGAAGTGATTTTTATACCTCTAAAAGTATGTGTAATTATTAGATTTCCATAACACAACCAGGAAACTTTTCCTTCAATAACATTTATGATATTCTTAATATCTTTAGTACTATAATTTCCATGTTCCATAATCATGACTATTTAGAAAAACAAAAATACCAGTCATCTGTGCAGATTTTTTTCTTTGTCTCATGTTTGTACCTTCTTTTTAAAGTTAATATATTTAAATTCCCACTCATCTTCAATGTCTTCTCTAGATTTATACTTTCATTCATTTATTCAATGAACATTTTTTTAATAGAGATAATGTACCAAGCACTGTGCTAAATTCTGAATATATGAAGAAAAATGGGAGTAGTATGAGCTTTTAGTCTCATGGTGCCTATAGTTTAATAGAAGATAGGAGCAACAGGTAAAAAAACCTGAGAAAAAAAACTCGGAGCATAACAAACAGGGTGGTGGGCAGGTGTGCTACTCAGATGCAGTTGCCTGGGCAGGCCATCTTATGTGGTGGCATCGCATCAACTTTGAAGGATGAGAAGAAGGTATTCATTTAAGAACTGAGCAGAAGCAAGATTGCTAAAGCTTTAAGGATGAAAAGAGTTTGGTATGGTCTGGAAGCTAACAGTAGGCTAGGGTCATGCAATGAATTGTGTGAGATGGATAGTAGTCAAAGATGAGGTTGCAAGGTCTGGATTATGTAGAGTGTTGCAGGCGGAAGTTAAGTGTTTGCCATGCTAGGTACAAAAAAAAGCCATTGATATGTTTTCAGCAGACAGAGGAGTGAAAGTGGACCATTACATTTCGCACAGGCCAAATTTACATTTGAAAAGATTTATTTGGCTGCTCTATTGAGTATAAATTGGAGCGAGACATGTTAGAAGCCTGCAGGAAGAATACAGATAGCTTGGATGAAGATGAGAGATAGATTTTTAGGAATATTTGTTTGTGTTGGTGGCTGTGCCATCAGATCCACCCCATACTGTTACCTTTTCTGTTCTGCGTTTCAGGCTGCATTCCTTGACTGTGGCTGGCTTCCACTGCCACAGGCACCGGCTGCAGATTGAAATAAGAGAGCACATCTCTGCAGGTGCAGCATTTCATTCCTGGCGCCAACTCACTCCAGACTGGCTTGCTCTGGTTCTAGCTTCCACTAGATGTTGCTAACCTCTAAGCCCCCATAACACCATGTCCTTCCCTGGCTCTGTTGCTAATTTTTGAGTTGTCTCATCAACTCCTGTTTAGCTGCTCAGCATTTTTTTTTTTTTAATCACCTGTGTAATCAATTCCCTGCATAAGATTTCCTTGGATGTAAATATGTAAGTGGTTTCTCCTTGCCTGTTTAGACCATGATAAATGCAGAGGGTAGAGGAAAAGAAACAAGAATGTTACCCAGGTTTCAACTTTGATCAAAGGGGTATGAAAACTGGGGCAAGTGTAGTTTTGAAAGAGGGAAGTCAGTAATTCGTTTTTGAAAATCCTGGTCTTCTTCATACCTTTAAGTACAAACATCCAAGGGCTAACTATGTATGCAAGTCTAAAATTCATACTAGATTATGAGTTATCAATCTCTGAATTATCAGATATTGATGGTGCTTATAGTCGTGGGAACGATATAGAAAGACAAGAGAAAAAGGGATTTGGACTGAATCCTAAGGATTTTGAGGTTGGCTGGTAGAGGAAGAACCTGCAAAAAGACTAAGAAAGAGCTGAGGCTTTCCTGGATTTAGGACAGTAAAAGAATTGAAATATACAAAAAATGTCCCCCAAGTGTCTCTCACATCATATAAATTATGCTGCCAAATGAAAAAGCAACATGTGATTGGCAACACAAAACCAGTAAAACTAGTTATAGCCCCTGAAAACTAGGAGAAAGACAAAACCAGATGAATTCACTTTAATGGAAAATAATTTGGCACTCTTGATTCTGATGCATATTTATTTTAGATTCAGGGGGTACAGGTGCAAGTTTGTTATGTGAGTATATCGCATGATGCTGAGGTTTGTCACCCAAATAATGAACATAGTACTCATCAGGTAGTATTTCAACCCTACCCCCACCCACTTCCTCCCCTCTTTTGGAGTCCCCAGTGTCTATTGTTCCCATCTTCGTGTCTGCTGGTGCACATCTTGATTTGTGTGCCCTGCGATGAAGGTAGGGCTACAGTCTGCAGTTGGTCAAGCCCTGTTGACAGGCCCAACCTAGTTCAGGGGATGGTGGAGCCAACATCCAGTACATTCTCTTTTAGCCAAGCTTTGCATCCCAGTTCAGTGTTATCTCTGCTAGAGGAAAGGAGACTTTCTATAAAGCCCTACTCAGATAAGAGAGATTTTCTTTCTAACATATACAAAGGCATTTTTGCCTTAATAGTGGCTTTGGGATAAGGCAGGATCAAGAATGTTGGGCCACCAACCTCAGTTTTAGCCTAACCACTTGTGATGTCAACTCTTAGGCAAAGTCCAGGCTGTGCTGCTGAGGAGAAGAAATTTTTGAGAGAAGTTTTTTTTGTTTGTTTGTTTTTGTTTGTTTTGTTTTGTTTTTTGTTTTTTCGTTTTTTGTTTTTTGAGACGGGGTTTTGCTCTTGTTGCCCAAGCTGGAGTGCAATGGCACGATCTCAGCTCACCACAACCTCCGCCTCTGGGGTTCAAGCGATTCTCCTGCCTCAGCCTCCTGAGTAGGTAGGATTACAGGCACCCACCACCATGCCTGGCTAATTTTTGTATTTTTAATAGAGATGGGGTTTCTCCCATGTTGGTCAGGCTGGTCTTGAACTTCCCACCTTAGGTGATCCACCTGTCTCGGCCTTCCAAAGTGCTGGGATTACAAGCGTGAGCCACTGTGCCCGGCCTAAGTTTTTCTTAAAGTTTGGTTCTTAGACTATCTGTATCAGAATCACTCATGAAGACAAATTTCAGGACCTCCTTATTAAAACTCAGGAAATCAAATCTGTAGAGTGGGATCCAGGACTTCAGTATTTACAGGCATATTAGGATGTTCCTATGCACATTAAAAACAGAAAACCATTGCTCTAGGAACCATGAGCATAGGAACATCCTAATATGCCTATAAATATTGAAGCCTATGGTCCAGGAGGACAAATGATACAGACTCAATTTGGGAAACACCCACCTGGTTTTAAAAACCTGGTGGTCTCCCTTATGAAGGTGTATGAAGGAAGACACAGATAGCGTTCATTTAATACACAATATTTAAGCATATTTTATTCATGCCCAAATGATCTCACTCTCAATTCTTCCCTCCTGGACACTCCTAACCCCACCATCCTACACGTGTTAATGGTTTAAGAAGGGCTACCCCTGAGAGCAGCCATGACTGATCAGCCATGTCCCTGCTACTCTTCTTCATTCCTGCCACAGCACCCTGCTCATGTCTCCCAGAGCCCCAATTCCAGTCCATCTTCATGAATTATTTGTTTACTTTTTTTTCTATCTATCCCATTGGAATGTACACAATACTAGAACATAAACCTTGCCACCCTTGTCAAATACTACGTAGATCAATGCCTGGCTTAGAGTAGGTAATCAATGCATATTTTTTGGCCTTATGAATAAACACAGAGAAATAGATCTCTATGTAACAAATTTAGGATTGGGAGGTTTACCTGTTCTTTTACAACTTTGTTTTTGAAATGATGATTCTTAATTAGAGACATATTTTAAGTTTATTTGCTTGAGTTTTGGGGAAAGTCGTGGGCATCCTTCAGAAATCACTCTTGGAGAAGTAGTCTTAGGTGTCTCTGGAAAGTGCTTCCAGTTAAAGAATTTGGAATGTAAAGCCACAGAAATCACTAGGATGAGTGCCTTTTCCAGTATTTTAATTGCTAATTTGTAATGAGGACCCATGAAAGCAACCCTGATGTTTGCTCAGTTTCTCTGTGCTCCTCGATGCGCAGATTCTTCCTGCCTTCCTAAAAAAGATGCATGTCTGGAGGGAGGTAAAACAGCCATTAATCCTGGAAGATATTTGTCCTCCTTCCTTTTGACATTTTATTGCCCTTTAACTCATTTGTGAAAGATATCAAAGCAGAATCAGACTAGGGAATAAAAGCCTGTTTCATTAAAATGGCCGATCTGCATAGATCTCTTTGTTCTTCCCTGTAGGGAAGATCAGTACACGAGGAAAGAATTTATGAAGAAAGAAAATTAGGTAAATTTGAACCAACAGAAAAAGTATCAGACCAACAATACTTATATTATATTTAGGAAGATCAAATTATTTTCAAGCCCAAATTATAAAATTATTCCTGGTCAAAGGTATTAACAAGGCTGAAAAAGAAATGTGTCCGTCAGAAGTATAGTGTGTTATTTGGAACTTGGCAAAAACAAAGGTATATATTTTCAATTTCCATCTGATTGCTTTCTGGGAGAAAATGCATCATTTATGGGGGCTGAAACCTTAGCTAGGGCATTTTTACCCCTATTTTTTAACTGCCACTCCACAGGACACCGAAAATAATAGATGCGCTTTTGCCCTATCAGTTTTTAAATGTTTTCTTTTTACAGTGTTGCTTTCTGATATGGTACTTGCTGGTTCAACATGTAAAAGAACTGTGCTTGTGAAGCATGTAGCAGGGGTTGTGATATGAGGCAATTTTAAATGTAAGGTCTATCTATTGAGTATTTTCATTTAATATATTTTGTTAGGGTATATTTGTATAGATCTTTAATTGCATTTCTTTTAGTAGCAGTAATTGTAATTAGGTAAAATAAACAAATACAGAAATATATGAGAAAGGAATAAGTAATCACTTGCAATAAGTTAAAACCAGGGATAGACATTGTTGGCATTTTAGTATACTTCCTTATATTATATGTGTATTTTATTCTCTGTGTAAGATATATGTAGTATGTATATACATATGTAGGTATGTATATATTCACTTCTATATTAGGTGCATGTATAAGCTTCTTCTAGCATATGAGTGTAAAATGAGATCATTTTAATATATTCAATAAACAATCATCAAGATCTACTATCTTCAAAGCACTGTCTCCCTCATTAAGAACCTAATAGTGAACAACAGCCAAAACCTCTGCCCTCACAGAGTCTATTTGGAAGTAAGCCATTAACTTTCAATGCCAGGAATTATAGTGGTTTAGATCTTAGTTTTAGTCTCTCTTCAAATGCCCCACAACTTTTCCTTAGGATCGCTCAAGTTTTGTCTTACGCTCACTATTCTTCTTCAGCTCCAGCTTCCTCCTCATCCCACCACATCCCTGCACGTGTGGCTGATGTCCTTTGGAGATTGGACACAGCCATCACCAGGGCCCACGACGGCTTTCCAGAGCCAGACTCAGCATGTGGCTGCCTGGGGTAGTCCCAGGACTGGACACTGTAGGCAGCCTAGCCATGTGATGCCAGCCATCACATGAAATATTTATTTTGAAATATTTTCCATTATGTAGAGAAGAAGCTGGCCACTACTGGAGAAGGTGATTATCTGTACATATTGTTAAAAGTGATTCAGCTCTAGCCCCAGGCTTACATACCCTTCTCTGCACTACAAAGTCCTGAAAGTTAACGGGTGCCTCATCTTTATTATTATTTTTTGTTTTTTAGTTTTTAATTGTGGACACATAATAGTTACGCATGCTTACGAAGTACATGTGATGTTTTACTACCAACATACAATGTGTAATGATTAAACCAGGGTAATTGGGGTGTCCGAGACCTCAAGCAGTTATCATTTCTTTCTGTTAGGAACATTCCAATTTCACTTCCTTTAGTTTATTTTAAAATATTTAAAATACATACAATAAATCGTTGTTAACTATAGTTGCTCTATTGTGTTACCACGTGGTAGATTTTTTTCCTTCTATGTAACTGTACTTTTGTAACCATTAACCATGCGCTTTAAGGTAGTTTAGCATTCCACTCTTGTACGCAAGTGTGCTTGTTGGGGATTTTAAACTCAACACTAGTGGCTTGTCAAAATATTTCTTTCAAACACTTATAGGACATTACTTGAAAAGAGTTCTGATTAATTATATTTGCATTCTCTCACTATATTTTATGTGATATTTTAGCTACCCTGTTAAATTGGAACCCTCAACAACTGCTTAAAGGGCGCCTCGTTTAATCTGGCTCTTCTGCTACCATCACTAACCTTGGGAAAGCGGAGATAATTTATTGTCTCTCCCACCAAGGGTGGCAGACCTTTTCCTTAACTCCTATGGCACTGTAGTGACTTGACACTTACAACAAAACTCTACTGAGGTTCAAGAGTGCATGCCAGGAAGTCAAACGCAGAGAATAGTTTATAAAGTTCCATTAGGTTTGGCACTCTGGGGGCCTACCTGTGATAAAGGAAACCAGGGTCGGGTGTTTCTCTGCCCAGCTCCTATTTTGTCACTCTGTGCCAAAGTACGATTCTCCTCCTTTCAACAAGATTGCTCCCATGTCTTTCCAAACCCCCGAAAATCTCTCAAAAAGCAAAAGGAATTTCTTTCTAACGGCCTTGGGTTTACCTTCACAATTCTAATTTCCTATGCCAGGGTTTGCCATACATATCTAGTCTATATCTATAGGCTAAGACAGCATGTGTAGGGTAACTAAGGACCCCCTTTAAGGGAAACTTTTCTTGTACACATTGTGGGTTCCCAATTCTCTAGCCATACGAAACAATCAAAACATTCCATCTAACAATGGTATAGAGTTATAAAACATTAGACAAACCTATAAATGTAGAGCCTCCATCTTCCAGTGAGATTCCTTTAGTCAGTCTGATCCCCTGTATGAGATGATCATTCCTGCATCTCCTTAGGCCTTTCGTCTAGTTTTCAGAGTCTCAATCCCAGATTTTCTGTGAGCAACTGCTCAATGATCTGTGTGTGTATGCATGCACATACATGAGTACACACACATGCATGCACACACACATTTATCTCCAGGAGAACAAACAGAACTTCCAGGCATAGAATATTTTAAATGCTTAAGCAGCAAAGAACACTTTTGCCAAAGAAGCAAAAAAGCCTTTAGAGACAAAACTACTAAGAAGTGCTCGTAGTTGACATATTCTCAGCCTAAATATTACCATTCAGCAGTCAGGAAAATATTGGCTTCATGTATTTCTTCAAGACAATTACTAGGGACTTGTTATATATTTATGAAACTGAGCTCATTCAAGCAAATTTCCTAGAATAAAAAAGGACATCACATGTTTTTAAAAATTAAGGTTTTTAATGTATACTGAATTTTTTAATAAAATTAACATTTTATCTTGTATTGAGTTTTGAATAATGAAATTTTACTTAATTTTATGTGTGTTTTCTTATGTCATTAACTATTTTTAAGAACCTTGTTTTAGCAGCTGCATCCATAACATGAATGTGTAATCACATCACATTTCTTTTGTTTGGAGAAAAATTTGTTTTCATTTTTGAAAATTCTAAACAACATTGGAACAGTATCCATAAAAGGCTTTGCCTGCTTTATCGATTTTCTCCCTTAAGATATGTTCTTATGGGTGGAATTGCTGTGTCATAAGATGTTATGGTTGATCCTCAGGAAATGGGGTCTCATTCCACTGGCCCTGCTACATAATAATGTGTCCTTTTCTGTGGAACTGATGGGGCTAATAACTTATGATCATTGCTAGTAAAGAAGTTTTGTCAAGGCTACCATGCTTTTGCCATAGTTGTGCTGAAAGAAATTCAATATTATCTTAAATTTTCTTGCTAAAATCCCCCTTTATGCCAGAGATAGTTAAGCAATTGGTATTTACTAATTACATATTACCTTAATTATATACATTTATCCAATGCAATCACATTGAAAATTCTCAGTTTATGGCATACTGAAAAGGGACTCTAAACATCAAACTCTTGGAATGGTAACGTATATGTGTTTGGGTCCTCTCAGTAAGTATAAGCAGATTCTGCCAAAAGTCTGTGTCCACTACTTACGGATAATCATTAAAAGGAGTAAGCCTCCAGGAACTACCTTCGTTTGACTATGAAAGGGTTGTTAGCATTAAATGAAATGAGGTGTGTGCCCTGTGAGACGAGTGTCCAGCCCCACTAGTGCTGGCAGCTGTGATGTATTTCCAATGCCGTGCCTTTCCATGCTGATTACAGTGTGTTGATTACTCACATCTGGGACTTGTATTTGATTATATTCACAGCATTTTGCTCTCTTCCAATTTCCAGTCTTGCTTTTTCTTCAGTCTTCTCTGTCTTTGTTGTCATCACATTTCATTTCAGTCTGTAGTCAAATTGATGACTTCTGTAAAGTTGTATTAAAATTTTGATTTCTTTGCGTTCTTTTCCAAGGTTCTGCTACGTTTGCCCCTTCTAAATCGTTCGAACCTTTGATGGAGTAATAAACATTCATGAATTCACATAATTCTATAGTTATTCTCTGTCTGTCACCAGTCAGTGTTATTGTTTGAACAGGTATGATTTTCATGTCATTGCTGAATGCTTACCCCTTCATTAGATTAGCTGAAGTCATCAAAGGAAAACTCTGAACCTTTGGGAAACACACTTAAAGTGTGTTGTCTTTATCTTGCTCGCTCACTCGCTCGCTCTGTGTTTGTATATATTACAGGACCATACACATGGTAAACACCAAGTATATAGGAATTCCTTCTCTATTTCAATATTTTACACTTAATTTAGTAATCTAAATTTCACATTTTACTTAGATATGGAAATTAAAGGCTCCATAGCTGCATTGTCTCCGAAATGGTTAAGTGTAAATTTTTATGTTACAAAACTGCATATTTAAACACAAAGAATATAGGTCAATTTTCATGTTAATTAACACATGTTCTGTGCTAGCCTTTGGCTAAGTGCTTAGAGGCACACAATTGAAAATATACCTTACCTTTCATCTTCCTGATGGAAGATAACAGTTAAGAATTCTTACTATTTTGCCAAACCATGGTACCGAACACAGTCTTTTGGGGTATGAGAGGCCACCGTCTTCACTGCATAACAAATGTCAATGCAGTTTCACCTTCACAATATAAACATCACAACATTTCATAGGGTTAAACATGCGTAGGTTATGCTGTTATGTGAGTGTTTCATAGCTAGTGTTTTAGATAATTTTAATGTATTTTTGAGATTCACTTAATATTCAGTTTCATAGTATAGATTTAAAGTGAGCACTGTAGATGTTGAGAGGAATAAGAAGTTAGCACAAGCAACTTGCCAACTATCTTTTATTTAACTATTCATCCAGTAACTATTGAGCACCACTACTTGCCAGTCATTTTGACAAGTGTTTGGACCCCATCTGTAAAAACAGATAAAAATTCCTTTTGTTATGCAACTATAATATGCAAAACAAATTTTACTAAGCGCAATTCATTAAATAAATGGTTTACCTATTACTCTCTATTTGTACACATGCTAGGTCCTGTAATAATGGTTAGAAAGTATATAAGTTATAGGGAAAGCACTATTTTGGGATAAAAGAGCAGTGCATTTCACATAATCCACCAAAATCTGCAAAACTGTTATTCTTGCTATAATGTTATGCAATATTAAGAAATAACTATCTTGTGAGTACAAGTCATTTGACTTGTTCAAGAATATACAAAATGTCAGTTATTTGGTCAGAAATAGAATCCAGTATATTTCAGAGTCAACAAAATCACTTTTGTTGAGAGGGAGTTGTCTGGTGCTTTTAATGATATACTATTGTTTATTCTGCTACTAAGCTGAAGACAATTACCATTAACCTGACAGGTGTTAGCCTGCTTTATTTTGATTTAGATTTGTGATCTTCCTGGGCAATGGAAATAATGCAAAATGTTCAAACACACATATCCAGAATATGGTTAATTAAAATGAAAGATATGATAAAGTTTATGGAGTAGAATGCTATTTTTTTTTCTATTTTAGGAATAGTAATTTCTCAATGTGGGAAAGAATGTATGCTATGATAATATGTGCTGTTATCAATAAAACCAAAGCAAAAATACCTCCACAAAAACAAAAAATCTATTGAATTATTGACTGAATTCAAACCTGTCTGGGAAATAGAAGTTAGGCAAAATTTAAGAAAAGGGTACCACTGCAGGAAATCATTGTATTTGTTTATGAAAACTTGTTATTTAAATAAGAACTGTTTTAGTTAAAATAATTGTTTGGTTTTAAATGGTTTATACAAAATCCTAGTCTAGAAACTTTCTGATTTTCTGTCACTGGTATTCTTTGATAAGCTGACTTTAACAGTAATGAAATATCTCGTTAAATTGCATAGTATTATAATGTTTTCAGAAATAATTTATTATGATTCCTTTGAAAAAGAACAAGTCTTTTTCTTTTTTATTCAAAAAATGGTGTATGAAAACACAAATGCATGCATACACACATGCATACCTTTTATATTTTCTAATTCACAAATAATCTACTAAAAGGAAAATTAAGAATACCAGTATTTTCATTAAAGCAAGCATAAAACTGGACTTAAAATTTGTGAAGCTACTTCAAAATTTTGTGGAAATGATTTGTATATAAAAGGTAAGTAAAGGATAAGCAAAACATCTTGTTGCTTTTTCATTTATCACAAAATGCAAGAAAGCAGAAATCCTGGCCAGGCATGATGGCTTATACCTGTAATCCTGGCACTTTGGGAAGTCGAAGTAGGTGGATTGCTTGAGCTCAGGAGTTCATGACCAGCCTGGGCAATATAGTGAAGCCCCATCTCTACAAAAAATACAAAAATTAGCACAGCATGGTGGCACACAGCTGTAATCCCACCTACTCAGGAGGCTGAGGTGGGAGGATCACTTGGGTTAGAAAGGTCGAGGCTGCAGTGAGCCAAGATGGTGTCACTGCACTCTGTCTTGGTCAATGGAATGAGACTTTCTCTCAAGGAAAGAAAAAAGGCAAGATTTCTAATAGTTGTGTGTTTTTTTTTTATTTACATAAAGCCTTTAGTCAAACAGCTAAATAACTTTGACTATGTCAACTTTTTGATTCGCAGTGACCAGTATTGTAGTTTGTATCACATAACCTTCCTCTTAGTCTATACAGCAAGATCTTTCTCTTGGTAAATAAAAGTTCTTTCTAAACTTCTTCATATCACATCTCTATATATACTTCACCATCTTTGAACCTGCTCTTGGGTGTGGATTGCCTTTATTATTTTTGCTCACTTGGTACCTCCCATTCTCTTTAAAAAGTCTTTTAAATTCCAGTTCTTTAAATATCTGGAGCATTCTGTTGTCATTTTACTTCCAACCCAGTCCAAACTCAAAGATCATTATTTCAACCATTTCCATGTCAATAGTCTCTACTCTTGTCCACATCTTCGGCGAATCTGCTCTGCTTCTAAGCTCACTCATATGGCTGTAGCAGACTTCAGAAGATGCTTTTAAACTTACTTACCTAGCTAGGCATCTCAACTGGGCTATCTTGTGACATGGTAACTAGCTTCCCCCAAAGTGAGCAATCCGAAAATGAGTGAGAGAGCACTTCCAAGATAAAAATCAGTCTCTCTCTTTTTTTATTTCCAACTTTTAAGTTCAGGGGTACACGGGCAGAATGTGCAGGTTTGTTCATAGGTAAACGTGTGGCATCGTGGTTTGTTGCACAGATCATCTCATTGCCTTGATATTAGGCCCAGCATCCATTAACTATTCTTCCTGATGCTTTTCCTCCTCCCTCCGTGCCCACCCTCCGACAGGACCCAGTGTATATTGTTCACCCCCATGTGTCCATGTGTTTTCATCATTCAGCTCCTACTTATAAGTGAGAGCATGTGGTATTTGATTTTCTATTCCTGCGTTGGTTTGCTGAAGACAATGGCTTCCAGCTCCATCCATGTCCCCGCAAAGGACACGATCTCATTCCTTTTTATGGCTGCGTAGTATTCCATTGTGTATATGTACCATATTTTCTTTATCCAGTCTATCATTGATGAGGATTTAGGTTGATTCCTTGTCTTTGCTATTGTGGATGGTACTGCAATTAACATACATGCATGTGTCTTTATAATAGGATGATTTATATTCCTTTGGGTGTATACCCAGTAATGGGATTGCTTGGTCCAATGGTGTTTCTTCAAGAGGAATCACCACATTGTCTTCTAAGATGGTTGAACTAATTTACACTTCCACCAACAGTGTAGAAGCGTTCCTTTCTCTCCACAACCTCACCAGCATCTGTTGTCTTTTGACTTTCTATAACAGCCATTCTAACTAGTGTGAGATGGCATCGCATTGTGGTTTTGATTTGCATTTCTCTAATCATCAGTGATGTTGAGTTTTTTTTTTTTTCATATTTTTGTTGGCTGCATGGTCTTCTTTTGAGAATTATCTATTTATGTTCTTTGTCCACTTTTTAATGGGATTGTTTTTTTTCTTGTAAGTTTGTTTAAGTTTCTTATCGATTCAGGATATTAGAACTTTGTTAGATGCATAGATGGCAAAACTTTTCTTCTATTCTGTAGATTGTTTACTCTGTTAACAGCTTCTTTTTCTGTACCAAAGCTCTTTAGTTTAAGTAGATCCCATTTTTCAATTTTTGCTTTTGTTGCAATTACTTTTGGCATCTTCTTCATGAAATCTTTGTCCATTCCTATGTCCTAAATGGTATTGCCTAAATTTTATTCTAGGGTTATTATAGTTTTGGGTTTTATATTTAAGCCTTTAAACCATCTTGCGTTGATTTTTGTATATGGTTTAACGAAGGGGTCCGGTTTCAATTTTCCGCATATAGCTAGCTAGTTCTCCCAGCACAATTTATTAAACATAGAGTCCTTTCCCTATTGCTTCTTTTTGTTAGGTTTGTCAAAGATCAGATGGTTGTAGGTGTGTGGCGTTATTTCCAGGGTCTCAGTTCTGTTCCATTGGTCTATGTGTCTATTCTTGTACTAGTACCATGCTGATTTGGTTACTGTAGCCCTCAATAGTTTGAAGGTGGGTAGCATGATGCCTTCAGCTTTCTTGTTTTTACTTAGGATTGCCTTGGCTATTTGGGCAATTGTTGATTCCATATGAATTTTTAAATAGTTTTTTTTTTTTTTCTAATTCTGTGAAGAATTTCAATGGTAGTTTAATGGGAATGATACTGAATATATAAATTGCTTTGGGCAACATGGCCATTTTAACAATACTGATTCTTCCTATCGATGAGATGGAGTATTATTCCATTTATTTGTGTCATCTGCGATTTCTTTGAGCAGTGGTTTACAGTTCCTGATGACGGCCTTCACTTCTCTTGTTAGTTGTAATCCTAGGCATTTTATTCTTTTTGTGGCAATTGTGAATGGGAGCTCATTTGTGATTTAAGCCAGTCTCTTTAGGCAGGTATAACCTATTCTTGGAAGTGATATCTATTACTTTTGCCATGTTCTATTCACTTGAAGACAGTGAAAGATAAGTGATTCCATAAAGGTGTAAACACAGAAAGAAGGATCATTGGAAGTCATCGTAGAGACTACCTACTACAGAGGGAGAAAAAACTAATTAAAAAAGAACAAACTAAGATAGGCAGAGATAAAGGAAAGTAAAAAGAAAACACAAACTGAGAGGGTAGAAATAAGCCCTATGTACCGCAATAAAGGTAAACATTAAAAGTGAGATATTAAATACAGAAATTATTACCATTTTACCTTAAAAATATAAAATACAGTTGTAAATGAAGATATAGAACTTATTTGCATATGATATGATTATTTACATAGACTATTCAAAATAATTGTCATACTCTTAGAACTTATTGAAGAGTTTATACACTCTAGTAAGTTTTTAGGACTTAGGATTTTAGGATAAAAACTCAGCATATAAAAATTCTATATACTAATAACAAAGCTATATACCAGTGACAAAATTAATCAGAAAATGTAGGGAATAAGCTTCAATTTGCAGTAGCAATAAAAAGTTTGTTACCCAGAAACAAATCTGAACAAAAATGTTCAAACCTTTAGGATAAAATTATAAAATAATAATAGAAGATATAAAAAAACTAAATAAATGCAAAGAACTGTACCTGTTCAAAGACTGGATAATATTAGTAATATCAAAATATCAATTTTAAATTAATACATAAATTGGATTTAATTACATTTACTAATAAGTGTTTTGGTTAAATTAGAAATGCTGACCCTAAAATTCATAGGTATAATGAAATAGAAAAAACAAGCATAACAAGTTTGATGGATAATAAGGTAGCCAGGCTTGATCTACCAGATACCTAGGCTTCCAGAGATCCATGATAATTGAAACTGTGAAATTAGCAGAAATACACCCAATGACACAAAACAGAAGATCTCGAAGAAGAGCTACACATTTAGGATGATTTCATATTTAGAAGAGTAGGCATTACAAATAAAGAGAGAAATAATAAATTATTTTATGCATATTGACAAGAAAATAGAAAAATACTATAAAATTGGATGTCTTCTTCATAGCACACACTGATGTGATTTTCAGATAAATTAACTTCCTGGATGTGAAAAGCTAAATTTTATTTAAAACTTCTAAATAATACAGAATTTCTTAAACAAGATTAAAAATACAATTAAGAAAATACATATATTTAATCACATTTTAAAAACAAGATCAAACAAAGATACTATTAAGACTGAAACACAAGCTTTGAAATGAGAGTAGTTTTTCCAACGTACATTAGCTGGCAAAAGGTTAGGAATAAAGGACTCCTACAAATAAAAAGAAGGCAAACAATACAATAGAAAAATATGCAAAATACATGAACAAACAATTTCCAAAGGAAGAAGCCTAGTAAGGAAAATATGGCCGATACCCTTGTAATCCTAGAAATGAAAATTAAACTGCAATTATAAACCATTTAATGTCTATTTGATTGACAAAAATTGACAAAACCAATATTGACACAGATAAGGAGATCAACTAACATATGCATGCCGTTGGTGCAGACAGAAATCACTATTTTGGAGAATGTTAACAACAGCTAATAAACATGAAGATGCTTTTATCATACAATCATAAATTCTACTTCTTGAGACATACATAGAAAAAGTGAATAGGATTTGTGCATAGGAAGATATAAGAATTTTTGTGGAGCTGTGGCTTTCACTAGCCAAAACTGAAACCATCCTAAATTCCTATCACTGAAGGATGTAAATCTAATTCATGTTACAATTGTAACATTAAAAACAATACATTGTTTAAGAAGAACAAGCATCATTTATTGACATGGCCAAATGTCAGAAAAATAGTATTGAGTGTAAAGAGTAAGTTACAAAAGAAAATGTACTGTTTGCTGCCATTTCTATAAAATACAACAACCAGAAAAATCACAAATTATAGTACTTAAATATGCTAATATATAGATTTATGGAATTTATAAACGCTGAATTCACAATAGTAGTTGCCCTTTGAAATAGGCAAACAGGGAATGCCAGTTATGGATGCTCTTTGAAAAACTCTTACTTACTAATAATAGTTAATAGAGCTACGTGGTGGATATATGAACACGGATTATTTTCTGTATTACTATTGAGTTATTTGAAATAATTCATAATATATTTAAAAAATAATTATTCTTCCTGTCCATTTCCATTAAGACATCTGTGGTCTAGAGCTAAGTTAATTTATGTTTGGAATCCTGTCATGGATGTACTGTTGACATTCTCCATCCTCAGTTTGATCTGTCAGTCAGCTCTAGCCTATCATTTACAATAATTAGCAGGAACATCTAATTTCTTTTTACAATCATTCCACAATATCTACTATATTAAGTCTGAGCCTCTATTTCTCGTTTTCCAGACTGTCTAGAATCTGCCAAGGCTGCTCATTCTTACATTTTTTCTCTTCCATAGGAAGCTCGCGCTTCAGTTGAGCATAACTGCTCATTGCCCCGTCACTCAATCTACCATTCCAAAGCCTACTGCTCCATCAAGGCACAGTTCAAATGACATAGCTTTTATAATTTTTCCTTTTCTGACCACTTCAGCTAATACTGATGCTCTTTATTTATAGTTTATATTATCTATAAAATCAGTATTGTAGCAGTTACTTCTTAAATAGGCTCAATTTTTGTTGTAAAATTTGGATTCAAACATTTAATCCTATGAGGGCCAAGGAGTATCTTATTTTCTTTTCTATTAATCACAGGGCTAAACACACTCATTCCTCTAAATTAGCTTTTGTTCTAGGATGTTCAAATGGCACTTAGGCTCTCTGTAAATCTGGAATATTCTTGACTTTTACCACATCTTCACTCTTTCATTTTTAAACAACCACTAAATCCTTTTTTGTATCTTCATTAATATATTTTTATTTGTGAATTTATCTCTGTTTTCACTGAATATCCTTGTAGAATCCACTATCGCTTCATACAGGTTGAGAGGATAGAAATTATAACATTGAAGTTTATATATCTTGGTGAAATTATCGCCAGTACTTACAGAGTGGGGGAATTTTGCCTTTATTTTTTCTTAACAGGAATCTATGTAACTACCCTGGCCCCCTTCTAGATCCTTCATTATAGATCCTATAATGAAGCCACAGTGATCTTTACAAAATTAAAATTAGTCTCTCGGCTTAAATCCTCAAATGGCTTTTCATTGTCCTCAATATGACCCATGGAGGCTTGAGTAAGATGCCACTGCCTATGTCTTCCAACCTCACCATATACCTCCCACCCCTTAGCTGTCTACACCTTGGCTTCTTTCAGTCCCCATAAAGCCACAGTCTTTGTCTTCTCAAGGCTGCCAAACACAGCCCATTGCCCATCATCCTTCTTCACACATAGGCTATCTCTACCTATCCAACAGGTTTTATGTTAAATATTATTTTCACAGTGGATCTTTCCTTGACTCTCCTCCTACCCATTCAATTCGAACTGTTATAATTTCAATAGTTCCTTTCATTTATGCTTCATAACATCCATAAAAATGAAATTATTTTGTGTTGTGTTTCTTTTCCATGAGTCTATAAACTCTCCAGAAGGCAGGACTGCATGTTTACTTCTCTAGTATATATCCAGTGGCTAACAAAAGGTAACAGTAGATGCTGTATACATATTCATTGAATGTGTCACTTAAAATATTAATTACATCAAATGATTAAAATAAGTAAGAAATGTAATTTCTTGCATACTTCTTTCTACTGTCCTCAGTTTCCTGTTATTTGTTGTTGTTATTCTATGCTTACAGATTGGAAAAAGATGAAGGAAACTAAAGCACATTTCTAAAAGAGGAAATCAGATCTAGGCAAACCAAACTTCTGAGCATATACAAAAACTTGTTTTTTTCAGATTTTCTAAGGCTGCAAAATAGAATTAAATCCTTTATAAGTACTATTTTCCCTTTATTAAGTGAGATTTAATATATTGGGGGGGTCATTGATTACTTTTTTAAAACGTAAGCGTTCTTGGGGATTAAAGAGAAACCAAATTATTCACCAGGGCAGTGTTTAATATTTAACAAAACAAAACAAAACAAAAATGTACGACACGATGCTTGATTCTTTCAAACCAAGCATCCCCACCTGGCCCATTCTCTAATCGTTTCTTTAGCCATTTGCTCCCTTTGCATCTCTGCTGTGTGTTACAATAGCCCTACATAGGCTTTGGAAACAATAACACAACCCCCTTCTCAAATGAGAAAAGGAGAGGGGAAAAAATATAATCTGTATTTCACACCCTGTCATGTTCTGGCTGCTCTAGGTGATTAATGATAACGACCATTTGCCCAAAGTATAGACTCAGTTCACAACTGGGATTGGAAAACAACTTTATGATAAATGGGAAAATATGTATTTCTTCTTCTATGCTTTATACCTTTCTTTATACATAAGATGGAAGGCATTTTTAAATTCTATTTTCACATAATAATACATGAAATTACAGCTTTTATAATATTGTGTATTGAAAGGAAGTGGATTGATTTGGTCAACTGAGAAACATAGCTTATTGTCCTCAGAACTGTGGGAATTATATGTATTGATATCTTACAACCTGCGAAGTTCTTCTAAAGAAAATATTGTATATTACACATTTCTGGTTTATTTCATGGTGACTCCGCAATCAATATGGAAGAGAATTGCAAAATTCTATTTTGCAACCTTGAAGTTTCCATCCTGATGCATACCTACTTATTTACATAAAGTTCATAATGAGTTTTAGAACCAAAATATTAACTAGGTCGAAGGGGAAATTATCAATGAAGAATTGGATCCCTCTGGAAGGGATACATTTCTGTTACTCCTTTAAATTGTGTTTTAACTTATCTTGGTGAAGAAATAGCTCCCCATGACCCATTTTGTAAATGATGAAATGTTCCAGGCCCTCATTGAGGTAATAGGGAGAAGTCAGTTCCCAGTATTTGCTATGCGTCGGATTGTTCCTCTAATAAACTAAACGTAATTAAAAATAGAGCAGGGCCATTGCATTTTAATAGCTCAGAGTCTTCCCTGTGGAAGAGTCAGCAAACAGTGAGAGAATATGAAGATTCAGCTCCCCAGCACCTGCCAGGCAGGCTTTGTCAAGATTAACAGCATCACACCAGGTTATTAGAGGAAACATAAATACTTTTGAGGCTCTGTGGGTAGTTACGATATCACGTTTTATTATCTTCTCCAAAATGGAATTACTCATTGTAATTGCTTGCCAGTCACAGGCCAACAGACATGACAGGAAAAAATCCCACATATGGGGGAGAGGGGGTTATAATGTACAGGCTACTGACCTAGAGAACTGTTTTTAAGGACACATTATGTATTTTTAAAAATCATATGTTTTATGGCACTTTACAGATTATAGAATAGGCACATATGCGGACCTTGCAATTTGAAGTGTGCATAGGCAGAATTGGAATTCCTATTTAAGTAAGGAAATGGGGGGGTGTAAGGAGATTGAGTGATTTGCACAAAAATCCTGCTGCTAGTGAGTGTAGAGTTGAGAATGAGCTGCAGTCTTCTAACTTAGAGTCTGTGCTCTTTCTGCCGTTCTGTGTAGCCATGCCTAAGTTCAGCAGCAAACATAATGTATTTGCTGCCACTTTCAAATCATACCTTTCCTGGCAAGAGTGGTTTTGAAGAAATTAAAATTTTCCTACAGGAATGATGCAAATGAATTGTAGTTTAGAAAATGGCCTTAAGAAAGCTGGAAGATTTGATGTCAGGCATGGGATATTTGAGGAAATGTGAGAAGTCCCTATCTCTATGAGCAAGATGAGGAAGTGATGCATTAGTAAGCATTGTGGAATTTGTTGTTGTTGTTGTTGTTGTTGACTTTATTTCCAAACCAAAGTTGATTATCAAAAAGTGAGATAGGGTAATATCATAGGTATCTGGGGGAGTTGGGACTAACTGCCACACTCAAGAACTTCATGTGTGACCTGTAGGGAGGGAGGCAGTAATAACATGTTTTGAAATCTGTTTGAGGTCAGAACAAAACATGAAAATTTTAAGTCAGGACTCCTGGACCCCATAATTTACTAAACTAAATGAATATCCTAGCAGAAGTTCTGATTGCACATAAAACAGTACACGGAGGCTGATTCTATTCATTATCATACAGACTATTACTGCCTGGTACACCTGAATCCTAGGCTATCCAGAGGGAAATGATTCATTGTGGTTCAGTTAGTCCAATGAACTGCATCTGGAAATGTATTCAAAACACAAGATTTCTGGCAGAGGCGGCAACCTCTGCTATAATTCAAAATAAAGGAAACATTTTGTGTGCTCAAATCCTTTGTTTTCTGCATTATATGCTAAAATCACAGATGGAGTTTTCTACCAATAATCCCATTACCTTGATTGCAATTTACTGAAGATTGAAAAAATATTGCTTCCTGGTTTGTTATTTACGATATGTTTAAATTTGAAGCTTTTTCAATAATATTTGAATCAGATATGTTGTATTTTAGTGCTTTAAGTTCTCTGATATTTTAACAGAGCGACACCATCACTTGTAGTCTAAATTTTCCTATTTTCCTTTGACTATTGTCTTTCCAAGCTATAATCTGAAAAAAAATCCATAGTAAAAACCATTTGCCCTTGGATTTTCTAGCTTCTCCTGGGGCTTAATCCTGTTTCCCAAACATGTATTTAGCAGTAACCAGTCTGTCACCAACTTTTACCTTAATCTGCTTATGTTTGATGAACAGTTCTCTTAAAACTCTTCCTCTATTCTGGGAGTTTTTGGACAAATCTCTGTTGGGTTTATGAAGACTATTTCTACTACCAATGGAACCCATCATATTCCTCACTGTAGTTCCAACTGATGGCCACAGATAATAGTCACGTGAGGTCCTCTAAAGGTAGCATTCATTCTCTATGAAGT
Organism: Piliocolobus tephrosceles; assembly: GCF_002776525.5. Lineage (NCBI taxonomy): Eukaryota > Metazoa > Chordata > Mammalia > Primates > Cercopithecidae > Piliocolobus > Piliocolobus tephrosceles. The sequence goes on from NC_045444.1 coordinate 97,244,880, forward strand.
CACTGATATGTGTGCCAAGGATGTTCTCTCCTGACATTCCCTTCCGTTATGTACATACTACAGTTACCAAATCCATGCATTCTTCAACCTTCAAAGCACATTTTCACTTGAGTGGCAAAGCCATGAATCGCAGGGTGAGAGGGGCCTCTGCTTGTAGCCCTATGTAGTTCAAATGGAAATTCTTGGACCCGAGCCAATATTGCAGCTCCCAGTCAAACATCATTTTGTCTTCATGTTGCCTTTTCTTTCCTCCCCAGCCCTCGTCTGTTGTAAGTATCACTACTGAATTCCAGTAGTAAACAAAGCATAGATAGTGACTGCATCCCCACTGTATCTGTCACTCCCTTGGTCTGGATATATTTTATATAAAAGTCTTTCTTTCTGAAAAATATGTTATACTTAAAGATTTTCTTTCTTCAACAAAATAGATTTTACACTTTAAATGACTCACCAAAGCGTGTGTGAGCTGAAGATTAACACTGAAGGAGGAATGTTTTAGGAGGAGACAAAAAAAAAAAAAAAAAAAGTGGAAAAAATATAATTCTACAGGTGCTGTCTTTGGCTAGTCTTTTTCTTCTTTTTTTCTTTTTTTAAGCCTATTCTAGAATGGTGGCAAAAGAATGCACAGCCTCTGCTTTTCAATTGTATTCGTATTGTAACTGCTTTTATTCATACCATCTGTATTTCAACCACATGTCTGCCATGAAGTAGTGAAACACAAAGTGGGTTCAGAACCTTGTGTATATTTATATATTAAATAGTGCAGCACGTGAAAAAAATATGTCACTTCTTTAATCTGCTACCCTGTGCTTTATTCATTGTCAGAGTGAACATTATGGGTTTAGTTATATAGTTTCTAGTTAAGATAGCTAGTTAAGGATACATTCAGGGAGAATTTCTCATGTGGCAGGAAATACACAGGATGCAGGAAATCCAAGTCATCACTATCTAAAATAGAACCATATTGCCTTCGTTTTATTTCCTGAATATTTGTCCTCATTAGTAAAAGTAAGAACATGCCTATTTTTGGAAACTGAATTTGAGTTTTTTAAACAATTGTTTTGTTGCAGAATAATAACTGTGAATGAGACAGTGAGCTGACTCGCCAAATTGGACACTGCAGTGATACATCCAATTCTGATTGCTTCTTAGGGACTGGCTTAGTACCTCTAGACATTTCCAGTATCTTTTGACTATATGCTTGTTAAGAGCTTCTATTATAAATTCAGAAGCTTTCAAGCTAAAATTCATAAATGCTCTGGATTTCAACCTAAATTTAAAACAAATGTGCAAGCTCTGAAAGTATTCCCTTTAAAACTTAGGACTTGTTGGTTAACCTAGTTGGTTTTTTATGCTTATTAGACTAGGTAGTCTAGAATTCTTCTATTATACATTATAATATGTGTATATTTCAGCTGACTTTTATCTCTGTGGAGTGGTAGAGAGTGAGCCAGACCAGCAGACCCTAACCAAAGCAAGTGGGGTAACAGATGGAGTGCACAGTATGAAATTAGGGAATAACTGGCAGGATTTTTTTTTAATGATCCATCTGGAATCCAAGGGTCAAGATCATCAATTCCAACACTTGCACAGGACCACAGCCTCAATTTACATCTAATTTCTAAGGTGACTTTTTAAAAAAGTCTTCATTTTAAATGAAATTTATCTGGAAAATAAACAGTAAGAATAAGTTACAAATTAACAGAGAAAATGCTGCATTATTATGAGATAATGGCTTACACATGAAGAAATATTAATTTATGTGGTTAATCACATTAACAATTCTAAATGTTCTATGCTATCGTATACAGAGCTGCAAAACAGATGCATTAGGGCAGGCTAGATTGATGTAGCAAAGTGACCACCATACCACTCCAAATTCAGTGGTTTATAGAACAAAGAAATGTGTCTTTTAGTAAGTGCCTTTAGTAACAGTATGATTATTCATACATTGATGGGTGGCTCTGTTCCATCAGAGCAGTTAGAGAGTTAAGTTGTTGGATGCTGTGGCAAGTCAAGTAATGCCCCCTACAAAAATGTTGGCATCCTAATCCCTGCAACCTGTGAATAGCTGACTTTACGTGGCAAAAGAAACTTTGCAGATGTCATTAAGTTGAAGATTTTGAGATGGGATTACCCCAGATTGTCCAGGTGGGTCCTATGTAATTATCATGGTCTTTATAAGAGGGAGGCAGGAATGTCAGAGTAGAGAAGGCAATGTGACAATGGAAGCAAAGGACAGAGATTGAGGGAGACCTTTAAAGGTGATATACACTGCTGGATTTAAATATAGAGCAAGGGACCACTAACCAAGAAAAGCAACTTCCCTCCAAATCCTCTAAAAGCAAGGAAGATTCTGCCCTAGAGCATGTAGAAGAGACCATCCCTATAGACATCTTAACTTGATTTTAGACTTCTGATCTCAAGACTGTAAAATGAGATTTTGACTAAAAATAACATTTTGTTATTTGAAGCCATTTCCATGTTGTAACATGGAAACATGTAACAACAGCAATAGAAAACTAGTATCCTGGCTTAACTTGGGGCTTCTAAGGTTGCTATTGTCATCATCATTTCAGCTAATGGGAGGAGATAGAAGAACAGTCCAGGGACAGTGGGACAGAGACTGTACTTGTTTAAAGATCTTTCAGGGATTGCCTTACATCACTTCCATTATTCCAGAATGAAGAGAATGTAGTTGCATGGGTACTGGGAAACTGGAAATTGAGAGTGTCTGGTGGCTATTTGAGCAAATAAATATATTTCTGTGGAGGAAGAAGAAGACAGACTTCGGCAGAAAAAGACAGCAGTCTGCCATAATGGAGGACATAGTGCATAAGATTTATTTCATCTATGTTGCAGTATAAGTATAACATGCAAAGTAGGTAGAGAAGAAATAAAGTGCCAATAATAATTTAAAATATTAAGAGCTAATGATTAGTTATCAGTTATCCCTCTGATTGTATGAAGAAATAATTTGCAAAAGTATACTTATTACTCTTATTAAAAAACTAGCAATAATTCTTTCACCTATGAGTTTTACTTACAGTTCCAGGATGAGCAAAATTTTAATTTAGTGTTTGTACTCTGTACTACCATTCAGTATTCTGAATTCATTTGATAATGTTTTATTTTGTGCAATAATTTTTAACTGTACATAAACTTTGGAAATTTTATATATTAAGTATTGTAGCTATCAAGTTTCCAGCATTTATGGTTAAGACAATATATTTCTTCAATTCTCTTATTTGTTTATTCATGCATTAAAAATATTTACTAAGCAACTATTTTGTATCATTGCTGAAGATACTTTAGTAAGCAAGATAGATTTGGTTTCTGCCTTTATAGAACTTAAAATCCACTGAGAAAGTTATTTATATAAGCACTAATCCTAAGTGTGGTAGAAACTAAAACGAGGGAAATTTAAGAAGGTATGAGAGCACATAGAGATAGATTGGTGTTTATATAGAGCAGTCTTTATCTCGGCATCTACTCAAAGCAGATATTTTGAGTAGAGATTTTGTAAAAACCTACAACTCTCCCTTAGTACATATGTTTTACTCTCTTTGTTGATATTTTTTAAGCGGGAAGAAATTCAGTCGTGTTCATACGATTCAGTTTCTTTCATCTGAAAAATAACAAATTTGGAGGAGCAGCCACGATGGCCTAATAGAAACAGCTCCACTCTGTGGCTCCCACTGAGAAGGACGAAGACGGTGAGTGAATTCTGTATCTTCAATTGAGGTACCAAGGTTCTTTCATTGAGACTGACTAGACAGTTGGGGTCACCCAGGAGAGTGAGGAAAAGCAGGGTGGAGCGAGGACCCACTGGGAGTGGCACAGGGCAAAGGGAGCTCCTTTTGCAAAGGGACAGCCAAAGGAGGCAGTGAAGGATTGTTACCCCCTCCCTGAAAACTACATTTCCATGGAACCTTGCAACCCCTGGATCAGAAGTTCCCCTTGTGGGATTAAAGGCATGTGCCACCACACCCTGCTAAATTTTGCATTTTTGGTAGAGATGACGTTTCACCATGTTGGCCAGGCTGGTCTCAAACTCTTGCCCTCAAGTGATCCTCCCACCTTGGCCTCCCCAAGTGCTGGGATTACAGGCATTAGCCACTGCACCCAGCCCATAAAACAAGTTCTTAGAGACCTATAAAGAGACTTAAACTCCCACACAATAGTAGCAGGAGATTTTAACATCTTACTGTCAATGTTAGACAGATCACTGAAACAGAAAATTAACAAAGATATTCAGGACTTCAACTCAGCTCTGGGTCAAGTGGACCTGATAGATATCTATTGAACTCTCTCCCCAAAACAACAGAATGTGCGTTCTTCTCAGTGCCACATGGCGCTTACTCTAAAACTGATCACATAAGTGGAAGTAAATCACTCCTCAGCAAATGCAAAAGAACTGAAATCACAACAGTCTCTCATACCACAGCACAATCAAATTAGAACTCAAGATTAAACTCACGCAAAGCCACACAACTACATGGAAATTGCACAACCTGCTTCTGAATGACTCCTGGGTATATAATAAAATTAAGACAGAAATCAAGAAGTTCTTTGAAACCAATGAGAACAAAGAAACAGTGTACCAGAATCTCTGGGATGCAGCTAAAGCAGTGCTAAGAGGAAAATTTACAGCACTAAATGCCGACATCAAAAAACTAGAAAGATCTCAACTCGACACCCTAATATCACAACTAAAAGAACTAGAGAACCAAGGGCAAACAAACCCTAAAGTTAGCAAAGGACAAAAAATGACCAAGCTCAGAGTGGAACTGAAGGAGATAGAGACACAAAAAACCCTTCAAAAAAACCAATGAATCCAGAAGCAGGTTTTTTGAAAAAATTCATAAAATAGACCAGTATCTAGACTAATGACAAAAGAACGGAATCAAATAGACACAACAAAAAATGATAAAGGGCATATCACCACCACCCCACAGAAATAGAAACAACCATCAGAGAGTACTATAAATACCTCTATGCAGATAAACTAAATAAATCCAGAAGAAAGGAATAAATTCCTGGACACATATAGCCTCTTAGGACTGAATGAGGAAGTTGAATCCCTGAATAGACCAATAACAAGTTCTGATATTGAGGCAGTAATAAATAGCCTACCAATAAACAAAAAGCTCAGGACCAGATAGATTTACAGCTGAGTTCTATGAGAAGTACAAAGAGAATCTGATACCCTTTCTTCTGAAACTATTCCAAACAATTGAAAGGAGGAACTCCTCCCTAACTCATTGTATGAGGCCCGCATCATCCTGATACCAAAACCTGGCAGAGATATAACAACAACAAAAAAAACTTCAGGCCAATATTCCTGATGAACATTAATGTAAAAATTCTCTATAATATATTGAAAACCCAAATACAGCTGCTCGTTAAAAAGCTTATCTACCATGATCAAGTTGGCTTCATCCCCTAGATGCAAGGCTGGTTCAGCATGTGCAAATCAACAAACAGATCTAAAGACAAAACCACATGATTATCTCATAAGATGCAGAGAAGGCCTTCAATAAAATTCAACATACCTTTATGTTAAAAATTCTCAATAAACTAGGTATTGAAGGAATATACCTCAAAATAATAAGAGCCATTTATGAGAAACCCACAGCCAATATCATACTGAATGGGCAAAAGCTGGAAGCATTCCCCTTGAAAACTGGCACAAAAGAAAGGTGTCCACTCTCACCACTCCTATTCAACATAGTATTGGAAGTTCTGGCCAGGGCAATCAGGCAAGGGAAAGAAATAAAGGGTATTCAAATTGGAAGAGAGGAAGTTGAATTGTCTGTGTTTGCAGATGACATGATCCTATATCTAGGAAATCCCATTGTCTCAGCCTGAAAGCTTCTTATGGCGATAAGCAGCTTTGGCAGTCTCAGGATACAAAATCAATGTGCAAATGTCACAAGCATTTCTATACACTAACAAGAGGCAAGCAGAGAGCCAAATTGTGAATGAACTCCCATTCACAATTGCTACAAAGAGATTAAAATACCTAGGGATACAACTAACAAGGGAAGTAAAGGATGTCTTGAAGGAAAACTACAAACCACTGCCTGAGGAAATTAGGACACAAACAAGTGGAAAAATATTCCATGCTCATGGATAGGAAGAATCAATATCATGAAAATGGCCATACTTCCCAAAGTAATTTATAGATTCAATGCTATTCCCATTTAACTACCATTGACATCCTTCACAGAATTAGGAAAAACTGTTTTAAAATTCATTTGGAACCAAAAAAGGGCTCATATAGCCAAGACAATCCTAAGCAAAAGAATAAAGCTGGAGGCAACATGCTACCAGACTTTGAACCATACTACAAGGCTACAGTAACCAAAACGGCATTGTACTGGTACAGAAACAGACACATTGACCAACGGACCATTATAGAGAACTCAGAAGTAAGACTGCACATCTACAACCATCTGATAAACCTGATGAAAACAAGCAATGGGGAAAGGATTCCCTATTTAATAAAGAGTGCTGGGAGAATTGGTTAGCCATATGCAGAAAACTGAAACTGGACCTCTTCCTTACACCTCATGCAAAAATTAGCTCAATATACAGTAAAGACTCAAATGTAAAACCCCAAACTATAAAAACCCTGGAAGAAAACCTAGGCAATACCATTCAGAACATAGGCATGGGCAAACATTTTATGACAAAATCACTGAAAGCAATTGCAACCAAAGCAAAATTTGACAAATGGAATCTAATTAAACTTAAAGAGCTTCTACCTAGCAAAAGAAACTATCATCAGAGTGAGCAGGCCATCTACAGATTTGGGGAAAACTTTTGCAATCTATCCATCTGACAGAGGTCTCATATCCATAATCTACAAGGAACTTAAACAAATTTATGAGGGAAAAAAAACAAACAACCCCATTAAAAATGGGCAAAGGATATGAACAGACACTTCTCAAAAAAAGATACTCATTCAGTTAACAAACATGTAAAACTCAACATCATTGAATATTAGAGAAAAGCACATCAAAATGGGAGACAATGGGAGAAATGGGAACAATTTACACTGTTGGTTGGAATGTAAATTAGTTCAACCATTGTGGAAGATGGCATGGCAATTACTCAAAGACCTAAGGCAGAAACACCATTTGACCCAGCAATCCCATTACTAGGTATACACCCAAAGAAATATAAATCATTCTATTACAAAGACACATGCAAATGTATGTTCATTGCAGCAGTATTCACAATAGCAAAGTCACGGAATCAACATAAATGCCCATCCATGATAGACTGGATAAAGAAAATGTGGTTCATATATACCATGAAATACTATACAGCCATGAAAAGAAACAAGATCATGTCCTTTGCAGGGACATGTATGGAGCTGGAAGCCATTATCCTCAGCAAACTAATGCAGAAACAGAACACAGATCACTGAACTCCACATGTTCTCACTTATAGGTGGGAACTGAACAATGAGAACACAGGAACACGGGGAGGTGAACAACACACACTGGGGCCTGTGAAGGAGTGGGGTTGGGGGAGGGAGAGTATTAGAAAAAATAGCTAATGCATGCTGGGCTTAATACCTAGGTGATGGGTTGATAGGTGAAGCAAACCACCATGGTGCATGTTTACTTATGTAACAAACCTGTACATCATACACATCTACCCCATAACTTAAAAAAAAAAAAATTAAAACAAAAACTCATTTACTCTCAATTCTCTTCCAGTGACCATCTCCATTTATCTGGCCCCTACTTTGCAACACAACTTTGAAAGAATTTTATATTTAAAAAACTCTCCACATCTATTTATAGGTAATATATAAATGCACAAAATATGCAATATATGGTATATAAATATTATATATGTTGGTTCATGTGTGAGTAGTCCCCGTTTCCTGTGGATTACCAAACAGTTTTTGAAAGGCAGAGGACTATATGCACACCTAAAAGAGGGCTTATAAAACGACATCTTAGGTCTCAAGGTGTCATTGCCACCTGGCTTCTCGCTGATGAATGTTCTCCTCACTTTTTCCCATGTGCATGTATTTTAATAAATGACAAAAATCCCACTTGGGCCTTGCTGCTCAATAATATAGGAAATGTCTCTAATTTATCTCATTCTCTTCTGTCTTTGAGGTATCCAAATCAGGCTTTTGCCACCACCATCCCACTAAAACTGCTCTCCTCAAAGTCATCTATGACCTCCAGGTTGATTCATTTGTCAAATTTCAGTCTTCAACTTGACTTAGCTACAGCATTTGACGTAGACAAGTACTCTCTCCTCCTGTAAACACTGTTATAAATGTGATTTACAGAACACCACACTGCCCTAGATTTTTCTCCTATCTCATTTTGTACTCCTTGTTAGTGTTATTTGCTTGGTCTTCCTCATCTCTTTTACCTATAAATGTTGGAGCTCTCAGACCTTGAATCTCAGGTCTTTGCCCATCTATAGTCACTTTTTAGTCACTGTATTCATCTTAATGGCTTTAGATACACTTTATACTGTGGTTCTCCCAAGCTTGTATTTTTAGAAACTTAACTAAATTTATGTCACAGACTTTGTCACTGAATTTAAGATTGTTTCTCTAACTCCTACTTGATGTCCCCTCTAAGGTGGCTGATAGCTCAACCCAACATGTTTAAAGCCTAATTTCCACTGCATTAAGTGGCTGTAAATGTGACCTTTATTCTTCTAGTAAATCAGCCCAGAGATATTGGAGTTGTCTTTGACTCCTTTTTATTCCCTCACATCCCACATCAAATTCAAATACATGTGTAAATTCTATTAATTTTTAAAATCTATCAAGAATTTAAACCTGAGCAGAAACCTGCTCACCATCTCCACTCCTAATACCTAACTCAAGCCATTGTCATTTCTTACCTAGATTGTTATAAAAGCCTCCTACCTCGATTTTCTTTTTTCAACCTGTCCTCGGTAGAGTCTGCTCTCAAAAGCAGCCAGAGTGATCCTTTAAACTATAAGGTGAAATTACAACACTCCTCTGGCCTGAACTCTCTAGTGACTGACTGACTTGTTCGGAGTTCAAAGCCACTTCTTTATAATGGCCTACCCTACCCAACCCTACGTAATTTGGCCCTAATTCTCTGATCTCATCAAACATTTTTAACAACTGGCCTCTTTGCTATTCTAAATATCTAAGGTTAAAATTATGCTTTCCTTAGTATAGCAATTCATTAAATATTTATTGCCTGAATAAATGAATGAATACTTAGATAATTTTTCCAGTGCAAATAATAACAACATACCACATTGTGATGCTAGAGATCAGGCAGCTGCCATTTTACCTCGTATATTAAACACGATGCAGATAGACATATTAGTTATAATAGCAACTTTCCAGGACAGAGGTTGCCAGTGTTTGTCTCCTCAATCTTTGAAACTTCAGAAATGAAAGAGGAAGATCTCTGCTTGAAAGGAAACCACATGCTTCCTCTCCTAGCAGCCACGCAGAGCAAAGTGCTCATTAATCCTTCTCTAAAAAGAATTTCACTGAGAGATTTCTTCTTGATGGTGGAAGCACAGTTCGTGTTATTTTTTTAAAAATTTGGTTTCTTAAACCAGGGAGTGCTAGTACAAGGAAGGGGTACTTGGTACACATAGCATTAACTTTAAAATGGAAGGGAAAGCACCAATGCAAAGACATGAACTGGCCCATTATTGTCAGTTTCCATTGATTTGAAGAGAAAGAAATCCACAAATCCCATGTGCTGGAGCAGTGGGAAAGAAAGACAAACTGGAGGCTGTGTGTGTATGAGATAGAACACTTAAAATTTTAGAACATAGAGTAGTAAATTATGAACAATAAGAGAAATCAAGTGTTCAACAGAACCATGGTGAGTATATGAAATATTCATTTCTATCTTAGTCCATTTGGGACGCTAAAACAAACAAACAAACAAAAAACCCTGATTGCATAGCTTATATAAAACAGAAATTTATTTCTTATAGTTCTAGATGCTAGTAAACCCGGGATCAAGGCACCATCAGATTCAGAATCCAGTAAGGGCCTGGCCTGCTTCCTGGTTCATAGATGGCTGACCTCTGGCTGTGTTGTCAGATGGTGGAAGCGGTAAGCGAACTCTCTGGGGTCTCTTTTATAAAGGTACTCATCCCATTCATGAGGTCTCCCCTCTCATGACCTAATAACCACCCCTCGACCTCTAAATATCCTCTCTTTGGGGATTAGTTTCTAACATAAGAGTATTGGGGGGATGCAAATACTTAGTCCATAATAATTACCATTCAATTAGGAAATAAAATAGAAAACATTTGAAAACTTCATTTGTGATCATAAAACCATGTGAAAACATCATTAGTCTTACTTGGCAACTCAAATTCGTAAGTAATTCCACAGTTTTTTTTTGTTAGTCAGGAATGGGGACTGAGACACTCTCATGCCTTGGGATTGCACAAGAATCCACAAAACTGGTGTGACAATACTGATATGACAATAAACAGGGGAAGAGCTCTTTTGTATTCAGTGCATCTTGATAACTAATAACTTTCTAATTCTCTAAGCCCTTGTGGTGGCTCCACACAAACTAGCAGTTCTACTTCTGTCATGCCACGCTTCAGCATAGATATCTTTGCAAATGATGCCAGCCCTAGGACCAGGGTCTAGCTTAGATTGCTTGTAGTCATTTTCCTCTTTGGTCCTGAGACTTCCTCAGGACTCTCCATGATGGGCTACAAGATAGCTTGGTTTCTATCTACCTAATTCTTTCTCTTCCTCAGACTTGGCAGTATTCCCCATTTCTCTCACATTATCTCTTCTCTTCTTTTTCTCCCTCTTTCTACTTTCTGTCCTCCTCACCTACCGCTACACATGAACAAAGCAAAGTCTCTTCAATGTGCTACTACCTACAAACTTGTCCAAGGAAAACCTGACTGCCTTATTGGGAAAGAAGAAAGGTATTACAGTAGAAACACAAGACAAATTAGTATCTAAATAAATTGTTTTTTCTATGACCTTGTAACCAAAAACATTATGGGAAAGCTCGCTCTCTCTGTTTCTCCAAATCCTTCCCTGTAATTCTTCTTTATATCCCCTGAACCAAAAACTGCTGAAATTTTAAAACTCTGGTTAGTTATCAATTAAACAAATTATTGAAAACTTGTTTCTAGTTATTTTCATGTAAGCTAGAGCTCACACATACCTATTCTCTGATCTCACTCAGTATGTAGTATTGTGATCATTTACTTTTAGTGTTTTTCTAAAATGTTTTCAGAGGCAGAAATACCCTCCAGGTAGAATAAAAAGATCTTATTCCATTACCATTTTATTTTCTGACTAAAATATTACTAAATATATTATAGGCACCCAGCCAATGGCCCCACCAAAAGTGATGAATATATGAAGTATTTTTTGACATGATTTTGTTATAAGTAGACCATTAGTGGAAAAAGATAACCAAGAAAAGTTTCTGTAGAAAACTAGCAACAGAAGACTTCAAAAAAATTTTTTTGAAGGATGATTAGTGATTATATTTTTAAAAAATATTGTAATATGTGTCTTCCTTTATTAGCTTTATTTGTCCGAATATCAGCATGCTTGTATTGCCACATTTTATGGTATATTTTAGGATTCTTCCATTTGGTATGCAGCTAATGCTAAATATTATTATGTGGCTCATACATTAAAAGTAAGCCTCAAGAAAATCATCTTTATATACAATCTGAGATATTTTGCCAAGTTAAAAAACCAATTAGAGTAATAATAAAATATACCAATATAATCATGCAGATGCATTTCTAGAAAGAAAGAGGATATGTTTAGCTTGAGGAGAGGGAGTAATATTTGCAAAGTAGCATTCAAACAGAAGGACAGTTTATGACAATAGAAACACATTTTTCTTTAGGAAGACTTTGAGCTGCATGAGACAGTTTATCAGAATGTGATTGGATCCAAGATCCCAAAAAACAGTGGATGGCCACACAGACTTAGGGTCAATATTTAAATAGATAAGTAAGAATGAAGTCTACTTTTATCCTATGGGTATGTTGTGATATTTTCTTCAATCTAATAAATGAGGGAATTCCAACTGTATAAGATCTTGAAGTGATGCATATAACTGAAGGGTCAATGTGACAGTACAGGTTTGGTTTAACCATTGCTTTTGTTGCACTGTGTACATCTGGAGATGAAGGTGTCCCAGAGAATGTGTTTTAATTTCTTCTTCTTCTGTGCTTCCAACTCTATTGATTTCAACACAAACATACAAACACAAACACAACCCAACCCACCTTTGCATAGGCTGTCTAATTTATTTAAATGTTTTTGTTTTGTCTTCCCAAGAAGGAAGTGCAAACTAAATGCTTGTTTAATTATTAGATCACTCTAATACTTAATGCTGTGCCTTATATGAAGCTTGGATAACAGTAAAATAGTATTATTTCCAGTTGACAGACTCACAGAGGTGAAGTTTCTTGCTCAGGGTCAATCATTTCTCATATAGGCTACTGCTATTATCTCTTAACTCTTCACTTTCCTTCATATTAGAGGTAGTTTAAGATGGAAATTGCTAACTTTTCAGACCCTCTTCCCCACAGATCATGCCAGGGAGCACTTAATATCAACTTAAAACTGGTGGTGTCAACCTTGGTTAAGGTTGTGTTAGCTAGGTTTTTCCTCTGCAAAGTTATAATTTCTCTCTTTTAACACTGTATTTGTCAGAAGGGAATTACTAACTTCAGTCTCCACTCAAGTGGAGACAAATTAAACTTTATCATTTGGAGGTAAGACTATTAAAAGAATTGTGCTCAGATGTTAAAACCACCATAGTAGTCAATGTATTTTGGTAAAGATACTTTGAAGCTATATAAATATCCTGTTTCTCCTGAAGTTTTACCCCCTAATTTTACATTCATTAGTGAATCTTTCTTGCAGAAATTATTACTGTGAGATTCTCATGGTGATTTTCTATTTTCTTCATTCCTTCCATAGCTAATAATTGTAATTCTTGTAACAAAGACTTATCTTGGCCAGGTACAGTGACTCATGCCTATAATCTTAGCACTTTGGGAGGCCGAGGAGGGCAGATCAGGAGGGCAAGAGATTGAGACCATTCTGGCCAACATGGTGAAACACCGTCTCTACTAAAAATACAAAAATTAACTGGATGTGGTGGCAAGCACCTGTAATCCCAGCTATTTGGGGGGCTTAGGCAGGGGAATCGCTTGAACCTGGGAGGTGGAGGTTGCAGTGAGCCGAGATCGCGCCACTGCACTCCACCCTGGCAACAGAGTGAGGCTCTGTCTGAAAAAAAGAAAAAAAGAAAAAAAAAGACTTATCTTTCTCCCCCACCCACCATGAAGCAGGCTTGTTGTGGACTAGTTACCCATTTGTGCAAATCTGTTGAGACAGAACACACTCAGACACAAGTTACATGAAGCAGATTTGCTACTTACAGGCAGTAAGAATCAATAGAAGCCCAGGGTCCATTGTGAGCAGGTCCTGCAAGGCTCAGAAAAGCTATCGGAGACAGGTGATTTCTTAACTGTGCTTGCCCCACTTGCACTACAGTTGAGGGACCCTAAAAAACAGCCTCCCTAGGTTATATAGCTCAGGGGGTCACATGACTCATTGGGCAAAACTTTAAAGGACATCCTGCTCCAGCAGAGAGAGAAAAAAAGGCTATCCTTGGCAGTTCCTTCCTAACTCAAGGTGTTACATTCCCTAAGAGGGACAGGAACAAGTCCCAGGCTCTTCCGGACAGTTCCTCCCTATCTCAGAATATTGCATTCCCAGTACATTCTACTGTTATTCTTGAGAACTGCAAGCAAGAAAGGGATGAGAGCTGGGCCAGGACAACGCCACCTAAAGAACTGTCCTTCACTCTCATTTTTTAAAAAAATTTATGCCAGTATGGACTCATGGATATTTATTCTCTCAGTTATCACCCAATGATATGGCTATTGATCAAAGTTTAAATTAATCCACTGTAACCATTGGGAAGTATAGAAGTTGACTCCTTTGTTCTTTTGACATACCCCTATTTCCCCCACCTTTGGGCATCATAATATGATGAGAGGAGGTGACTACATTGACCAATATCATTTCTCTAAGGTTTTTCTAGTCAAATGGTCTCTGTTCATGACTTACGTAACTAAGCATATGTTTAAAATAATACACATACTAAAAAAATGCCTAGAGCTTCTAAGACCACCAATCTCTTCAGTATTCATTAATAATTATCAAGGTAATTATGCAATAAAAATATTCTCTAAATAATAAAGGGAAAGTATTAGGTTGGTACAAAATTAATTGCAGTTTTAGCTATTTAAAAGTAATGGTGGCTGGGCGCTGTGGCTCGTGCCTGTAATCCCAACACTTTGAGAGGTTGAGGCAGGTGGATCACTTGAGGTAAGGAGTTTAAGACCAGCCTGGCCAACTTGGTGAAACCCTGTCTCTACTAAAAATGCGAAAAAATTTAGCCTGTTGTAGTGATGTGTGCCTGTAATCCCAGTTACAAGAGTCTGAGGCAGGAGAATAGCTTGAACCGGGAGGAGGAGGTTGCAGTGAGCAGAGTCACACCACTGCACTTTAGCCTGGGGGACAGAGAGACTCTGTCTCAAAACAACGACAAAAATAACAAAAACAAAGTAATAGCAAAACCACAATTACTTTTGCAGCTACCTAATAAATAAAGTCTTTTTTGCTGACTTCTGGTGCTATTTTCCCAGATTCACTAAATCCCAGCCTTCTCTGTTATCATTTGAGGGATTCTATATACTGTTATCAATTAAGTTTCGTAGAGATATAAAACATGTATATACACACACTCACATGCATACATATATACACACATATATACATGTATGCACATGTACATAAATTGATGTATATATGTACACACATGCATAAGTTGGTATATATATGTATATATAGAAGCTCACTATACTTGTTTTTCTTTTTGTTTTCATTTGACACAAGAATATGTGGTCTTAGAGACATTTCCCTGTCAATAGCTGTAGTGCTGATTGTTTTTAAATGTCACAGTTAATTTAATTATTTTTTGAGTTTTTGACTTTAGATTTTCTCTAAATTTTTGTGTTCAAAAAATGCTATTATGAACATATTTGAACGTGCTTTTTTTGTGCTTGCAGTGCTATTTTTTAGATTAGTCATCAAATAGTGCCAGTACTAGTCAAATATCTATTTAAAACTTGACAGATACAGAGATATTACCTTCCACAGTGGTATTAAAAGTTCTTCCTCTCTGCTGGTCAAAACTTGAAATTGTCAAACCTTCAAACTTTGACTAAACTGATAAGGAAAATTATATCTCATTGTCATAATCATTTCCCAGATTTCTTCTCTGATCAAGCACTTTTCACGTGTTAAATAGCCATTTGTATTTTCTTTTCTGGGAATTCCCCATCCATATCCTTTTCTTTTTTTCTATTGAGTTGTTTGTATTTTGTAAGAATTTCTGATATATAAAGAATATTCATTCTTTGTTGCACATATTGTAATTTCTTCTCTTAGTCACTTATAATTTAACATCCTGATGGTACTTCTAGTCACTTATGAGTTTTACTTGTGTAGTCTAATATGTCAATCATTTCCTGTATGGCTTTATGTTATATTGGTGTTTAGCTTCCATGATCTATTTATGTTTTACTGTGCCAATACCACTTTTAATATTTAAGATTTATAGTATATTTTAATCTTTTATAGGGCAATTACAGTCTCTGTTGTTTTTTTGCAAAATATTCTTAGATATTTCTGCATTTTCAAATCTACTTTGTTTTTAATTTTTAACACCAATTTCTCTCAGTTGTTCTTTTCCTACACCTTTTAGTTAAAAACAGAATGCATTTACTTTTAATTCTCCTTGTTTTTTAATGACTGCATTTAAGATAGCACATTTTCCTTTGAATGAAGTATTTAATGCATCTCACAGTTTTTGGCATGTAGAGTTTCCTTGCAACTTCCACTTAATTGTGATCTGGAAATGGTGAGAACAAAATGACTCCTACTACAATAACTAACTCCTCTGCTGGTTGTCTCCAAATCTCCCATTCTTAGCTTTGCCTCCCCTCACAAGAGTAGTACCTAGACTACTGCTACTACAATCTCCGACAGAAGTTTCCTTTGCATTTCATGGGTGTTCCTTTCCTCTGTCGGTTTCCATTTCTTTCTTTTTAGAATTATTTACAGTTTATGGCCCAACAATTGTTCTGTTTTTAAGCATATCATGTGTGCACATGCATGAGTGTTTTTGGTGTTAGGAGGAATTGGTGCATTTATTCAATTTGTCATCTTCTACCTAGAATCTCTATTTCCTAAATGTCAGAAATAAGGTAGGCATTGGAGTCTGTGGACACCAAATATGAGCTACAAGTAAGTCCCCTTTAGTTCTCTTATTCATTGTGAACTGCTGACTTTTTGAATGCTTCCTAAAGTAAAGCACTTTTAGATTAAGATTTACCTCTTTATCTATCAGTTGACCCCTTGAATGAAATTGAATACATTCTGCCACTGCTACTCTAACTAAAGGATTGTTTTTCCTGAGGTCATTTCTTTGAATTCTTCCAGTTGACTTCTCTATTCCTGTTGGTGAATTATTCAGCCATTTCTCAAATTTGTCTCATTTGAGTTACATCTTGAAGTCATTTCCTGAAATCCTAGTTTCCCAAGTTGATATAGATACCCCTACTTAAATAGATTTTTGTAAATTTAATAACGGAGAAAAATTTTAATACCTCAAATGAGATAGGACTCTAGCACTGAAAATCCCAAAAGTGTTTTAGTGAAGCAAATTCAGCCTGATTCATCTCTTTGACTTCCAATTAATGAAACCAATAGGCATTTAAGCAAAATAACAAAGTAAAGGCTATACTGTTGAAATACAGCTGCCCAGAAAACCTACCATGATTTCCTTCTTGCTTAAAAAATTAATCTGCAAGATGAGATCCTTTATTTATTATTTATTTATTTATTTTAAAGCAGTTTTTGTGTTCTGTGTGCCACACTGATGAGACTGAATGGCATGAGCTTTCAACTTTTGCATCTAACATTGTGAGTTTGTATGTATTTCACCATGAAAATACTCTGTAAATTCATTTAAGCAACCAAAATGGCCTAAGAATCACTGCCTTTATTTTGTGATCTTGCAGGAGGTGTTTTAAATAATTGTGTTATTTTTTAGTTCAATCTATGAAATCTTATTCTGTGAATTTTGCAATGTATCGGAATGGGCCTTGATGTCAGTTAGATCCTGCTCCAACTTATGTGTACCCTGATGAACAGATAATTTTGTGATATAGATACATAAAGCACAGATAAGGACAGTGCAATGTTCAGAAAATACACTTATTTGTTTTTAAGTTTTCACCTAAGTTTAGATAAGAATAGATGAAGTGATCCTAAAATACTCTGTCATCTTGATACTCAAAGCGAGATAATAAGTATTGCTTGGAATCTTCTTAAAAATATGTACTATTAAACCTCTCCCCAGATCTACTGACTAAGAACTGGCATATTAAGATCATCCTCAGGAGGTGTGTATGTGTATCATAGTTTCAGAAATGCTGCTCTGGGTAATTTAGTTAGACTCTCCACTACTGTTGAAATGAAAGGACACAATAACAATAAGAAATATGAGTTTTCTTTCTCAGTCCCTTCCTACTGTATATTTCAAGTAATCCTAAAAATATGTGCTTTCCTTTCAACTTGACCATTAAGTATAAAGATAATTGTTTTGTTTCTAAATTCTTTATTCATTTGAGTTCTAGGCATATCTACTTTTTCATTACCCTAGATGAGGTCTTTATTAGGTCTGATTTGTGCTAATATAGAAGATTTCTATCTCTTCTTATTGCTTCTAGTGTTAGTCTTTCCAGATTACTTTCCACAAGTCTACTAGACAGACTTGTTTACAATGAAAGTCCACACCTAGCACACTTCTGCTATTATTCTGTAATGTCCTTCCATTACTTTCAAGATGAATGACAGATTTTTGGCACATAATTTAAGACGTTTCACAACCAGGATTGTGCCAACCTTTTTATGCTGTAAATTACAACCATCGTTGATGTAGCAAATGCTACTGATACTCCTGCATGTTCTCTCAAGTCCACCTGGTTCTTCTGCCTCTCAGCACTCTGAAATCTCTCCCCATCAATGTCCTGTGGCTCTTCTTCTTTGACCAACGGCTTTCTCTTCCAAGCCAGAGTTTGGGGTGCCTCACCAGGTGCAACTTGAAATGCTAGGAGTTAAAACTCCTGGACAACACTCAAATAGTTGGGGATCAGAGTTAGTAGATAAATATCTCAGCCTCACTATCAGTTACTAAATAAATATCTCAGTAGATAAATATCCCTCACTGTAATGGGATAATTCTTAGACATTTTTTTTTTTTCTTATTGTTTCTCAAGGCTTCTCCAGTGAAACAGAGTTCTGGCTACATCAATAATATTTGACCTGATAACATGCTTTGTTGTGATGTTTCTTCCTTTGTAGTTTCCCCGCTCTTCACATGTACTACTTGGAATCACCTCACCAAACTATTTGAACCCAAGTGTTTGACTAAAAGTGTGCTTTCTAGGGGAACCAAAGTCAAGACAGTACTGGAAATGACCCTTGAAAGCAGATCCTCAGCATTAGACGCTAAAATTGGATCATTTGTCAGTGAGATGGAAACAAGGATCACTTTGCTGGTGGTATATGAGGTGGGGATGACATTGGTGCTAGGTTAAATTGGGACCAGGTAGAGGTGGAGTGACAAGCCTTGGCTTCTACAAAAGTTCTGTTACTTGGAACATATAAAGTCAAAGATGAATATAAGGATGGGGGAGTTGGCTGGCATTTTTTTAATGCTCTGGAATCCATGAAGAAAAAGAATATAAGTCTCAAATTAACAGACTTTCTTCTCAGGGAGTGATGCGACTTCCAGAAAACTTCTATGCCAGCATTTTTACAGACCTGCTTCTGCTACAGCTAAAGGAGAGATTCTGGTGAAGAGCAGGCCAACGTTTGATAGGAGAAATGGCAAAGCTACTAGAGAGACTGAATACTCATCCCTACAGTTTTATACTCAAGACAAGAAAGGATTGGAACCTTGAAACCTGGATTATTAGGCTGGATGCATTTGAAATACCTAGATTCCCTGAAGATGAATGTCTTCCTTCTTGTTAGAGGAAATAGTATCACATTACTTAGGGACCATGTGATGGCTTCATTTGATTCAGATGTTTCATCTGAAAATACTTTCTTTCTGAAGAACAACTTACCTTTCTTTATTGCCACCATTGCTCAGTATAGCACAAGCAGGGACAGGTAGCCCCTGCTGCACTAGTTACTAGTCCGGAGACATTTATCAGACTCAGAGCCCATCAATTAACTGGGAGACGGGAACTATTTTCAGAAAGAAGCCCTACAACACTACAGCAAGAATTAACAATAAATATTACCCAGTTTGCTCATTTTCGAAAGAGACCTGCACCCATTTCTCAAAGTAATATTTAGATACTCTGAGTCATTGCATATAGCATCTAAGCTGACATTGATGTCAGTGGTCCCCGAAACACCTTCATGCCCCTGTTATTAGAATTGATGCAAGTGGAGCCAAGTAATAAATAGAGCATGGCCCAAGTTTATCTCTCTGATTCCTGAATGCATAATTAGGATAGATATTCATAGCAGCTGCTAAAACCCTTTAAATGGGTTCCTGGTCTATGGAATGAGTCGTTATGATAGAAGAACCATGTGGAAACTCCTGAAACTATCTCACGGGTCAAAATAGTAAATCAGAGGCAATAACACATTCATGTTAGAATTTCAGAGGTTAGTGCCATTCTCAAAGACTTAAAAGGATACAGCTGGGCATGGTGACTCAAGCCTATAATTCCAGCCCTTTGAGGGACCAAGGCAGGAGGATACATTGAGCCCAGGAGTTCAAGACCAGCCTGGGAAACATAGTGAACCCCCCATCTCTACAAAATATTAAAAAGGTAGCCAGGCGTGATGGCATATACCTGTTGTCCCGCCTACTCAGGAGGCTGATGTTAGAGGATCATTTGAGCCCTGGAGGTTGAGGCGGCAGCAAGCCAAGATCTATTCACTGCATTCCAGGCCGGGTGACAGGTCTCAATTAAAAAAAAGGATACAAAGGGAGTAGTTGCTATTTAATTAACCCATTGGTTTCTCTGAATATATATCACAATTGCCAGTACTGCTTTTAACAATTTAATAAGTGAAGACTGGGAATTGTGAGTTATGTTTCAAACAAGAAAGGATTTTGAAGCATGTTCAAGTTGTGGTGCCAACAAGATTCCTTACTTCCCTACTACTGAGGCCGTATGACTCAGCAGTTCCAATGGTGCCGTAGGTATTCATGGAAGCTATACTGTGTGACATCTCTGACAAGTCCAGATAGGAGAGATATAGCATAGACCCCTACACTTCTAATCCACGACTATATATTCTGAAGTGGATAATCACTTACTATTTGAAAAGCAACTCCTGGAATGCTTCTGGGAAGAGTACAGATTGAACCCCTGACCAAGTGCCATCAGTTGACATTGCAAGCAAAGCCATCTATTATGACCATGGAATTGCCATACATCCACCAATTTAGAAGATATAGCAGGTACAGCAATAATCTATTATGTGATGAAAATGGAATAATTGGAATAGAGCCAAATCTGGTCCAGAATACATATGTAAATAATACAAGTAGGTGGCCCAGGCTCCTGCATTACCTATATGGGTTGCCCTGATAACTCTTCCTGAGTTTACACCTATGGGTTCATGAGGAGTTCTGTATGGCCAGCTGATGGAGGAAGATAATGTTGGGCCTGCTTTGAAGACGGGTCTGTGAATGCATTGGCACTAACTGAAAGTGAATGGTTGCTACATTTTAGTCCATTTAGGTATGGTCATAGATGTCAATGGTGAGCAGAATCCTCCTAGGAGTAATATATTCAATCAGTATACTTGATCATCTCCTTTGTTTGGAAAAGGTGTCAGTGAAAAGTATGTATGTGATTTAATGGGCAGTGGTAAATGGTTCAGTCATTCACAGAAGCCTGGAAAAAGCAATATTGGAAAAGTGAAGGTGATCTGTCACGTGGATGAACTGTCTGAGATTGGGTTAAAAGGTACGTATGTATTTGTTTCTGATCTCAAAGAAAATATCCTCCACAGATAATGCACAGAGAAGCCAGACAGACAGGATGGCTTTTTTGGTGAAGGTTGATCAGCCTCTGATCTTCAGCCATTGCTTGCCTAGTAGGTACATGATCAGAGTATAGATGGTGCCAGGAATGGAGGCTATACACAGGCCTGTCAGTAAGGACTACATTTCATGAAGGTTGATGCAGTACTGTCGCTGCTGAATGTTCAACCTATCAAAAGCAAAAATCAGCCTAAATTTCTAGATGGGTTACTTTGAGGAGACTAACCAGCCCTTCATGATAAATTGATTACATGAAATCCTTTCTATCTTTGAAGGTGCAGCAGTTTATTCTTGCTGGAACTGATGCTATTCCAAGTATCTGTTACTTTCTTGTTTTCAGTGCTGGTATCAGCACTGCTATTAGTTTAGACAGTATCTGATTTACAACATGAGGTCTTACATAACATGACTTTAATAAACAGACCTGTTTTAAGCAAAAGAGGTACAATTGGCACAGAATCACAGGATCAACTGGTTCTACGACACACTGCATCTTTCAGAAATTGTCATCATTGCAAAGTATGGAAATGCCTCTTTAAGTTTCAGTCAAAGTGCAATCTTGGGAAAAATTTCTTACAGGTTTTGAGAACTGTCCCGTAAAATGCATTATAAATATTAAACCAACAGACATTATAAGGTACAGTTTTCCCAGTAGCTAAAACACGTCAATATACACACAAGGTCAGGAACCAAGGGGATGGAAGTAAGACTTGAATTGACCCACTTGGGATATTTGTGTTTCCTGTCCTGACAACTACGGATTCTGCTGGGCTGTGGGTCCTGGTCTCTGAAACTCTATATGTGGTAACATTTTCAACAAGGACATATGTGAAAGTAACATAAAGATGCATTTTGTGTTCTCATGCTAAGAGACCCCTGGACAAAAAATGTAGTTTTTATACTGGAGGGGTTGATTGACTCCCAGGATTGAGATCTAAGATGGCTGCTATATAATGGGGTTAGAGAGCAGAGTGTGACTGGAACTCAGGGGTCCACTAGGATGCCTCTTACTCTTTCTATACCTAGTAATAACACTCAGTGGGTAATTGTACCCATCATAGCCTGCTGAGAGCAGATGATCAGGGATTTTGACCCTTCTGAAATAACGTTTTGTTCACCCCACTGGGCAATTTACTCTAGATCAGTGGATGTACCATATAAGGGTGAGGGAAATTTATATTAAGTCCAGGTATGCTCATAGAACAAGCTACACCAATTTCGTCTTTGCTTTAAGCTTTATTTTGTGTGTGTGTGTGTGTGTGTGTGTGTGTGTGTGTGTTTGAGATTTTGACTGGCACAATGCTGAATAATTTCAACAAAGATGATTCCAAGTAAGGCATGATAAAGCTAAACAATACAAGGAGGGTTGTGGCATAGATGCTATCTCCTATCCCCTTGCTCCACCTAAGTTCATCTGAAGCTCTGTTACCCAGCAGGCTGATAGCTTCCTACTGTAAGTGTTTGAATCTCACATTGCCTTTGCTTGAAAGCTATCTCAAAGTTATCAGGAGCCTGCTTCTCTGCATCTAAGTAACCCAGAAATGTGTAAATGTATGGGGAAAGAGTTGTGGGGAGAGAGAACCACTCTGAGGATAACCCTCAATAACGAGAGATGGGGGTCCTGGGTAAATGACACAGCCTCATATCATTCAGTGAGAATGTTGATGCCTGTTATATTTAGTTTCTTACGTAGTCCCTGAAGGATTTAACACTGTTAGCCTAAAAGAGCAAATTGCTCATTAACACATACTCTTTTATCTCGCTGACTTTCCTATCACATTTCCCTATTGCTCATTTGTGCTTTCCAATTTCTTGCCTCAAGGTCTAATTTTGGGATTGCCCAAGCTAAGGCAGTGAGGTTCTCACTGTTCCTTAAACATGTCAGGTTCATATTCAAAATGCCTATATACTTACTAGGTATGGGTTAAGTGTAACTATTAAAGTGAAAATGTCTTGGGTGTTCTCTTAAGAGACTTCACAGGAAGATTATTGCCACATAATAAGCGAGTCCTTATTACTCTGTTGAATTTAGTATGGTAAAAATTCTGTCTGCATTTTTTAAAGCATGGAAACCTGATTTTGTCAATATAGTACAAGAAAAAAACATACATTCAGACTGAGAGACTAGACCATCAATAAGATGGGCACACTCCAAGCAGAAGGAAGGCATTGAAAGTGGACAGAGGGAGGATGCAGACCCTGGACTGAAGTGGGAGAAAGCTGGGAACCCTGCAAAAGGCTGCCACACACCAGGACTCATTCCTGGTTCCTGGTGGCTCCTGGGGAAGAAATTAGCTAAATAGGTGTGGAATGGCCCACTCTCTCCATGGACCTCTGAAATGCTAGCTGCAGGGCACACTATGACCACCAGAGACATTTGAGATGGCAGGGAGAATTGGCAGGGACAGGACTCAGGCCTTCATAGAGCCCAGAGAGTTTGGCACAGCCATGGCTACAGTGGAGTACAGTCAGGGAAGCCCATCTCCCAAGGATTGCCACACTTCTATAGGTGGTTTTGGCCTTTGTTGACTTTCAAAGCTGGACATAACATGGCTATGCTGCCCATAGGATGGGGCCAGTCTGGCTTCACCCAGGGTCTCTGCCTGGCCTCAACTACTTACAGGACAACCTCAGGTGCCCAACCAGGGTGCTTCCCAGGAGCCACTTCCATAGTTCTTTCACCAGCAGACCCCATCTGACCAACAACTTTTACAGATGAGCCTCTGCCAGTGCACACCTGCACACGGCCCCTTCCCAACTCTTTGGCAGCATGCAACCACCCACAGCCTCCCCCCATTGCTCTGCTGGCACATGCATGTGGAACTTGCCAACCTGTTGCCAATGTTGCACATGGAGCAGCACCTACCCCACTGCCACTGCCATAATTAAGTTTTTTTTTTTTTTTTTTTGCTGGCACCCCCATCAGAGTGTTGTTGGACTGGGAATCCTCTGCCCTTCCAGTGAAGTAGGTGCCTAACCTTGAGGGGCCAGAGAACAAAGCTGTGTGTATGCTACCAAGCTCCCAGGGTTAGAACACAAGCCCAGGAGTGCTAAGCTAAGCCTTGACCACCTAAACTTACTCAGAAATGAAGCTAGTCAACTGAACCTGACTTACACCACAGTGAAACCACCAAGAGCATCAAAGAATATAAAAGCAGAAAGCCCCACCAAAGGACAACTCAAAAAGACAGAGTGTCTTCTCACCTCCAAACAGCCACACTAACTCCCAGCAATGGTCCTAAACCAGACTGAAATGGCTAAAATGACAGACACAGAATTTAGAAACTGATGGACAGTGAATTTCATTGAGATTTAGGGGAAAACTAAAACCCAATTCAAGGAATTTAAGAAATTCAGTAAAATCATATAAGAGCTGAAAGATGAAATAGCCATTTTAAGACAGACTCAAGCCCATCTAATAGGCCTGAAAAATTCACTATGAGAATTTTATAGATCTGGGCATGGTGGCTCATGCCTATAATCGCAGCACTTTGGGAGGCTGAGGCAGGAGGATTGCTTGAGCCCAAGAGTTTGAGATCAGCCTGGGCGACAGAGTGGGACCCCATCTCTATAATATATTTTTTTAATTAGCCAGGTGTGGTGGTGTCTGCCTGTAGTCCCAGCCACTTGAAAGGCTGATGTCTGAGGATCTCTGGACCCTGGAAAGTCAAGGCTACAGTGAACCATGGTTGCACCACTGCACTCCAGCCTGGGTGACAGAGCGAGACACTATCTCAAAAACAAACAAACAAAATAATGTCATAATACATTCAGAAGTATTAACAGCAGAATAGACCAAGCTGAGGAAGGAATCTCAGAGCTATAAGACTGGTTCTTCAAATCAACTCAGTCAGATAAAAATAAAGAAATAAAAAATAAAAAAGAATAAAACAAAACATCTAAAAATATGAGAATATGTAGAGATACCAAACCTACAATTCATTGGCATCTCTAAGAGAGAGGGAGAAAGAGCAAACAACTTGGAAAACATGTTTGAGGATATTGTCTACGAAAATTTCTGCAACCTCACTAGAGAGGCTGACATTCAAATTCAGAAAATTCAGAGATCCCTTGTGAGATACTATACAAGATGACCATTTTTAAAATGCATAGTCATCAGATTCTTCAAGGTCAGTGTGGAAGAAAAAATATTAAAGGCAGCTAGAGAGAAGGGGCAGGTCATCTACAAAGGGAACCACATCAGGGTAACAGCAGACCTTTCAGCAGAAACCCCACAAGCCAGAAGAGATTGGGGCCTATATTCAGGATCCTTAAAGAAAAGAAATTCCAACCAAGAATTTTATATCCAATCAACCAAAGCTTCATAAGTGAAAGAGAAATAAAATCCTTTTCAGACAGGCAAATGCTAAGGGAATTCATTACCACCAGGCCTGCTTTACAAGAGGCCTTTAAGGGAGTGCTAAACGTAAAAACAAAAGGCCATTACTGGTCACCACAGAAACACACTTAAGGACATAGACCATTGGTACTATAAAGCAACTAAACAATTACGTCTACATAACAACAAGGTAACAGTACAATGACAGGATAAAATCTTCATATATCAATATTAACCTTGAATGTAAACAGGTTAAATGCCCCACTTAAAAGGTGCAGAGTGCAAGTTAGATAAAGAAACAAGACCCAACTGTATGCTTTCTTCAGGAGACCCATTTCACATGCAAGAGCACCCATAGGCTCAAAGTAAAGGGATAGAGAAAAAGCTATCAAGCAAACAGAAAAAAAAAAAAAAAAAAAAAAAAAAACAGAGGGTATGATTCTTCTTTCAGATAAAACAAACTTTGACAATGATCAAAAAGGACAAAGAAGGGCATGATATAATGATAAAGGATTCAATTCATCAATAAGTCATTACTTATTGTAAGTCAACACAACTATCCTAAATATATATGCACCTAATCCTGGAGCACTCAAACTCATAAAACAACTTCTTAGAGACCTATGAAGAAACTTAGATAACCACACAAAAATAGTGGGAGACTTCAACAACCCACTGCCAGTATTAGATCATGGAGGCAGAAAACTAAACTAACAAATATATTAGGCATCTAAACTTAACACTTGCCCAAAGGGACCTAACAGACATCTATAGAACACCCTAGCCAGCAACAACAGGATATATATTCTCATCTGCACATGCCACATGCTCTAATATAGATTACATCCTTTGGTCATAAAGCAATTCTCAACAAATTAAAAAAAAAACCTGAAACCGTATCAACTACACTCTAGAACCAGAGTGCAATAAAAATAGAAATCAATACAAAGAATATCTCAAAACTATAAAATTTTATTAAAATTAAGCAATCTGTTTCTGGATGGCATTTAAGTAAACAACAAAATTAAGGCCAAAATCAAAGCATTTTTGAAACTAATGAAAACAAAGCTACAACTTATCAGAATCTCTGGGATACAGCTAAAACAGTGTTAAGAGAAAAGTTTATAGTGCTAAACACCCACATCAAAAAGCTAGAAAGATATCAAATTAACAACCTAATGTCACACCTAGATGAACTAGAAAAACAAAAGCAAACCAACTCCAAAGCTAGCAAAAGAAAAGAAATAACCAAAATCAGAGCTGAACAAAAGAAAATTGAGACGTGAAAAAACATACAAAAGATCACTGAAACCAAAAGTTGGCTTTTTGAAAGCTACATAAGATTGAAAGAACACTAACTAGACTAATAAATAAAAAAGAGAGATGATCCAAATAGGCACAATTAGAAATGACAAAGGAGAAATTACCACTGACCCCACAAAAATACAAAAAACCTTCAGAGACTATTATAAACACCCCTGCAGAACTAGAAACCCTAGAAGAAATGGATAAATTCCTAAAAATGTACAACACCCCAAGATTAAACCGGGAAGAAAATGAATCCCTGAACAGACCAACAATGAGTTTCAAAATGGAAACAGTAATTTAAAAAACTTCCCAACCAGAAAAAGCCCTGGAATAGATGGATTTGCATCCGAATTCTACCAGACATGTAAAAAGGAGCTGGTACAAATCCTACTGAAACTATTCCAAAAAATGAAGGAGGAGGGACTTCTCCCTAACTCATTCTAGGAGGTCAGAATCATTCTGATACCAAAGTCTGGCAGAAACACAACAACAATAAAAAAAACTTCAGGCCAATATCACTGATGAACATAGGTGTAAAACTCCTCAACAAAATACCAGCAAATTGAATTTAACAGCATATCAAAAAGCTAATCTGCGAAGATCAAGTAGGCTTTATTCTTGGGATGCAAGATTGGTTCAATGTGCAAATCAATAAATGTGATTCATCACATCAACAGAACTAAAGACAAAAACTACATGATCATCTCAATAGGTGCAGAAAAAGTTTTTGATAAATTCAACACTCCTTCATATTAAAAGCCTCAACAAAATAGACATCAAAGGAACATAACTTAAAATAAGAGCCATACATGGCAAATACATACCCAGCATCATACTGAATGGGCTAAAGCTGGAAGCAGTCCCTTTGAGAACCAGAACAAGACAAGCATGCTCACTCTCACCACTCCTATTCAACATTGTACTGGAAGTCCTTGTCAAAGCAATCAGGCAAGAGAAAGCAATAAAAGGCATCCAAATAGGAAGAGAGGAGGTCAAACTATGGCTCTTTGCAGACAATAGAATTCTATACCTAGAAAATCCCATAATCTCTGCCCAAAGCCTCTTAGATCTGAGTAACAATTTCAGCGAAGTTTCAGGGTATAAAAATCAATGTACAAAAATCAGTAGCATTTCTATATACCAATAACATCCAAGCTGAGAGCCAAATCAAGAACATAGTCTCATTCACAATAGCACAAAAAGAATAAAATACTTAGGAATACAGCTAACTAGGTAGGTGAAAGAATTCTACAATGAAAACTGCAAAACATGGGCCAGGGAAGGTGGCTCACGCCTGTAATCCCAGCACTTTGGGAGGCCGAGGCAGGTGGCTCACGAGGTCAGGAGATCAAGACCATCCTGGCTAACACGGTGAAACCCCATCTCTACTAAAAATATTAAAAATTAGCCAGGTGTGGTGGTGGGCACCTGTAGTCCCAGCTACTCGGGAGGCTGAGGGAGGAGAATGGCGTGAACCCGGGAGGCAGAGCTCGCAGAGAGCCGAGATAGCACCACTGCACTCCAGCCTGGGTGAAAGAGCGAGACTCCGTCTCAAAAAAAAAAAAAAGCAAAGCATGGCTGAAAGAAATCACAGATGAGCCAAACAAATGGAAACCATTTCATATTCATAGATAAGAAGAGACAATATTGTTAAAATGTCCATACTGCCCAAAGCAATGTACAGATTCAATGCTATTCCTTTCAAACTACCAAGGATTTTTTTTTTTTTTAAATCAGAAATAACAATTATAAACTTCATATAGAACCAAAAGAGACCTCAAATAATCAAAGCAATTATAAGCAAAAAGAACAAAGCCAGAGGAATCTTACTACCTGACTTCAAACTGTAATACAAGGCAAGCATAACCAAAACAGCATGGCGCTGGTACAAGAACAGACACAGAGATCAATGGAACAGGTTAGAGAATCTGGAAATAAAGCTGCACACCTGCAATTATCTGATTTTTGACAAAGTTGACAATAACAAGCAATGGAGAAAGAACTTTCCGTTCAATAAATGGTGCTGGCATATCTGGCTAGCCATATGCAGAAGATTGATACTGGATCCCTTCCTTTCACCATATATAAAAATTTTCACCAACTCAAGATAGATCAAAGACTTAAATGTAAAATCTAAAACTATAAAAACTCTAGAAGTAAACCTAGGAAACACCATTCTGGAAATAAGCCCTGGCAAAAATTTCATAATGAAGACTCCAAAAGCAATTGCAACACAAACAAATATTGGCAAGTGATATCCAGTTCGTCTAAAGAACTCTACACAGCCAAAGAAACTATCAACAGAGCAAACAATCTACAGAATGGGAGAAAAATTTTGCCAACTATGCATCTAACAATGGTCTAATAGCCAGTATCTATAAGAAACTTAGACAAATAAATAAGCAAATAGCAAACAACCCAATTTAAAAAATGGGCAAAAGACATGAACAGACACTTCTCAAAAGAAGTCATACATGGAGCCAATAAACGTGAAAAAATGCTCAACATCACTAATCATTAGAGAAATACAAATCAAAACCATAATGAGATACCATCTCACAGCAGTCAGAATGGCTATTATTAAAAACTCAA
Source organism: Piliocolobus tephrosceles (assembly GCF_002776525.5). Lineage (NCBI taxonomy): Eukaryota > Metazoa > Chordata > Mammalia > Primates > Cercopithecidae > Piliocolobus > Piliocolobus tephrosceles. The sequence continues at coordinate 97,274,334 of NC_045444.1, forward strand.
AAAACAACAGAGGTTGCTGAGGTGGCAGAGAAAAGAGAATGCTTATACACTGCTGGTGGGAGTGAGTGTAAATTCAGTTAGGCCACTGTGGAAAGCAATTTGGAGGTTTTTTAAAGGACTTAAAACAGGATTCAATGCTGCAATCCCATTACTGGGTATGTAACCAAAGGAATATAAATCATTCTACTATAAAGACACATTCACTTACATGTTCATTGCAGCACTATTCACAAAAGCAAAGACAAGGAATCAACCTAGGTGCCCATCAGCAGCAGGCTGGATAAAAAAAAAAAAAAAAAAAATGTGTTACATATACGTCATAAAATACTACTCAGCCAGGAAAATAATGAAATCATGTCCTTGCAATGACGTAAATGGAGCTGGAGACCATGATCCTGAGTGAACTAATGCAGGGAATAGAAAACCAAATGTCACATGTTCTTACTTATAAGTGGGAGCTAAACCCTAAATACACATGGACACAAAGAAGGGAACAACAGACATTGGAGCCTACTTGTGGGTGTAGGCAGGCACAGGGCAAGAATTTAAAACTACCCATGATGTACTACGCTTATTATTTGTGTGATTAAATTATCTGTACACCAAACCCCGTGGCACACAATTTACTCATGAAACGAACCTGCGTATGTACCCGCTTAACCTAAAATACAATTTGGAAAAATAAATACCTCTAGGCATTACACTTCTGTACTTCTATCTCCTCACATGTTTGGTATCCTTCAATATTCACTTCTTTCCTTATTGTTACCTTGGACCTTGTCATTCACCTAAATTACATTATTTTGGGTTTCTCAAATGCAAACAGCCACTCCCAACTGCAATATCCTATCCTTACAGCTCACTTGCTGAAATTCTTTCCATTACTATCGTTCCTATTGAGACATTCACTTCATTGATAACCCCTTCTTCCCCATCTACTGTTTTCAGTTGAATAAGCCTCATAATCCTTTTCTGCTGGCCCAGATTCTATGGTTTATAATGAGTATTTCTTTGAAAAACCTCTGTTACCCTTGCTCCTGACTACCTTTTAGGAATTCTGTTTGAAAAGCTCAAACTTAGATGGGCCCGTGCTGTGTATGTGTATGTAAGTGTCTGCACATGCACAGCTGCATTTGATGGTCACTGGAGACAACAGATCATAGCTGAAAAAAAAACACACAACTAAATAGCTGGTATATTTAAAATTTTTGATCTCACATTTTAAATGAGTTTTTATTACTGCTTTGCCTGATTTTGTTTCTCTTCTAAAGTAGTTATCCCATTCTCTGATTATACTGTTACATACCCTTTCTTGAAATAAACCACCCTTATTTCATGTCTAATTTTATTTATGTAAAATGTACATAAGTAGTCCTTAACCTTCAGAGACCAGTTTCATGAAAGACAATTTTTCCATGGACCTGGGTTTGGGGGAATGATTTGAGATGAAAGTGTTCCACCTCAAATCATCAGGCATTAGTTGGATTTTCATAAGGAACACATAGCCTATTAGATTCCTCATATGTGCAGTTCACAATAGGGTCCATGCTTCGAGGAGAATCTCGTGCAGTTGCTGATCTGACAGGAGGCAGAGCTCAGGCAGTTATGCTTGCTGGCTCTCCCGCCGCTCACCTCCTGCCGTGCGGCCTGGTTCCTAACAGGCCACAGACTGGTACCAGACCAAGGCCGAGGGATTGGGGACCACTGTTCTATATCATATAGAATGAGTTTCTCATATGATTTTACTTAGGTAAAATGTAAATATTAGAAAAATTGACAGTAATTTTATGCAAAACTATACATGTACATATATAAAAATAATATACGTTTGCACTTATGCACCATGTAATGATGTTTTGGTCAACGATAGACCACATCTCCAATAGTGATCCACACAATTACAATACCATATTTTCACTGTACCTCTTCTATGTTTAGATACACAATTACTTACCATTGTGTTATAGCTGCTGATAGTATTCAATACAGGCACATGCTGAACAGGTTTGTAGCCAAAGACAATAAACTATACCACATGGTCTAGTGTGTAGTAGGCTACACCATCTAGATTTGTGTAAGCACACTCTGCAATGTTTGCACAATGATCAAATTACCCAACATTACATTTCTCAGAATGTATCCTCATCATTAAGGGACACATGACTATAAACATAACTATGTTAAAACTATATACAAAAAATTAGTGGTCCTAACTATTAAATGAGGGTAAATGAGAAGTTTGACAAGATGGTATAAAGAGTATATCACCTTATTCTATGAAACCATTTTAATAAAAATAACAATGGAATAGTTTTATATGAGTAACACATTCAACACAAGGATGAGAGAACTGTACCTGGCATGATTGGCACATTCTCTTTTGTAGAAGGTATTATCTTAATTTGCTATCTGATGCATGTTCATTCATAAGTGGAACAGAAAACTTGAGGTTGGCAAGATTAGTGCATTCCATCATTTTAGGCAAATCTCTATGTGAAGCTAAATCAGGGTCAGCAGACTGTTAGAAATGGAATCAAACAAGGGGAATGAAGAGAATTGGGTGCTCAGTAGCATTACATTAAGTCTACCACTACTTTTCAAAGGGACCGGAATTCCTAAAGTCCACAGTACCAAAAGAACTACTGTGCCTGTCAAAATTTTCTTTGCTTCTCCTTTATCCTTCATTTCCAGGGCAGACTAACACCCCTCCTCTTTTGTTATGTATACTTATAATTTCAAGCAAAGTACAGGCAGTTTGTTCTTGAAAGTCATTCAGTATTCCTCGTATACTTTGCCTATATGTGGCACTCTATGTTTTTGCTTTACAGTTTGACCCTTAAAGAGGAAATTTGTTTCCTCTATTTCTACATTTCCACAGGGAACCACCATAGCAGTCCCTAAGTAATGAGGCCTCTCCCGTATTTTTTCAAGCCTCCATGCTTTTCTTCATGATATTCCGTACTGGAAGATTTATCTTTGTCCTTGACCTCACTGACTTAGACTTATGGGTTAAAGCACACTTTAGGGATGTTCCTTGACCCTCCAGCAGTTAAATGCCCTTCCTGCATCCTGTGTGTTCTTTGATTATAGAAAGAATCATATTTAATTGAAGTTTCCCCTGTGAATGCCCTTGAGGTCAGAAACTACGTCTCATTCATTTTTATATCCACTAGACATAATGAACTTTCATTGTATGTTTACGGAATGAATGATTATCTATATCGTAGCAAGAAATACTATTAGAGAATCTGCACAGGCCTATGATTGTCCTAGCAGGAACTTGAGCTTGAACTATAGTTTAAATCATCTGGAGTGCGCTCCACAGTCCGAAAGTAACATTCCCCAAATTGGAATGGCTTCTTGACCATGGTTTCTCAGTAAGTTTACAGAGAAAGAAAAAATATGAAAAGGGTCTATTAACTTGTATGTACTATATAATTTTTGCCCAACTTTTCAATAGCATAATTATCTAGGCCATAGGGTGGCTTCTAGCTGATTCTTTCACATGAGCAAGTCTTTATTTTCTGCATACGGAATAACCAAGATAATGTGTTCAACACTTTCTGCAATAATAGAAATATTCCACTTAAGGCATCTTTTATGCACAGACAACATAAATTTATTGCTTATAAATGAAATTTTAGAACTCCTGAGGTAGTTTCCTTATTGACACCCACATGAACACATGGGCTAATCCAAGGTGCTGTCCTTTTGATCTTACCACAAAAACAATTGAGGTGATAAGTAAAGCACCAAGTGCATGATGAAGGTAGTATATGATTCACAGTAGGTATATTAAATATTGCTTTCTCAGATGTTTGGTAGTAATATACCCTTTTGGAAAATAATTATTAGTGAACAGTAAATGAAAAAGATGCAATATAATTAATACTCTATGGTATTTCTTAGAAGAGTATCCCAACAGAAACTTCCTCTATTATAAAGTTTTAAAAATTACATGCTAATTAATTTAATAACTAAAGCTCCTACTGTGAGTCAGTTACCATAATATATATTCAATGTATGTATTATCTGATTCATTGTGTGTGTCTGTGTGTGTATGTGTATGTGTGTGTGAAACACCTGACTTCAGTCAGAACTGGAACTCTTATGTACAGTTCGTGGAATGATAAAATGATGTGACCCCTATGGAAAACAGTATGCAGTTCCTCAAAAAAGTACACATTACTTTATGTAACTATACTATGACTAGAACTACCATGTAATCTAGCAATCTCACTTCTGGGTATATGGCTGAAACAATTGAAAACAGGGTCTTGAAGAAATATTTGCACACCCATGTTCATAGCAGTATTATTCACAATAGCCAAGTGGTAAAAGCAACCCAAATGATCACTGATGGAAGAATGAATAAACAAAATGTAGTATACATATAACATGGACTATTATTCAGCCTTACAAAGAAAGAAAATCATGTTACATGCTACAGCATGGATACAACTTGAGGCCATTACAACATGTTAAAAAGCCAGCCACAAAAAAACAAATGTATGGGCCAGGCGTGGTGGCTCATGCCTGTAATCCCAGCACTTTGGGAGACCAAGGCGGGTGGATCACCTGAGGTCAGGAGTTTGAGACCAGCCTGACCAACCTAGAGAAACCCCATCTCTACTAAAAATACAAAATTAGCTGGGCACAGTGATGCATGCCTATAATCCCAGCTACCTGGGAGGCTGAGGCAGGAGAATCACTTGAAGCTGGAAGGCAGAGGTTGCGGTGGGCCACAATCGTGCCATTGCACTCCAGCCCAGGCAACAAGATAGAAACTCCATCTCAAAAACAAACAAACAAAAAAATAAATGTATGATTCCATTTATATGAAGTGTCTAAAGTAGTCACATTTGCAGAGAAAGAAACTAGAATAGTGGTTGCCAGGGACTAGGGAGAGGAGAGGAAAGGGCGCTATTGTTTAATGGCTAGAGAGTTTCGGTTTTCTAAGATGAAAAAGTTCTGGAGATCTGTTTTACAACAATGTACATATACATTCACATTAACACTACTGAACTGTACATTTTAAAATGGTTAAGAGGGTAAATTTTATGTTATGTGCTTATCGCCACCATTTTTGTAAAAAGAAGATGCATAGTCAGAAAAAGCAGCAGAATTGGTAGGGACCAAAAGTGGAAGCAGAAGTAGAGGCAGAGTATTTTTAAAATTTTTTACTTTTTATTTGTGTGGGCACATCGCAGATGTATATACTTACGGGGTACAGGAGATGTTTTGTTACAGGTGTATCTGCCATACGTGTGTGTTTAACTGAAGTCATTTCGTAAAGACATACACACACAAATGTATGGCAGACCTTGTTTGGTCGGTTAATTGCCTAATAATAATTCTCTATTTCCCCTCCGCTTTTTTTTTTTTTTTTTTTTTGAGATGGAGTCTTGCTCTGTTGGCCAGGCTGGAGTGCAATGGCGTGATCTTGGCTCACTGCAACCTCTCCTCCTGGGTTCAAGCAATTCTCCTGCCTCAGCCTCCCGAGCAGCTGGGACGACAGGTGCCCGCCACCACACCTGGCTAATTTTTGTATTTTTAGTAGAGACAGGGTTTCTCCATGTTGGCCAGGCTGGTCTGGAACTCCTGACCTTGTGATCTGCCCACCTTGGCCTCCCAATATGTTGGGATTACAGGCGTGAACCACCGTGCCCAGTCTCTATTTTCTCTTTTTAAGAAAAACTCCAATGTCCCTTTTTCAGATGTGGGGAAGCTGAAGTGCCATATGGGAGGCTGGTTCCTCCTTAGTCCTAGGAGTTACATCTTGATTAACAAGTCAATCAAGCACTCCCGTTTTCCTTTCTAGCATTAGAACTAAACATGCAAATGAGACCCAAATATATAGAATGAAACAAATAAATTTGGGAAGTTTCTGAGAAAGCTCTCGTTATTTTTAACAAGGGACTCGAAGATGAAATATGCTCTTTGCATAGGGGTCTTGTGTTCTGTACTTACTGCCCTTTTATTCCAGACTCTTTTAAGGAGTTTGTATAGTTAACGGCCTTTGAAGTTAGAGACAGTTTTGGAGCCAAGGAGATGTTTGTTTACTGCCCAGAAGAACAAAGATAATATCCCCCTGCAGCACGAAACTCAAGTGGATTGCTTAAAGTCCATTATAAAAGATTATAATACCCTCATATCAGAATTCCTCTCCTGTGAAAACAATCTGCCAAGCATGCAGGCATCACCAGACCCTTTCACATTTGCCTGTGGGAACTGTAGCTTTGATAAATTGTTCAAAAAATGATGATACTGTGGCCATTGTTTTTGTTATGAGTAATAGACTGTTCATCTCTGGTATACTCAGAGGTCTCGTCTTCCGTCAGCATCCATGAAGCTAGCAGGCTAATTTGATAACCTGCAAGTAGTGTCAAATCTCAGACCTTTTACACTTCTTAATACTCTCTTTCCCAGTTTGGCCATTAGATAATGCCCTGTGAAAATATGGAGGCACAGCTGTGGCAGCCACCTTATAATCATGAGTGCACAAGTCTGGGAACAACAGTCAATGCTGTGCATGGCAGAACAAAAAGGATGGGGAGAACATAGGTCATTGAAAATGTTAAATCCCTAATCACAACGTTTGTAATCATTCTACTTCTAGATTAATTTTAGTTGTGATAATATACTTTCTCTTTTTTAAAATCATTTGAAGCAGGTTTCCTATTACCTGGCAAATGCATTTCATCTAAGTCATCAAGGATTGCAAAATGATTTTGAAGGCTTGTTTGCTGCTACCAAATACAATAATAGCCAACATTTTTTTGGTATTCACTATATGTAAGTGCAGTAACAAATATTTTGGATTATATTAAGATGTAATCCTTACTACAACAACTCTGGACAGCTGTCATTATTATTTTAAACACAAATAATCTGAGTTTAAGTAAGAAGCTTAAGATACTTCAACTAATAAGTGACAGAACTAGGACTCAAATCCAGGTCTACCTAGCAGCAAACCCTGTGTTCCTAAAACGGATGGAGTATCTCCTGTGTAATTAGGATACCCAGCATTTGTTGAGACTTCCACTTGTCCTGACCATGTGCTGAGCACTTAATGAATTCTTCTTGCATAAATGGTGGGATGAATTTAGACCAATTATATAAGTCTCTATGCAAATGAATGCCAAAACAAGTTCTGTCTGAAAATGGACTCTAAAAGTCCCTAAACAGCAATTTTAAATTTGAGATCAGCTTGAATTCTCAGACCAGAACCAAAAATTAGATGTTTACTAGCTATTGCTCAAAGTGAATTTTTGCCACTTGTTGTGGATCAATTTCTTCAATATCTCATTCTTATAATTGGAAAAGTGTTTTGTTGTACTGATAAGTAACCAACAATGGGGTAAGCATATCTCTAATCAATCCCGTACTCAGTAGAGTAGTATTGCTCAAAAACTGCTCCAACCACTTCTTAGACCTGAAATCATATCGTCTCCTAAGAATGATGAATCCTAAGCTTTATGCTGTTAGAGACTGGGTGTGACTAATCCAATGGGTTATCATTTTCACCTAGGCTTCTGTGTACCCTTAATTAGGCACTTAACAACTCTCATGAATAGATAAATTCATGAATAAAATCCAAGGAATTAGAAAATAGATCTTCATTTTGATTTATTATATAATGTTCTCTGGGAACCCTTCAACAGTGTTTTCTGAGATTCTGGATAAAGTAAAGAAAAAAACTGCATAAAATGAAACATTTCTTGTATCCAACTTGCTCATTGAACTCTAGTTGCTTATTTCTGGCTACTTAATGTAATCCCTAGGTGACTTTCTATTATAATTGATGAACATGACAGACTGATAACCTGTCTAGCTTCTTGAGGTGGTCCAAAGGGGTAAAAATTGTCAGTGAGAATTTTTTTAAGTGTCAAAGAGAAAGCTTTGGAATTAAAAAAACCCAGGAACTAAAGTATTCTAAAGTTTTCTTTAATGTGTCTGTAGTGCTGGGAGTAAACTCACAATATAACTTACTTCTCAACTGTAATATAATTTTTAATATAAAATGTTATTTGTTATCACTCACTACTATGGCCCAGAAGTGAAACATAATCCAAATACATTAGCCATTGTAATATAGGTTTGACATGTATTTCTCTAGTGCCGTTGTTTCCAGAGAACTTACTCCTAACTATGTAACACTTTCAGAGTCAATAAATTACTGGAGAGGAGCAAAAGGCCTGTTGGTGGGTGAAATTTCTCCATGAAATGAAAGTTGTCTCAAGTAAGAAGTTGCAACAAAGTATCATTTAATAATAGCAAGTAATATTTTTAAATTACTGTTTAGAAATGTATTGCCTGATATTAAAATGACTTTATATAAATGCTTTGTCCTCAATTTAAAAGGACATTGGTAAACCCCCTAGGACTGAACAGGCCTTTTCTCTACCTAATTAAATTAAGTGCCATGTACAGAGCCTTTCTGCAAAGATTAACAGAATGCATTCCTTGTCAGTTTAAGTGTTGCCTGTGGCAGTATTTTTTTTGAATTTAATTAAAAGCTGTTCTTTTATGAAGAACAAGCTTGCAGCATAATTTCTCTTACGTTTACATTTCTCAAACCTGTTTGGAAGAAGGAGGAGGGTGATGAGAAGGAGATGGAAGAGAAAGGAAAAAGAGAGAGACGTTTTAGGTGAGCAAGAGGAAGTACGCATATTTCCTGGTTTTAGGTACCAAGAGGAAGTACGCATATTTCCTTCAAAAATAAAAATGAGTGGAGATAAACCAGGTGTCTTGGAAGGCAACAGATTTCACTGTAGTGTGTTAGATCTCTATCATGTGCCCAGTCAGCACCCTTAATAAAGATACTGGACATTTGTCAAAGAGGCAATTACACCACACATTCTCACATATTCAAATGCTTGTGGTGTGTTTGGGCCCTTCAAAGTGTGTGATTAGCTACCGACACTGAGGTAGGCTTCTCAGTCTGTTACCACATACAAAGTCAGGTGTGAATCAGCAGTGCTGTGTTGGAAACCCATGAGGTGCTGTCAGTGCAGGTATTAATAAAAAGCCCATCCAGTAACACACATCCTAAAGATACATAAGGGCCCCAAGAGCAAACTTAGACACCCCTTCAACTCCCTAAGTCACTGGTTTCTTGGTCAAGATTGAACAACATCCAACTCCTTGAACTATTTATATTTTTACTATGAATTCAAATATTCATTTGCATAATTCACTAAGTAGCACCTCAGTGTTAGTATTAGAAGCCCACGCCTTCTGAAAGGCATTCAAGCAATGCAGAGAAAATAGAAAATAGAGGGTAGAGGAATAAAGGAAGTGTTCAATAGAAATTATCAAAGTAGGGAATGGAGGGAAGAACCAGAAATATTCTATTTTAAGACACATGAAAGAGTATGACACATAAGGCAATATAGTGTTATTTTTATGTGGATTTAGATTGCTTAACTGTATATATGGGTAATTCTAGACAAATTTTGAAACACATTTAAAAGAAGTATAATTTATAAATTTAGGGAAGAGATTAGTGAAAATCTATAAAATTCTAAAAACGTGGAAAATGGGAAAAGAAGAATCAAAGGGCAAATGCAACGAACAGAAATTAGTTACAAACATAGTATATGTTCCTCCAACTATGTTCATAATCACTTTAAATGTAATGGTTAGAGTATACCAATTTAAAGATAAAGAGTATCTTGCTGGATTGAAAAAAAGAAAAACCCAATGATCTGTTGCCTATAAGGAACCCACCAAATATATATAAAGACCCAGATAGGTTAAAAGTATAAAAGAATAAAGAAAGGTATATTATGCTAACACTAATACAAGAAAGTTGAAGTAGACTTCAAGGTAGACTTCAAAATAAGGAAAATTATCAAAGTTAAATAAAGGCATTACTTAATTGTAAAAGACTTAATTCCCCAAGAAGACATGATAATTCTAAACATGTAAGTACTTAATAATAGAGCATTGATATGGTTTGGCGGTGTCCCCAACCCAAATCTCATGTTGAATTCCCACATGTTGTGGGAGGGACCCGATGGGAGGTAATTGAATCATGGGGGCAAGTCCTTCTTGTGCAGTTCTTGTGATAGTGAATAAGTCTTATGACATCTAATAATTATATAAGGGGAGGGTTCCCTGCACAGCTCTCTTCTCTTGTCTGCCACAATGTGAGATGTACCATTTACCTTCCACTATGATTGTGAGGCTTCCCCATCTACATGGAACCGTAAGTCCAATTAACCCTCTTTCTTTTGTTAATTACCCAGTCTTGGGTATGTCTTTATCAGCAGCATGAAAATGGACTAATACAAGCATCAATACAGGTGAGATAAAAACTGACAAAACTGATTGGGGAAAAAAAATTTACTAATACAGTGGGAGACTTTAATATCCCTCTTTCAATAATTGACAGATCAAGGAAGCAAAAATTCAGTAGAGATCTAGTTGGCCTAGAGAACCGTCAATGAACTTAATGTAGTTAATGTTTATTACAATACTCCAACAAACATCAAAGTACATACATGGTTTTTCCAAACCCACATGGAACATTCACCAAGACAGACAACATGTTGTGTCATAAAATATACTTTAACAGATTCAAAAGAAAATAAATTAAACAAGCTATATACACAGACCCTAACTGAAATAAACTAGAACTTAACAGTAGACCCATAGCCGAAAAATACCCAAATATTTGGAAATTAAACAATGCACTTGTAAATAATACATGAGTCAAGGAAAAAAAAAATCAAGAGAATTTAAAAAATACTTTTTACTAGAGAAAATCAAAATATAGCTTATAAAAATTTATGAGATGAAATAAAAGCAGTGCTTAGAGGAAAACATACAGATGTGTGTATATATGTGTATACATATGTGTGTATATGCATGTATGTATAAATATATACATGCACACATACACACACATGGCAAGACCAAATTTCAACAAAAGCAAACTAGACAAAAAAGAGCAATTTAATTCTAAAGCAAGAGGAAGAATAGAAATAATAAAAGTAAAAGCAGAAATCAATAAAATTGAAAACAATCAATAGAAAAAAGCAGTAAAATGAAAAACTGGCTCTTTAAAAATATCAATAAAATGTATAAACTTCTGTATTAGGATTTTCCAGAGAAGCAGAACCTATATAATATGTATATATGTGGAAATTTATTTTGAGGAATTGGCTTACACAATTTTGGATGCTTTATGGGAAGTCCAAAATCTGATTTAGGAGAACCACAAGGCTGGATTGAGACTTACGAAAGAGTTACAGTTTAAGACTCCTGCTGTAGAACTCTGGAGAGCCTATGTAGTAGACTACATCTGAAGGCTATTTCCTGAAACATTCCCTTGTTTCAGAGGAGGCTGGGCTTTTGTTCTATTAAGGCCATCGACTGATTGGCTGAGGCCCCCCCACATTGTGAAGGACAATTTACTTTACTTGAATCCATCAATTAGAATATAAATCTCATCAAAGCCTCACAGAAACATAGAATAATGCCTGACCAAATATCTGGGCACCATGGGTCAGTCAAGTTGACACATAAAATGAACCATGATCTCAAACAGAATTAATGGAGGAAAAGAGAGAAAGAAAGAAGAGAAAATGGAAGAGAAAGAATATATATTACCACTATAATAAATGAGTCATTATTACTAAATCCATGAGCATCAAAATGATGACAAAGAAATATTTTAAACAGCCTTATGCCTACTATTTGATAACTCAGATGAAATAAACCAATTCCTTGAAATATATAAACTACCACAACTCATACAAGCAGAAAAAGGTAATAAGAATAGGACTGTATCTGTTAAAGAAATTATTTGTGTACTATGTTCACTACCTGGATGACAAAATCATTTGTACCTCAAACCTCAGTGTCATGCAATAATATGCCCATGTAACAAACCTGCAAATGTACCCTCTGAACGTAAAATAAAAGTTGAAGTTATTTTTAAAAAGGAAACTAATCAATAATTAATAGCCTTCTAAAAAAGAATGCACCAGTCCTGGATGGTTTCACTGATGATTTCAACCAAATATTAAGGAAATAAATGATACCAATTCTCCGTATTTTTCAGAAAATAGATACAAGGAACACTTTCAAATTTATTCTAGGAATCCAGTAATAACCTAATACTAATACCAAATAAGTAGATTACAAGAAAGAAAAACTGTGGACCAACATCTCTTATGAACATAAATATGAAACTCCTAAACAAAATATTAGCAAATTGAATCCATATATATATGTGTGTGTGTGTGTGTGTATATATACACACACACACACACACACACACCAAAATTTTTACACCAGAGCCATGTGGGATTTATTCCAGATATACAAGGTTAATTAAATATTATAAAATCAATCAAGGTAAAACTCACTAATAAGATTAGGTACAACCTAATTTAAAAATGGGAAAAAGATCTGAACAGGTACCTCACCAAAGACATGCAGATGAAAATAACCCATGTGAAAGGATGCACAATGTCCTACATCGTGAGGAAATTGTAAGTTAAAACAACAAGATACCACTATGTACCCATTAGAATGGCCAAAATCTAAAACACTGAAAACACCAAATTTTGGCAAGGATATGGAGCAACAGGAACTCTCATTCATTGTTGGTAGGCATGCAAAATTATACAGTCACTTTGGAAGACAGCTGCCAGTTTTCTTACAAATATAAACATACTTTTACTATGTAATTCAACAATCATGCTCTTGGTGTTTACCCAAATGAGTTAAACATATATGTCCACACAACTACTTTGAAAAAATTATGTCTACCCAATAACCAGCACACAAATATTTATAGCAATTTTATTCATAATTATTGAAACTGGAAGCAACAAAGGTATCTTTCAATATATGGTTGGTAAATAAACTGGTACAGCCATACAAAGGAATATTGTTCAGCAATTGCTATGGTCTGAGAGTTTATATATCTTCAAAATTTAAATATCAAAATCCTGACCCCCAAGGTAATGGTATTAAAAGATAGGGTTTTGGAGAGGATTTGATCATGAAAGGCAGAACCCTGAGGAGTGAGATTAGTGCCCTTAATAAATAGGCCTGACAGTTGTCCCTCATCTCTTCTGCCATGTAACGACCCAGCAAAAATAAGGCTTCTGTGCACCAGGAAATAGACCCTTACCAGATGCTGATTCTGTCAGCACCTTTATCTTGAACTTCCCAGTCCAAGAATTGTGAGAAATACATTTCTGTTATTGATCATGTCAAGTTAAAAAGGTCCTGCACAGCAAAGGTAATGATCAGCAAAATGAAAGGACAGCCCAGATAATGGAAGAAAATATTTGCAAACTACCCATCTGACAAGGGATTAATAGCCAGGATATATAAGGAGCTTAAACACCTCTATAGGAAAAACTCTAATAATCAAATAGATCAAAAACTGGACAAAAGATTCGAATGAACATTTCTCAAAAGAAGACCTACACATGATAAACAGGCATATGAGAAGGTGCTCAAAATCATTGATCTTCAGAGAAATGCAAATCAAAACTACAATGAAATATCATTTCACCCCAGTGAATATGGCTTTTATCCGAAAGACAGGCAATGACAAATGCTGGTGAGAATGTGGAGAAGAGGGAATCCTCGTACACTGCTGGTGGGAGTGTAAATTAGTATGACTACTATGGGGAACAGTTTGGAGGCTCCTCAAAAAACTAAAAATACAGCTAGCCATATGATCTAGCAATCCCACTTCTATATATATACCCAAAAGAAAGAAAGAGATATCTGCACTCCCATATTTATTGTGGCACTTCTCACAATAGCCCATATTTGGAAGCAACCTAAGTGTCTGTCAACAGATGAATGGATAAAGAAAATGTTGTACATACACACAATGGAGTATTATTCAGCCATAAAAAATAATGAGATCCAGTCATTTGCAACAACACGGATGGAACTGGAGATCTTTATGTTAAGTGAAATAAGCTAGGCACAGAAAAACAAATATTGCATGTTCTCACTTATTTGTGGGATCTAAAAGTCAAAACAATTGAACTCATGGACGTAGAAAGTAGAAGGATTGTTACCAGAGGCTGGGAAGGGTAGTGGGTTGGTGTAGGGGGAACTGAAGATGGCCAATGGATACAAAAAATAGAAAGAATGAATAATATCTAGTATTTAATAGCACAAGAAGGTGACTGTAGTCAATAATAACTTAATTGTATATTTTGAAGTAACTAAGAGTATAACTGGGCTGTTTGTAACCCAAAAGATAAATGCTTGAAGGAATAGATATGCCATTTCCCATGGTGTGATTATTATGTATTCAATACCTGTATGAAAATATCGCATGTATCCTATAAATATATATACCTACTATGTACTCACAAAATTAAAATTAAAAAAATATATTTCTTTTGTTTATAACCCACTTATATATGGCATTTTATTATAGCAATTAAACAAAAGTTTGAAAAGAAATAAGGCATCAAGCCACATGAATTTGGATAAACCTTACATGTATATTGCTAAGTGAAATAAAACAGCTCAAAAAGTTAACAAACACTATGATTCCAATTATATGACATTCTGAAAAAGGCAAAACTATGAGATGAGAAAAATATTAGCGGTTGACAAGGATGTGGGAAGTTGGTTGAGGGTTGAGTGGCTGAAGAAAAGGGAATTATTTAGAGCAATGAATTTTCTTTGTATGATATTGTAATGGTGGATACATGACACTATATATTTTATAAAACTTTATAGCACAAAGAGTGAACCCTAATGTATAAAAATATAAAAAATACATTTAGGAAGTTGGGTATCCCAGGATAGAATATAGCTTGAAACAACACAACCCTGTGTTTCAATGTATAAAATGTCCTTAATGAAGAGAGTATAGGAAAGGTTCTGATCTCAGTAACTGAAAATGAGTGAATCTGTAAGAGCAAAGGTGAAAGAAGCGTTATAGAAATACTCTATTCTAGTTGTTTCCCTTGGTGGTATGGATTAACAATTCTGATACCACTATTCATGTATGTTGGAATTGTGCCAATAAGTAAATTCATGTCTGGTGGTGGGAGCCGGATTTTCCCTATTGATTACAGATAGAGAAGGAGGCTAGAATGATCTATGTAGTAATAGATTAGAGTTGGAGATATCTTATGAATTCATATTCAAGTTATCACAGATACAGATAGTCAACTATAGAAATATGTATAGTTATATGTAGCAAATAATTACTTCCTTGCTCTGTCAGCTGAGAGGGCCTAGAAGCAATGACTTCTAATAGCATCGAGATCTTGTTTTCTGCTACCACTCCCTAATGAAAGGAACCAAGGTTCCTTGGAAAAATGGTTGATACTAGAACTGTGGCAGAAAATATATAACATGAACCTGGAACATACAGCAATGCCAGAAAGTGAGAAGGTGCTAAACAACAACAATAACAACAAAAACAGAAAAAAGGAAAAACAAACAATTGTGGGGCAGGGCAAAGGGCCATAATTGAGAAAGCTTTCAATAGACAAATTTTGAGCAATTTGAGCAACAAAATAAATGAAATTATATTGGATTACATAACAAAGAAAAAAAAAAAAAAAACTGTGAGCCCATGCTGATAAAAATTATCGAATACTTACATAAGTGGGGATAATGGACAAATCTCCCACGTAGAATAATTCCAAATGGAAATAATCCCAATTTATGTAGATAGTCCGTCCTCCTTCAAGGAGACAAAGCATAATTCCTCAATTTTCAGGTTTGCGTTGTGAAACACTAATTCATGTGGGTGACCAAGTTTAATGCCAACGGTAATGTTGATAGAATGCTGACATAGTCTGGCTGTGTTCACCCCGAAATCTCAACTTGAATTGTATATCCCAGAATTCCCCTCTGTTGTGGGAGGGACCCAGGGGGAGGTAATTGAATCATAGGAGCCGGTCTTTCCCATGCTATTCTGGTAGTAATGAGTACGTATCACGAGATCTGATGAGTTTATCAGGGGTTTCTGCTTTTGCTTCTTCCTCATTTTCTCTTGCTGCTGCCATGTAAGAAGAGCATTTCATCTGCCATCATGATTCTGAGACCTCCCCAGCCATGTGGAACGGTAAGTTCAATTAAACCGTTTGTTGCCAGTTTCAGGTGTCTTTATCAGCGCATGAAAACGAACTAATACAGTTGCCCTCTTGAAATAATACGAGGATGTGAGGAAAGTCGTACTTTACCTTTGAGATATTCATCACAAAATGAATAATCTCAGTTGAATCATAATAAATACATCAGACAAATCCCAATTTGGAGGAATGTTCTACACAATACTTGACCTGCACCCCTCAAAATCACATTCAAAAACAAGGAAAATTTTAGAAACACAACAAAAAGCCCAAGGAGTCATGACCAGTGAATATATTGTGATATTGTGTTTGGAATGCTGAAACAGAAAACAATTTTGGGTAAAAATGAATGAAACTTGAATAAAATAGATGTTAGTTAACATGTTCTATTAGTTACTCATTAATTATAACAAATACACTATAGTAATGTTAGACGGTAATAAAAGTAGAAGCTGGTGTAGATTGTATAAGAACTCTTTCATAATTTTTCTGTAAATATAAAACCGTTACAAAATAAAAATTTAAAAACCAAGGTTAAAAAAGTGGATAAGCAATGTTTGGCAGACAGTCTTAGTACTGGTCAACTAATACATTTTCTATCATCTGGTAGTCAAAAAGCTGCTTGTTGTGAAGATGGAAGTGGTGAGGAAAAAAAAGAAGGAAAGGATTAGCAAACTAATGTTTCTAACTCCACTCTTCTGACCTAGCTTCTGGTTCAGTGGCATAAATGAGTAACAGATGTGTGAACTGGATGTGTTTCAGCATTCAGGAGAATGTGGTTTTCAGCATAGATTTCAGAAAGCAATTCTTCCAGTCTTTAAAAAGATTTTTATTTTTTAATTTTTTAAGCTAACAAATAAAAATTGTATTTATTTTAAATAATTTTTTCTACTTTTATTTTAGATTCAGGGAGTACATATGTAGTTTCATGATGCAGGTATACTGTGTAATGCTGAGGTTTGGTGTACCCAAAACATAGGTAGTGAGCATAGTTCCCAATAGGCAGTTTTTCAACCCTTGCCTTTCCTCCTCCCTTTGCCCTCTCATAGTCTCCAGTGCCTGTTATTCCCATCTTTATGTCCATGTATATCCAATGTTTAGTCCCCACTTATAAGTGAGAACATGTGGTATTTGGTTTTCTGTTCTTGTGTTAATTCAGTTAAGATAATGGCCTCCAGCTGTATCCATGTTGATGCTTCAAAGGAAATGATTTCAATCTGTTTCATGACTGCATAGTATTCCATGGTGTATATGTGCCACCTTTCCTTCAACCCAACATTGATGAGCATTTAGGTTGAGTCCATGTCTTTGTTTTTGTGAATAATGACATGATGAATATATGAGTTCATGTGTCTTTTTGGTAGAATGATTTCTTTCCTTTGGGTATATACTCAATAATGAGATTGCTGGATAGAATGGTAATTCTGATTTAAGTTCTTTGAGAAATCTCCAAAGTGCTTTCTATAGTGGCTGAGCTAATTTGCATTCCCACCAAGAGTGTGTAAGTGTTCCCCTTTCTCTGCAGCCTCTCCTACATCTGTTATTTTTTAACTTTTTATTAATAGTCATTCTGACTGGTGTGAGGTGCTATCTCACTGTGGTTTTGATTTGCATTTCTCTAATGCTTATTGATGTTGAGCACTTTTCCTTATATTATTGGCTGCTTGTGTGTCCTCTTTTGAGGAACATCAGTCCAAAATGCTCCTAGAACTAATAAATGACCTCAATAAAGTTTCACAATACAAAATCAACGTACAAAAATTATAGAAAAGCATTTCTATATACCAATACTATTCAAGATGAGGGCCAAATCAAGATTGAAATCTCATTTACAATAGCTGCTCACAAAAACAAAACAAAACAAAAAACTAGGAATACAGCCAACCAACTGGTTGAAAGATCTCTACAAGGAGAACTAAAAAACACTGCTGAAAGAAATCGTAGATAACACAAACAAATGAAAAACCATTTCATGCTCATGAGTTGAAAGAATCAATATGAAAATGTCTATACTGCAGAAAGCAGTCTACAGATACAATGCTATTCCCATCAAATTACCAATGACATTCTTCAGAGAACTAGAAAAAAACTATTTTAAAATTCATATGGAACCAAAAAAGAGCCCAAATAACCAAAGCAATCCTAAGCAGAAAGAACAAAGCTAGAGGCATCATGTTACCTGACTTTGAACTATGTTACAGGGCTACAGTTAGCAAAACAGTATAGTGCTGGTACAAAAACACATAGACCATGGGAACAGAATAGAGAACCCAGAAATCAAGCCACAGATCTAAAACCACCTGATCTTCAAGAAAGTCAATAAAAATTAGCAATGGAGAAAGGATTCTTTATTCAATAAATGGTGCAGGAATAACTGTCTGGCTACATGCAGAAGAATAAAACTCGTCTTCTTTCTTTCACTGTACACAAAAATTAACTCAAGATGGATTAAGGATTTAAATTTAAGTCCTCACAATATTAAAATTCTAGAAGAAAACCTAGGAAATAGCATTATGGACATCGGCCATGGGATATAATTAAAGACTAAGTCCTCAAAAGTAATTGCAGCAAAAACAAAAATTGACAAGTGGGATCTAATTAAACTAAAGAGGTTCTATACAGCAAAAGAAACTATCAACAGAGTAAACGGATAAAGTACAGAATGGGAAAAATATTAACAAACTAAGCATCCAACAAAGGTCTAATATTCTAATATCTAGAACATATAAATTACTTAATTCAACTGGAAAACACACACACACACACGCACACACACCACAAATAACCACAAATAAAGACGTACCTTTTGTTTAATGTAGTTATGAGTCACCTGTCTGTTGTATATATTTTGAACTTCACATGTCCCATAAATTCATCCGTTAATAGAGGTAGAGCTACAAATATGGTATTTTAATTTTTTAAAAAGTGTTTTCTCTTTCTGAAATAACAAAATAGATCCACGAAACAAACGTTTATGTTTTCTCTTAAAAATGTTATGATACATTTCTGCTGAACATTACAGTTACAAGATGACAGCATTTTATTCTGTTTTGGTTCCATAGTTGCCTGCCATAATTTACAGAAGGAAGAGATTAGTTAAGAGTAAATTTGGCAACAACAAAGGCCTCCTTGTGGAATGTCAGTTCACTGCTTGCTTCTTGTTTCTCAACACAATACTCCTCAAATAATAAGAACATGGGTGTTGAAAAGCCAAACACAGTTGTCAGATAAAAATCACTCCATATGTTATTGGATATAGTCTTGTACATAGAATTTGAGTAGCTCTCTGTAGAAATGACTGTTGGGAGCGTATTGCTTCCTAGGATTCATATGCTCTGATTTTTCTGTCCTAAGGACAAAATACAGACAGCCATAAAATATGTTGCTCTCCCAGCAGTTTATAGAATCCCGAAATATGCTCTGATATTTTCTTTACCAAAGAAATTTTATGTAAGTTGTGAAGTACCTTTCTTAATTGAATTTAATTGAAGTACCTTTCTTACCATCATTGGAGTCATTTCAGAAAGAGTTTTAAATTTAACCAGTAGGATCAACAGCTTCCTGAGAATCTTGTTGCTTCCAGAGAATTTAACTCTTATAAAATTACATTCTCAAGAAGATTACAAAAATTTATTGAGTATTTTCTTTGTGACAAACGCTAGATATGTTATTTTTACTTATCACAAAAGGTTTATGACATACTCTTAGTTACAGTTTGCAAAGGAGAAAACTGAAGACAAAAGTGATTAGTATCTTCTCAAGATCATATAATTATGAGGATATGGTCACATGCTTGAACTTGACTCCAAAGCTAGAAACATATTTTAAATATATATGTATGTATATATAAAATTTATATAAAAATGTGTGTTGTATGTGTACATATAATTTATATAAAATTTAGATGTTATCTTTTAAGGAAACTATAAGACTATAGTTAGAATTTGCCTGTATTTCTACCTACTCTGTTTTCACTGTTGCCACAGGCATTTGCCTTGTCTGAAATAGAAAACTAGATAGATGTCCAGAGTGCAGATACTTAAAAAATCGTATTTTCAACATCTGATGGTGTGTGTGTGTATGTGTGTATGTGTGTGTGTGTATGTGTGTGTGTGTGTGTGTTTTGTCTCAGCTTTTTTCTGTCTTGTCAAAGGCCCATTTTGTTTTGTTTTGTCCTTTTATACTACTGAGAGTAACTTAGGATTACAGAGAATAATTTGCAAATTGCAAACCTTCTTTCACAGGAGCTCTGGGGGATTTCTGTTGTTTCTCATCTCTTCCACCTTCTCAACAAGTAGAATAGTAACAGCAAAATTATATGCCAAATTCTGTTAAAGAAAACCCTCCATCTAGAAAATTTATTTTGAGGTAAGAGACTGAAGACTTTTCATTTTGCAAAGATGAATAAATGAGTGAAGATCTAGGTTACTGGAAAGAACTGCAAATATGTTGTATTTGTACCTGTACCATGTGCTCAGACTACAAATATAAGTAAGATATGGTTTTCTGTATTTAAGGAGTTTTGCATTTGTGCTGTGACAAGTTTAAAAATATTTTAAAGTTTTGAAACTCAATTCAGTTCTGCATTTTAGTAATCATTGTTTCCTTACTGAAATATCTCTACTCTTACAGTTTTTCCTGGAGTCATGTATGACAGTTGCTTGTTTAATGGGAGCTTATTGTATGACAGAGTTTAAGGAAAGGAATAAGGATAGTTCTATACTGCTTTTATCACTAATCAGCAGGAGAACCTGAGTAGGTAATTTTAGCCTGAGTCTCAGTTTTCTCCTGTTAAATTTAGGGTTTTTTCTCAGTGACATTTGAAATTGCTTCTGTGCATGAACTAGAAGGTCTGCATTGAAGTATATAACGTACTTAACAAAACATCTGATAAAGACATCATGAAGAAAATAATCGCTTTACATTTCAATTCAGTTAAACTTCATAGTAAAGTGGACTTAAGGAGTCATCTGTCTCTTTTCATGTTGTACAAGGTGCAAATATATTAGATTCAATAGAAGAATAATGTTGGTTTGATTCTCAGCGTCACTACTGCCAAGTTGGATGTCTTTGTATATATTACCTCACTGAGCCTCACAACACATATCTGAAAAATAATTTTTAAAAGAATGTTTAATCAAGTGCATACCAGTTTTCTTCTAATTTAGATGGAATGAATATATCATTTTTAAATGATTCCCATGCAGACAAGCCTTGTTGCATAGACTCTTTAGCCACAATAATCAACATATTTTGATATGATGGAACAAACCAACGTTGTATTGAAGGCAACCATTGGTCCTTAAACAATTCATACACTGTTCAATATGTGCTAGTCTCTATACTCTTCATCCTCTTTTTTAAAGTGTGTTAGCTTCTTTAAGACTTTGACAACATTGCACTGTAAAATTACAGTAAATATCTATAAAGATATATATCTATATAAATGAAATAATATAGAAACCTACTCTCTTCTTTTCAAAACCTTAATCGGAAGTTGTAAAGAAGACTATTTGGTTTTTATTCTACAGTTTCCTCAGTGATACATATATGCAGTTTATATTTTCCAAGGTGTATCAAGATGTATCTGCTCTTAAAATACCACCACCAATTAAATTCTAGGACGTTCTTCAATACTTCATACATAGGCAGTCCCCCCTTATCTGCAGGGAATATGTTCCATGACCCCCCTCATTGGATGCCTGAAACCATGAATAGTACCAAACACTATATATCCTATATTTTTCCTGTATGTGCATAGCTATGATAAAGTTTAATTTATAAGTTATGACAGTAAGAGAATCACAACAACTCATAGTAAAATACAATAATTATAACAATGTACTATAATAAAAGTTACATGAATGTGGTCTTTTTCTCTCTCAAAATATCTATTGTACTCACCTATTTTCAGAGTGAGGTTGACTACCAGTAACTAAAATCATAAAAAGCAGAATCATGGATGAGGCGAAACTACTATAACTGAACCCTGTGTTGTTTCTATTCTCTCTTCTACCTGGACAGCATTTCTGTAGCTGGTCTTAGGGGCATTAGAAATTTGAAACTATAAGAAATAGTTTTAAAGAGACTGACATTCACTTTTCACATTTCAGAGATCACAAAATGCTCTTGTTTCTCAGTAGAGGTTGCAGTATCTTATGCTCAGGGACACTTGAGTATCCTGTTGAGGCTTGACATTAAAACAAATTCATTGATGTTCTTCTGTGGAACTACAGGCTGGCCTTTTGTTTATTATTGTTATATTTTATTTGTATAGATATCCCGCTATGCTCTGTGCTATAAATAGTGATGTTTTTATTGTTAGTGCCCTACACTTAATAAAGCTGCAGTTTTCCTGGCAATTAATTGTGCTGACAATCAATGCAAGGCTGCAGGCAGTGTGTTTATGTGCTGAGCTTTTGATGAGTAAAACCCCAAGAAGTCAGGCTGACAGAATTAAATACACTGCTCAGACATAAAGTCACATTCTATTCTTGGTTTGACCAAATGACAGTTGATTATAGACTGAGCCTAGGCCTGATTTTGCTTGTAAGGTAGAGAATATCTGGTCACCTTTAAGCAAGAAGGTTAGGCATTTATTTAGGATAAAATAACATGAGAAAATTACTTTTATCTGTTTTTTTCTCAACATGTAGTCTATTTTTGATAAAATTTATTTAATTTGAAGTGCCCTAGTAGCCTTTGGAAAGCTTTTATCTTTCCACCAGTTGTTAGGAAATAGTTTTTTGGTGGATCCTTCCAACTAAACTTACTCACATGACTTCCCTGGATTAAAGATGGCTGATGACTTTGTATTCTTCTATTTCCTTTTCTTCTTCCATGTACTAAACAACACCATTCTGTAACATATGACTTTTAACTCTACATCCCGACTCACTGGATGTTTAATCTTTGTACAGTAATCATGTCAATGACAGATAAAAGGCAATCAGTGATTGAAGTGAGAACAGATCCATTCAGTAAATAACACTGTCTTTGTTGTTATTCCAGTATCAAATCTATTTTTAAAATGTAAATGTGAACTATTATTTTAACAAACCTCAAGTTATCCACAAGTTCCTATTGGTGCTTTCCTCAAAGGCTTATTTCGATAATAGTAGAACTCAGTTTTTCCTTATTAACACTTACAATAAATGGCAGATTGAAGGAGGGCAGCCAAAGTGCACTAGAAAGATAACTGCAAGTATAAGAAATGTCCCATCCTCTTGCAAATTTTTCTTAAACAAACCCCATCAGATAATCATACACAGAATTAGATGTGTCCTGAGAAAGTTCATAACAGAGAACTAGAGAAGGAGAAGAGTTGTGAAAAAGGCACAGAACTTTACTGGTACTCTCACTTTTATCTCCCCAGGGAAAAAACAAAACAAAACAAAAAAAACCCTTAATTTGTGAGGAGAGAGGCAAATAAATACTGTTGTCCTAAGGGCACTAGAGAAAATCTATTGTAGCTAGATGAAGGGAACAGGAGAAAAACCCTCTATCCATAGGAAAGGAACAGACTGTCTCCAAGGCCAAGGGAAGAAAGGGGCACTGAAAAAAGTCAGCTTTAAGACCCACAAGACATAATGTCTGCCTAAAGTTTTAACAGAACACAGAATGTCCACACCCCTCTCCCCACTGCCAAGCTAACAAGCATCAAGTAGCAAGTAACTTGCACCAAATAAACCCTCCTTAATGTACAGTGCAAAGAGCAGATAAAATCTGAGCGTGGAACAGTTATTTAAGCAAAAACAAAACAAACAAAAACCAAAAATCTCTTTGGCAAAGAAGCCACCACCCTAAACACAAGGTGTTGCTAAGAGAATTTGAAGTCTATAATGTGCTGAGTTTATACCTAGCTAGAACAAACTGCAAAGCCAGGCTGTTTCTCAAACTCATACATTAAAGGGTTAGCTGAGATAGAGTTAAGACCATTTTTCTAAAAGAAAGTTCTTGCCACAGTCTTTACTGTCCTACACAGACGTCTAATTATCAATAAAAAATAAGGTGGAGCACACAATATGGTAATAAGAAAATGACACAAGCCAAAAGACAAAGTAATCATTGGAACTGGACAGAGATATTAAAGATGGTGGAACTGACAAGAAATAGAAAAAACTATGATTTACTATGATTAATATGGCAAAGTCCCTAATGAAGAGAGTGAACAATAATCAAAATCTGCTGAGAGAGCAAGAGGGAGAGAGAGAGAAAGTATAAGGAAGGAAATCAAAATGGTAGAAATGAGAAATGCAAAAATGGTTATGAAGATTTCTCAGTGGACTCAACACAGCTGAGGAAAGAATCAGTGAACAGGAAGACAAGGCTATTAAAATTACACAAAATGAAACATAAAGAAAAAAAGTTGTAAGCTGAAACAACAACAATAGAGCATCCAAGTTCTGGAACAATCTTAAATGATCTAAAATACTTGCAAATAGGCCAGGCATGGTGGCTTATGCCTGTAATCCCAGTATTTTGAGAGGCCGAAGTAGGTGGATCACTGGACCCCAGGAGTTCAAGACCAGCCTGGGCAACATGGTGAAACCCCATCTCTACAAAAACACAAAAATCAGCTGGGCATAGTGGCTCACATCTGCTTTCCCAGGTACTCAGGGGGCTGAGTCGGGAGGATCCCTTGATCCAAGGAGGTTGAGGCTGCAGTGAGATATGATTGCACCACTGTACTCCAGCCTGGGCAACAGAGTGAGACACTGTCTCTAAATTAAATATGTGTAAACAGAATTTGAGAATGTGATGAGTGAATGGGATAGGGGAAACATTTGAAGAGTTATTGGTTAAGATTTTTCCAAAATTAATGATAGAGCTCAAAGCACAGATTAGAGAACACCAAACAGGTTAACTACTGTAATAAAATAAAGATAAGATTTCAGTTAAATTAAATTAAAAAGTAAAGTAAAATTAGGTGATAAAGGAAAAGATAACACATGTGAAAACATAAAACTAAGGAAGAATATTGAAGGTAGCCAGAAAAAAAAAAAAAAAAAGGGTCACACTTCATGTAGAGGAACAAAGATGAGAATCACAGCAAACTTCTCTTTAGAAACAATGTAAATTGTAAGACAATGGAGGGCATCTATAAAGTGCTAAAGGAAAAAAAAATCTCAGTTCAGTATTTTATATCCAGCAAAATATTTTGTAAAGTAGAAATATATTCTCAGACAAAAATAAATGTTGTTTGAATTTAATGCTGACAGCTCTACTCTATAGGAACTGTTAAAGAAAGTTATTCAGAAAGGGAAATATGTTACCAGTAAAAAACTAAGATATATACAAAGAAATAAAGAGTAATTTACCTTTTCCCATTTCTAATTGCTCAAAAGGGTCACTGACTCCCTATATGAAAATAGTAGGAATATATTATATGATATAGCATATAATACATCTTCATGCTTTGCCAGTGTCTTACAATTGCCCATATCCTTAATGCTACTTTGGAAACTTGATAGTAGTGACATTTGTATGTCTGATCTGACAATCAAACACCTCAGAGAGAACAATGGGAAAGAATAGAAATAGAAATTTAACAATAATAAAAAAGATTCAAGATATATATGCCAATAATAGCTAGAATTTTTGAACAGTCACGGTATACTAAGCAATGAATTAAAACTTTTTTATCTTATGTCATCCTTACTACCAGTCAATGATATAAATATTATTATCTCAATTTTACAGAAAAACAACAACAAAACTAGGTCTTTTTTTGTTGTTGTTGTTGTTTTTTGAGACGGAGTTTTGCCCTTGTTGCCCAGGCTGGAGTGCAATGGCGCAATCTCGGCTCACTGCAAACTCCACCTCTTAGGTTCAATCAATTCTCCTGCCTCAGCCTCCCAAGTAGCTAGAATTACAGACATGTGCCACCATGCCTGGCTAATTTTGTATTTTAGTAAACACAGGGTTTCTCCCTGTTAGTCAGGCTGGTCTCAAACTCCTGACCTCAGGTGATCTACCCTCCTTGGCCTTCTAAAGTGCTAGGATTACAGGCATGAGCCACTGAGACTGTCTAAAACTGGGTCTTAAAGAGTTAGATGACTGACTTGGAATCACACAACTAGTAAATGTCATAACCAGAACTCAAATCTAGGTCTGAATGACTCCTATTCCCCCTCATAATGGAAGCAGTATATCATTAAGAAAATGTCAGTGTACTAAAAAAAGAATATGTAAAAATACAAATAAGTGAAAATACAAAAATACTTCATCCATAAAATTGAAAAAAAATTTAAAAACCTAAAATTTGAGAGAATACTAACATTTAGCAGAATATTTTTAGCAATATGCATGATGATAACATACATCAAGAGCCTAAAAAATTGGATAAAGAAATTTGATCCATAATCCTAGAGATTTACCCTTAAGGAAACATCAAAGGTATTTTATAAGTATATATTTTGTGGAATTATTTATTTAAAAATCTGAAGAAACTAAACTTTGTGTACTATAAAATTGGTTCAGTGAATCCTAGTACTTCTGATACTTTTAACCTTTAAATGTTAATGATGTTAACAAAATTGTTTAGCAAAAATACCAGACAACAAAGCAGTCAATATTGTTTGATTTCAAATTTATGTGTGTAAATGCTACATACTTTTTTTTTTTTTTTTTTTTTTTTTGAGACAAGGTCTTGCTCTGTTGCCCAGGCTGGAATACAATGGTGTGATCATGGCTCACAGCAGCCTCATCCTACTGGACTCAATCAGTCCTGCCACCTTGGCCTCCTGAGTATTTGAGACTACAGGCATGTACCACCATCATGCTAGGCTAATTTTAAAATTTTTTTAGAGATGAGGTCTCACTATGTTGCCCAGGCTGGTCTCAAACTCCTGGACACAAGGGATCCACCTGCCTCTGCCTCCAAAGTGCTGGGATTACAGGCCTGAGCAACCATGACTGGTAAAATGCTACATTTTAATATTTAATGTACGTATGCACACATAGAAAATTGCTAGATATTTATATAGTAGTATTAATGGTTAATAACCATCGACAGTGTGATCAGGGGTTTCTTTTATTGTGTTTTTATACATTTTATAATTGGTCTATGGTAAAAATGCTTTTTGAATTAAAACAATTCTTTTGCATATATATTTTTAAAAGCCGAATTTCTGAAGAAAAAGTGTGGGCCATAGTGTTAAAACTTAGAATCAATTTTTACTCTAATCAATTTTGTAAATACAATAAAAGTTTAATATACAAACTAAAAAGTTTCATACTACTGCTAGATTTTATAGCTCTTAGTGATATGAAAATCCACAAAGATTTTAATTTTTAAGTTATCAGTAAATGTTTCATGAGAAAAGATTAAGATTTATATTTGTAGAAAACACAGAATATTGTGGAAGTAGTAAGAAGAATGCTTGTTCATTCCCAGTTAGGGTCCAAGAGAAGACTAGTCATATCGAAGCAAGAAGTTTTTTGAAAAGAGTATGTGCAATGTTGTTTACTAGATCATGTAAGAACATTGTATTGCAATGTGGCTGGGACTGATTCTGATTGAAATATATAGTGAAAAGGAAGTGACACAATCCAACTTGTGTTTTAGGAAATTTAATCTGCTCATGGTATGCTGAATTAAAGTGGAGCTTCTTTTTCTTTAAAAAAAAAAAAAAAAGAAATTGTCAGTTTTTTATCCTCTGAGGAGTAGATGCCAAGACTAAATATGTAAGATATTTATTGGACAAATGGTTGTGAAACAAAGAAGATGATAACCAGCATAGGCATGAAGAACTCCATGTCATGGTGAAGCTCTGTCTGTCTGTGAAAAAGTTTTATAGTAAAGCCCAGGTCTGAGAAAGTTTTGGCCAAGCTGATCAGGAGTCCTCAAATGAAAGCTGCTCATCAGAGAATCAACGTGGGGCAGGAGTGGTCAGATTCTAATACCCCTGTAGGGGCCAGTCTTTGGCTGGGACCTCCCAGGAGAGGTATGGACTGACATGAATGCTGTGGTGAATCCAAAGTCATGGCAGCGGGAGGATTCCAACCAGCTATGCTCCCACAGCTAAACCAGACACCTCCATACCTGGCGCAGTCTCCTCGTGCTGCAGAGATCCATTTCTGCACCTATATGTGGGTAGTTATTCCATGATTCTGGGGGCCACTATTCCTAGGAGAAAATTTAGAAGAAGGATTTTATTGGCTAGTAGGTTGAATTACTCCTCTTCCAATTACAAATTCCTTTTATCCTAGCTTGTTACTTTACAAGTCTTAATAGCTTACCAGGAAGTGTGGCCCAAATCTTCACTCCTGAGAAGTCTAAGCCTTAGATAATTATATCTTTCTCAGTCTCAGGTTGTTTCATGTATCTCTTTATAATTAGTATAGGGCAAGGGAGTACAGGAGGCACTCACATGGATCACCAGGCTTTCACATGTATCCTCCCAACTCTATTGTATAAAAGCAATTCTATCTCCTTGTGCTGCCCAGCCAATTTAGCATGCCAAGATGGTCAGTCTTTCGTGTCTATGGATTCCTGAGCATAAGGAGTCCAAAGAGCCCAGGTAGCAGCTGTAGCTTGTAATTCAATGAAACTTGTGCTATGCCCCTGGCAAAAGTACACACTTGTTGATGAGCAGGACTTCTAAACCTGCAGAGCCTAGAGTTGTGGGGATGTGAGTTATAGGAATGAGAAGCTCAGTGACAGTCAGAAGAAGATTGTGAATGATAATGATGGGGGTGACTCCTTTCCTGGAATCACCTGTTTCTATTTGGGCCCTTCAAGAAGAAAATGCCAAGACTAACCTAGATGTGCAAGAGATTTCCAGGGTAATGCTTCTAGAGGATAAACAGAGAAGAAACAGGAGTAGGCAAAGAGAGGCTTCACATCTCAGTTGCAATGGAGAGAAAAATTGGATTAAGAGTCTCAGAGTGCAAGTATAGCTTTAGCCAAGCCAGTGGAGAGCCCCATAGCCAAAGTTGCCCATTAGAGGCATCCCATATCAAGTAGAATTGGACGGGTGAGAATTCTCAGGGGGCTGAGAGTTCTACTACTGTCTGCTACCCCCTGTCATACTCAGTTGTTGACTGAAAGCAGCAAACTGGAAGTGGCCTTGCATGTGCATGGGATGGGTCTAAAGTTGTAGCATCTGCAGACTGTCAATCGGCTGTGCATCCCAAGCAGTTTCTCTTAAACAGAAATATAAGCAGTTCAGCTCACCTCCAAGACTGGAGAAAAAGGGAAGTTTTTTTCAAAATATTATGGTAATCCAGGGGAAAGAAAAATGGTCTTGCATTGATTGCATATGTATAGTTTGACTTATAGAGGTAAAGAGACTACTTGAGATACATTTACACTGTGTAAAATTTTCTAAATATGGAAGTTTTAATCCCTATGCCATTGTGAAAATTGTGTTTTCATATATACCTGGCAAGCAAAAAGTGTTATTGTCTTTATACCAGATGTATACAGGCATGCATCACTTAATGACAGGAATATGTTCTAAGAAATGCCTCATTAGGCAATTTTATTGTTGTGTGAACGTCATAGAATGTATTTACAAAAACCCAGATGATTTAGCCTCCTACACACCTTGGCTACAAGGCGTCTGAGCACCATTGTACGTGTAGTCTGTCATTGACTGAAATGTTACACGACTGATATGGTTTGGCGCTGTGTCCCCACCCAAATCTCATCTTGAATTGTAATCCCCAAGTGTCGAGGAAGGGACCTGGTGGGAGGTGATTGGATCATAGGGGCTGTTTCCCCCCTGCTGTTCTCATGATAGTGAGGGAGTTCTCAGGAGATCTGATGGTTCAAAAGTGGCAGTTTCCCCTGCAGATGCTCTCACTCTCTATTCTGCTGCCAGGTAAGAAGTGCCTTTCTTCCTCTTCACCTTCCACCATTATTCTAAGTTTCCTGAGGCCTCCCCAGCCTGTGGAACGTGAGTCAGTTAAACCTATTTTGTTTATAAATGACCCAGTCTCAGGTAGTTTCTTTATAGCAGTGTGAAAATGGACCAATACAATGACACAGGACTGTATACGCAAATGTGTGAGATAGCCTGAGAGTGCTAAAGTTGTCTATATTCATGATTGCATTTTCTTTGTTTGTGTATTTTATTATTTAAAATACTATCTGAATGTAAATAGGATAAAATTTTACTTTTCTGTACAGATTTTATTTACTTCAAAAATATTTTAGTGATATTTGCTCTGGGGATATTATTTTGCACTTTTTAAAAATTGTCAGTCAAAATCTATGAAGAACATCACTAACCGTATTTGTCAATTTTTACAAATATTTTACTTTACTTTCTTTGTTGGTAGAGAAGCTACCTAAGTACTATAAAAATTGTGTGGGAGCTAGACATACAATATATATTGACTGACTGATATTTGCATTAGGATTTATTTATATGAGATGAGGTCAAGGATGTTTAAATATTAGTGTGCTGACACTAATCTACAGAACCACTCGTAATAGAATTCTTATAGACTGAGCATTTTTAGAAATTTCACTCACTCCTAACCTTGATGAACTGTCATAATAATTGATTGTATTAACGGAAATAAATAGCCCAAATTTGGCTCACTCTCAAAACGACCCTGTTTCAACTGACACAGATGAGGAATAAGGTTATTTCACGTTGCCCTAATGAGGTCAAGGCTTAAAGGAAAGCGTTGGATTGTGCCTTTAATTTGATCCTGCAGACAAGTGGATGAATCGGCTTTGTCAGTCTCTTTCTCTTTGGCATGGATACCAATAACCTTGCTTCACGTTCTTGTTTCTCCTAGAGGGAAGGATTTTGGCAGAATACTGCTTACTTTTACAGTTAGAAAAGTTACACAGTTTAAGGAGGGAACAGTAATTACAAGCCATTAAACTCAGAAGGCCATCGGCATAGACGAACATGGTGAAGAGGACACAGCCTTCAAGTTCAGTAAAGGATGATTACCAGAGCATTTTAGTAGAGAGCTGGTGAAGGAGAGGGGGAAATAACTCTGGAAATGTGCTAAGGCAGCAGACCTATGAAAATGCAGTTAGACACGGCAGTGACTACATTGATTATGCCAGGAATGATTTAGCAGGGGTGTTTCACACTTGCCATTAAACAAAGTGCCATAATGGGGTTTAAAATGTACTCAGATTCTACTTGCTATATCCAGTTTAAACCATAGAGGTATCACTTATATTATCACTCTTTGTTGGTTTGTGGGAAGTTCTCTAGCCTTTTGTGACTGGACTGCTTTTCCTCTTAGCTCCGGATTCAATGATTGCAAAAATTTGTTTTCCTCCTTGTCAATTCATGACTGTCTTTTGTTAAAACACATCTTGAAACTTTCCTGATTTAGTTGCATTCAGTTATTTCCCTTCAATATCTTAAACACTGCATAAATAATATTTCTGACATTGGTTTGAAGGAAGGTTTGAAATATATTATTATTATATATTACATATACAAATATACATAAAATATATATTACATATAAAAATATATTTTCATGTATATAATTTTATATATTATAGATAAAATTCTATTACATATATTATATAAAATATTACATATGATACATTTACATATAAAATATATATTATATGTAATAAATATGTAATACATAATATACATGTTTTTATGTTGATATAAAAATTCATAATAAATAATATATCTTTAGATTATGATAAGGATATAATCATCTTTATAAGTAGATTGTTAGTTCTCACTAAGCAAGCATTTTTTATTTCTTTAGTATACTTCCATAAACATTCAATCTGAATGTTTCAGTCATTCATCTGAATATAGTACAGATAGTCAGACGGCAAGCCTTTTCAACAGTAGGGCATTTATTTCTGACACAAATGAGAAGAAAAAGAAAAAAATTGAAATACCCTATGTGTGTAGGGTGTTTTCCCACTCAGTTGAAAAGAGAATGTTACAACATTTTTTTTTTTTTTTTTGCATTCTTATAAGAGTCTGCTCTCGATGTATTTTCTAGGATAAGAAAGCAATTGGAATTCCACTCCACCATCAAGTTAGAAGTTGATTACTTTATTGAGATTACGTGACAAAGTCTGATAATGTTTGTTAGAACAGAATTAAATAAACAATAATATGAAGTAGTAATAGAAAATGTGGTATTTTCAATTGTCACCTGTTGAAGCCCCTGCATTTTTTTTAGCAATTTTCGACTTCAGAATAAAATTCTGTAATACCTGATGCCATCCATGTTGCTACCCTTTGCTACTTAACATCATTCCTAATCAGAATACACCTATATGGGTGGTATTCAAATGACCTAACCATCCATAAGCTTACTAATTGTATTAGATTTCTATTGCTGATATAGCAAACTACCATAAATTTAGTGGCTTAAAAACCCAAACTTATTATCTTGTAGTTCTGGAGATCAGAAGTCCAAAATCAGGGCTGAGTTCCTTCCAGTGGATCTAGGAAAGGTCTGTTTCCTTGCCTTCTCTACCTTCCATAGCTGCATTCTTTGCTTTGCTTGGCTCCTGGTCCTTTCCTCCATCTTCAAAGCCAGGAGGGTAGCATCTTGCTTCAGTCAACGCATTGCCTCTTCTTCTTGAGTCTATAGTACAATTTCCCTCTATCTCTCTTTTAGAAGGACACTCATGGTTACATTTAGGACCCACATAGATAACCCAGAATAATCTCTCCACTTACTGATTCTTAGTTTAATCACATCTGCAAATACATACACAATAATATAGGACCTGGATATTTTGGGGGGCCATTATTTAGGCCTACCATTCTAAGTAGTGTGTTGCACTTTACAGATTTTACCTTAATTCATAAATAATTGTAGCAATACTAAACATTTTAGGCATTGTGGTGGGGTAGCAGGGAGATACATTTTTGTTCAGAGAGTTGGAGGCTACTTTTCAGGACCCTTCAAATTACATCACTTTAGTCACTGCCTTACTTGCCAGTGTGAAATGTTCACTGGTGCTTGACCTGGACAATAGACCTAGCTTTGACTTTTTCAAATGTTCATCACACACACTGCATGTATTTTCTATTCCCACTAGAACTGTAAAATTTGGATATTTCTGGGTTAGTCTCTCGCCCCTCCTCCCTATGTATAAGCTTTGCTGTAATTATGTAAATTTTCTTAGCTTTCAAGTTGTTCAGGATATGGAGTCAACAATTCCTTTAGTGTAAAAGATGAATAAAGCTCTATGTAAGAGGTATGCATATATATAATAGATAAAATGTTTATTTAGTTTCCTTATCACAAAAGAGGATTTAAAGTTATGATATTAGCAAACCATTGTCTGCTATACTGATTATATTACCAGACAAATTTATTATGAGATTTACATAATTTAACAACATCCTTCTTGCAAAACTAGTTTCATATGATGTAAATTGTAAACTGTGACCATTTAATTGATGTAATAGAGATTAATTCTTTTCACGAGCACATCAGAAATTGCATTTTTTCCCTCGTGTAGCAAGATTTCTAAAATAATTTTTTAAAAATATATGTAAAAAACACTATTTTTCAGAGTAAGTTAAAAAAAAAAAAAAAAAAAAAAAAAACCAGGTTGCAGGGGTGGCTCATACCTGTCATCCCAGCACTTTAGGAGGCCAAGGCAGGAAAATTGCTTGAGTCCAGGAGGTTGAACCAGCCTGGGCAACATAGTGAGACCCTGTCCCTAAAAAAAAACAACAAAAAATTATTTGGAAATGGTACTATGTGCCTGTAGTCCCAGTTACTTGGGAGGTTGAGGTAGGAGGGTTGCTTGAGCCCTGGAGGTAGAGGCTGCAGTGAGTCATGATGATGCCCCTGCCCTCCAGCCTGGGCAACAGAGGAGAGACCCTGCTCTCAACAAAAATCAAAAAGCTTTTAAAAACAACAAAATGCCTGCAATGAGTCAAAGCTATATAGGCTGCGTTGGTGGTATAGTGGTTAGCATAGCTGCCTTCCAAACTATATAGGAAAATAATGGTGAATGTTGAAATATGTAAAGCAGATAAAGTACTCAATATATACAAGAATCATAAAGAATATATTTATCACTTATGAAAAATGTGATGAAAGAAAATGTTACCTCCGTGGTAGAGAGAGGAAAACAGCACAAATGTAAAATGTTTGGAAGCCAAATGAAAAAAAATAATGTTAACTGAAAAACCAAACTCTTTAGAACATTTTGAAGAGGTTTATTCTGAGCCAACATGAGTAACTGTGGCCAACAGAAACAGTCTCAGAGAGTCCCAAGAAGGCATACAAAAGACAGTGGATTACAGTTTGGTTTTATACATTTCAGGGAAACACGAGTTTCAGGCAAAGATCTAAATCAGTATATAGAAGGTATACATTGGTTTAGCCCAAAAAGGCAGGAAATAGTGAAGCAGGGGCTTACAAATTACAGATGGATTCAGAGATTTTTAAAAAAAATATACATTGACTAAAGGAACAAAATTGTGTCTAAACACGAGGAGTTAGCAAAAAAGAATGTTTAAGTTTAGATAAAAATGCTATGTCAGAGTCAGCCAAATGCGACCTGTTCAGCAAGGTTGTTCGCCTACAGGCATGACTTAACCCTTGCCTTGCATGGCCTTAGGTCTTATTAATAATTTGGTATCTTATTGCCAAAAATCATCTATTTTATCAATCTTATCATCTCTATTTTCACATTAATTCTGGTCAGTTTTGTCTAAATTTCAAAGGGGAGTGGTTACAACGAGGAGTATCTGATCTCCTTGCCTGTCATGGCCAGGAACTCAGTTCTTAAGGTTTCTCCGGGGTCACCTTGGTCAAGAGGAGGTCTGTTTACTTCGTGGGGGCTTAGGATTTTATTTTTAGTTTGTAAGAGAAAAGGGAACATTGATTCAAATGGTCAGTGCATCATTCATCTTTTAAATGAAAATTGCACAGTTATTCTTTCTGTTTAAAGCAGAGAACTTATGAGCACATATCTCTAGAGATACATGAAGCAAGAACTAAAGCTAACCAACTTGGAGAGTTTAAATACAAATCTGCACAGGTAGTGGGCTGAGTCCAGTGAATTATTGAGACGTCCCCGCCAGCCATTTTTAAACTCATTAACTCTAGAATGACATGGAAACTACTGGACTACTAAGGGTATAGTGATATGTACATTTTAATTACTTTAATAAACAGAAGACCTGAGCCTATTGATCTGTACATTCAGTAGAAACCTTAAAGCATAGACCTTGACTGTTTAATGAACTTCAGTTGCTGAAAGTAAGTTATGTTTATTAAAACCTCAGAATCTATACTGAAACAACTAAGAGCCACTTGAGGGAATACATTTTTGTAACTTATTTTTAAAATGTGTTATGAGTAAAATATGGGAATCACTTGATTAAAGTATTTTACGGTATTACTTTTCAACAATAATTATTGGAACTTAAGTCCTCTTCCTTCATTAAAATAATTAGTGTCTCTCAGTTAATGTTAAAGTGCTTGGGTCTCTAACTATTTTGTTATGTAACAGGATCTCCCCATATAATGAGGGTCAGTTTTAGTCAAAGTTTTCCATAATGATTTGTGTAAATAAGAGATATAGTCTCTATGTAAATAATGTCTGTTCCTCCTAATATCATAGTATACAGCTTTATAGATAATATATTTGCAAATATTATTTCATGTAGTTAGACATTACCTAGAATAGCCACAGATTTTTAGAAACAATGATACCACTCCC
The DNA here is from genome assembly GCF_002776525.5 of Piliocolobus tephrosceles. Classification (NCBI taxonomy): domain Eukaryota; kingdom Metazoa; phylum Chordata; class Mammalia; order Primates; family Cercopithecidae; genus Piliocolobus; species Piliocolobus tephrosceles. The sequence goes on from NC_045444.1 coordinate 97,310,079, forward strand.
TCGCTTCTCACACACATAGGAAGGTAGAAGTGTCTTACGTTGTTGTTATTAATATTGTGAGCAGAATATTTGTTCAGAAATTATAAACATTGGTTTGTATTATTCTTTAGTGTTTTAGCATTAGAATTTTGATGCTCTAATTTCTTATATAAAATATGCATTCCCAAAATCAATGTTTTGCATTAAGAAATTGTAACAATCAAGGATTTCAATTCTGTTTTCAATGACTCATGTATGCCTATTATTTAAATGTAAACTACCATTTTTATGAATGAGTGGTCATCTCATATGTTTATAGGTTGAGAAACAGATATTGATTATTGTCCTTCATTCCTTGTGTTTCAGACTTCCACATTGTTACTCTGGGTGAGTAAATCTTTACTTACTACACAGTTCTATCATTGCTGTATGGTTCCTTTTATATGACCAGGTTGTGTAGATTGAGCAAGTGTGAGACTTGTACTTAGGTTTTTGTTTGTTTTCATTTGAACAAACGTCTTTATATTTTAAAAATAATTCCATTAAGTTTTAAAAATATAATATGCTAAATACAAAAATTTAAATAACATAGAACCAAAAGAATTAATAAAAAGTCATATACTATAAAAAATACATACTATGCAAACATAACCACTTGGTGTACATGATTCTGGATATTAATAGAAGAATAAATATTTAAGAGAAGGACGAGATGGTAATATTGCAAGAATGGGATTATGCTATATGTTTCTATTTTAATAAAATGTTATACTTCAAATTAATTGATTTCAACAGGACTAGAAAGTAATTTAATTGGCACAATTGATGAACACATAGTTTTACAAGAAAGATTCCATTTTGATACCATGATTCTCATAGTTGATTAGCCTCGATGCAGTATATAAATGGCTCTCATAAAGACATATTTTCCACAGCAAAACTTTTTTTTTTTTTTAGTACAAAATAGTTTTATTTCAGAAAGGACTTACTGGGAAATTTTCTTGTCTGTTTCTTTTATACAGAAAGGAACATCTGGCTGGGTATTTTTTTTTAGTGTCATTTATTTTCCTCTTAACTTAAAAATATTGCTTAATGGTAGCATAGTATTGGAGATTATTGTAAAAATGTTTGATGCCAAGTAAATTAATTTTTATTCTATATGACTCATATTTTTAACTTAGCCATACATGAGTCCCTTCCTTTGTCTTTGTCACTAATTAAATTTATGTGAATACATTATATTGTTGATAGGTCAAAATCAATTTTTTTCTATACATGGTATGCCATTATGATATGTAAATTTGTTTCTTAGGGGAGAAAACATTTCTATCATTACGTATATAGATATCTGATTTTCCACTAATTTCAAATATCTTTGTTTTAATTTTTAAAATTTTATTTTTAACAGACTTTTGGTGGAGTTTTCAAGATTTTCTATATATTGTCTTAGTCCATTCTTAAGTCTCTATAAAAAAATACCGAAAGTTGGACAATTTATAAAGAAAAGTGATTTAATGGGCTCACGGTTCTGAAGGCTGTGCAGGAAGCATGGTGCTGGCATCTGCTCAGCTTCTGGGCAGGCCACAGGAAGCTTACAATCATGGTAGAAGGTGAAGGTGGGACAGGCACATCACATGGCAAGAATAGAAGAAAGAGAGAGGGAGGGAGGTGCCACACACTTTTAAACAACCAGATCTCATGAGAACTAATTTACTATCATGAGGACAGCACCAAGCCATTCATGAAAGATCTGGCCCCATGACCCAAACACCTCCCACCTCCGTGGTGGAGATTACATTTCAACTGAGATTTGGAGGAGCAAACATATAAATGTTATCGTATATGATCATGTCATCTGCAAACAGAGACAATTTTACTTCTTTCTTTCTGATTTTGATGCCTTTTTTTTTTCTTGCCTAATTGCTAAGTCTAGACCTTCTGGTAATATATGGAATAAAAGTGGTGGGAATGAGAATCTTTGTCTTATTCCTAGAGGAAAACCTTCCATTTTTCAATATTGAACATGATGTTAGTTGTGGACTTGTCACATATGGTTTTTATAATGAGGTACATTCCTTCAATACCTAATGTATTGAGAGTTTTTAATCATAGAAGTATGTAAAACTTTGTATGTCTTCATTTGAGAAATATCTATTCAGGTCTTTTGCCATTTTTTTTGTTTGTTTGTTTTTTGAGACAGGGTCTCGTTCTGTCCCCCAGGCTGGAGTGCAGTGACGCGATCTCTGCTCACTGCAAGCTCCGCCCCCGGGTTCACGCCATTCTCCCACTTCAGCCTCCCAAGTAGCTGGTACTACAGGCACCCGCCACCACACCCGGCTAATTTTTTGTATTTTTAGTAGAGACAGAGTTTCACTATGTAAGCCAGGATGGTTTTGTCCATTTTTCAGTCAGATTATTGTTATTATTATTTTGCTATTGAGTTGAATTCCTTGTATATTCTGGTTATTAATTTCTTGTTAGATGAATAGTTTACAAACATTTTCTTTCATTCTGTAGGCTATTTTCACTTTGTTGAGTGTTTCCTTTCAAAGCAGAAGCTTTTTAGCTTGATGTAATCCCTATTTGTCTATTTTTGGTTTTGTTGTCCGTTCTTTTTAGGTTTTACACAAAAGTCTTCACCTAGACTAATGTCCTGAGTTGTTTCCTGAATGTTTTCTTCCAGTCGTTTCATAGCCTCAGGTCTTAGATTTAAGCCTTTAATCAACTTTGGTTTGATTTTTGTACATGGTGAGAGAGGTTCAGTTTCATTCTTCTACATGTGGTTATTCAGCTTTCCCAACACCATTTGCTGAAGAGACCATCCTTTCCCAGTTGTATGTTCTTGGCCCCTTTGAGGTTTTAATTTCAACAATAGGCAATAACATCTTCCTTTTGGATATGTCTCTTGCTGCATCAATTTTAAATAATGTAATTGAATATATGACAGAGTTAGATGTAACATTAATACTAATGTTTCAAATCCTGTTTATGTGGTAAATTTTGATGTAACTATAATGAGAATTCTGAGGTTAGTAGCACTGTATTTTTCATAGAAACTGAAACTTCTATGTGAAATTCAGCAAGAATGTAAGATGAGCAATAAATATGATTTATTTTCTATAGTAGATGTAGTTAACGGGAGACAACACAGGAATACATCATTTACAGTTGAGAAAGGAAATAAAATATGACTCTCTATGTATTGTCTTCTGGGTCACCCATTAAAAGCTCTAGTCTAAACATATGGACCACACCACAGAAAAATATAATTTTGTCTCTTTGAAATTCACATATGGAACATTGAACTTTTTGTTTACTCCTGCTATTTAAATTTAAAGGACAATATGCACAAATTATTAGACTGCTTTAAGAGCCCTATTCTACTTTTTTATTGCATATACTGTGGTCAAGGATTTCAAATGCATTTGGTGTGGAAAATAAAACTGGACAACTTTAGTTTGCATAACCTGACTGGCTCCAGGAGAAAGCAACCCTGAAATGTATTCCACATACTGAAAGGATTTTAAAGGACTTCGGCTTCTTTCAGCATCACAAAACTTTTCTTGTCTTGAGCAGTTTGACTTGAGTCTATAAGCTTTATGTCAAACAAACTGGAACAAAATTTTGTATATCTAAGAAAAAACATCTTTTATTCAAAATGTTACATATAGTATTTCTAATTCTTCACCACTGCTGTCTCCTCCTTTATTCCCAATGCACCTGCCTTCTCTCTTTATAACTATGATGAGGTTTCCAGGTAGACCACTCACTGTTGCCCCTCCTCTCTTTCAGGAATTCTTTATGCTAGCCAAATTGAGAATAACTTGTTGGTCTCAGAAAATGCCAAATATTTTCCCCTTTCTGCATTCTGTTTTTCTTTCTTTGTCCTACCTGAAAATGCACAAATTCAAGAGAGAGAGAGAAAAAAATGGCTATGTAGATTAGCAATGCAAACACAATTTCTCAGATAACTTCAACTGCTAAATGTTTAATGTCAGTAATGTCAACAGAATAAACTTTTAAGTGCCTTGAGTATTTCAGAAGTGTTCATTTTTAAATGAACAAATACTAGTCTAAGTATAATATACTAATCTGTATCCATTAAACCAAAACACCTGTAAAATAATGAAGATTTATTTTTCTTCTCATAATGCCAGAGTAACAGTTCTACATTTAACAAACAACTGTTAAGTTCTAACATAATTTTAGTAATTCAAAAGTTTTCAATGGCTAATCTGAATTTCACTGTACTATTAATATCAAGATTCATTGAATTGTCTTTATTAGATAATAAGCTCTATGCAGGTAACTCTCCACAGAGTTTAACATAGTTGACATACAAAAATTTAATTAATTTAGTTTAGTTGAAGGCAATTACTTTTTGTTTTATGTAGTATGAGATTGGTACAAAAATAATTGAGGTTTTTGAAATAGCAAAAACTGCAATTATGTTTGCACCAACCTAATAGTATAGACAGGAAAAAAATAAGGGATAAAAGAAAAATAAGCATGTTTTAAATCATTACAATAATCATTTTCCTTTTTTTTTTTTTTTTTTTTCTGAGAAGCATAAGAGCCAGGAATCTATTATCACCTAACCGAAAAATAGAAGTTTAAAGGTGAAAGTTGAGGGGAGTTAAGTTGCCTTGAAGCCTCGCTCTGTGTTTAGCACAGGCTCTTGCTCTGATGGTTTGCTAAGCGCAGGCCCTAACTCATGCCGGTGGCTGCCTTTCTTGTAACATGCACATTCCATTTCATAATCGGATGGATTTTTCAGGTCCTGCATGTGGAGAAAATGACTCCATTTCTCATGTGGTCTACATCTCTTGTACCTTATAGTACTCACTTGAGGCAGGCAATAATCATCCAGAGTGTGTAGCTGAATGAGGACATCAGCTGTGTTTTAGATCTATAAATACCAGAGAGCAACCTTTCTCATACATTTGAAGCTCAGTGTGGCAAGTTGAATTCAGAATAGCCTCACAAATCATAGCATTTATTTCCAAAATGGAAGATTAAACGAATCTGATTTCATTCCCAAAGATTTGATGATACTTATTTTGATTTTCCTTTAATTTATTTGGATATAACAACAAATAATTTTCTATGTGTTACTTTATCTCTGAAAAGCTTTTAACATGACAAAGGTTACCTTTTTTTGTCACTTCTTGAAACGTGTTGGTTATGGATATTTAAGATATTTACTTTTGAAGAAGACTCAATGTGATACATAGATGAGAACATTTAATAATCAATTTAGGTGTGTTACTAAAATTAATTGTAATACATCTTTATTTTAATGGTAATAATGGAATTTTCATGTGAAAGTATAACAATTAGTCCCAGAATTCCACTTTTATATTCTTGAATAAAATATTTTAATATGTTCCTAATTTAGATATCTCATCTGAATTTATTTCTCCCCACATGTTCCTGAGATTTTTATAAAAATACATCTCTTAATTTTTTAAGACTTTGCATATTTATTTCAATTACTTACTTTGTAGTCTATTCACTATACTTTTGTTCCTTTAACTATTAATTAAACATGTCAACTCTTTTCAATTTCTAAAACACGGTACCTGATACATCCCCTTCTGTTTCAGTAATCATACAGTAAAGGAATTCACCTGGTTTTCTCTGCAAAACAATAACAAGTACTGAGGTTTGATGTATTGTTTTGTTCTGCTCTGTTGTCTAATAATATGATAAACTTCTTTCAGCCTTGAGATAAGATGGAAGAAAAATGAAAGGTCTGGAAACACGGCAGCACTGGGGAATATAAAAAGCCACATCAGAATTGGAATTTTGAGACACAACTGAGAAAGCTTGAATCTATTTACTATGAATTGCTCAAGGGAAATACAAAAACATTGTGGGAAATACGTATCTCACTGTATATTGAACACATTTTCTAAGTTTGAAGAACTTGACAGGTTACACCCATATTCTTTTCTTTTCAGGAGCAACAGGGTTTTCTATTGTTATTATAACATGAACATCCTGTCTTTCTTTTCCTGATTTTTTATCTCTTCAATTGGTGCAATCCAGATGAAATAATTAGAAATACCTGAGGAAAGGGACTCTTTGCCCATCAATCAACACCTTTAGTGAACACCTTCTTAATACCTCACTGCCTTGTGGAGACAACGTTCTCTACCTCAAGAAGGTGCCATCTAGTTATTTCACAGAAAACTTTAATCATGTTTGCATTTTCCATGTAGAATGATCAAAATTAGTGGACTGGGTTTGTGTATCAAAGTAATTAAATTTGCATTGATAATCTTTGTACTTTAAAAAATCTTATTTCCTTTCTTCCTTACAGCTTATCTAAATCTTACTTTTATTCCCCTTTATCCCCCTTTCATTACTGTGGGACACCCACCATTTGAAGTCCATTTTTTGAACTCTGTGTTATCCACTTACAGATCTCTCTCCCTATCATCTGCTTCTTAAACATCCTTTCACTTTTCTCACAGCCAAACATTTCTCAAGAAAATAATAAAATGAAGCTGATTTTACCACAACAAAATAAATATAGTTTGACATTAAGTAAGTCCATTTTGTTGCCCACATGATTATTTCAACTTTTTTCTATACTACTAAAAATGTCTATACAAAGATGAATAAGACTTATTACCTTCACTCAAGGACCTCTTAATATGTTAACTGAGATGGATATATCTTTGTAGAATTATAATAGAGTCAAGTAAAGGCCAAAAGAGGAATCCATAATTAAGAAAGGAGAGACTTCACTGAGTATCTACTTATCTACTAGAGTTTTATAGGATAATTTGGGAAGAATGGGAAAAGGCCTTTGCACATAGGAAAGACTTTGAGCCCCTTTTCTCTCTCTTTTTCCTCTGCATTTTATCTTATACCTCTAAGACAAAGGGTGGTAAATTTTACCCACAGGCTAAATTGGGCCTATCAACTTGTTTTTTTCAAATAAAGTTTTTTTGGAACACAGCTTTGCTTATGCTCTAGGAAAATGTCAGAATAATGCTGCTGAACTTTTTCCCTTGTATTTTCAATCTACATTGATTTAATGCCATATATAAGTATTAATTTTGATGGACATTTAGTTTCCTGTCTTTTAACATTACGGTTAGTGTTTTCTCCATTCCAACAAAATTATCCTTGATCCTGATGTAATTGCAAAGCTGTGGTCTTTCCTCCACAGTATTAACAAGTATTAACAACTGAAATACTTCTGAAATTCCATCTGCTTTATAGGAGGTCAATTGTGAAGAGATAATGAAATCAACAGAATCATATCAAGAGATGATGCAGATATTGGAACTATCACTATTTTTGGACCCATATGCAATGAACAATTGGAAATGTAGATAAATTTAAAGAAAAACTATCATTTGCTATATTATAAAACACATGATAATGAAGAATAAATCTGATTAAACATGAAAGATGTTTAAGATAAAGACAAAATATTGATGAGAGCAATTAAAGACACTTAACAATGGAGAGATATACTGTGTTAATGTATCTGAAAACTCAGTATTATTAGGATGGCATTTCTTCTTGAACTGCTTATAGATTCAATTTAATTTCTATCCAAACACTAACATGTTTTTTAAATGAATATTGGCAAATTACTTATAATATTAATATACAAATGCAGAAAACTTAAAATAGCAAAATGAACTTTGAGAAAGGAAATGAGAAGTCTTACAGTATCAGGAGTTAAGTATTACTATAAATCTACAGTAATCATATTGGCATAAAGATAGACATATGGAACAACAGATAAGAATGAAGATGCCATATACAGAAACACACACACACACACACACTCATTGGTCACTAGATTTTCAACAAATGTGCCATGATACTTCAATGGAGAAATAATATTCTTTTCAACAAATGGTATTTGAACAATTGGACATTGCTATACAAATAATATATTTTTAAAAAAACTCAATTTTTAATGTACTTGATTGTACATTGTATATAAAAGTTAACCTGGATCCTATAACTAAACCTAAGAGCTAAAATTATAAAATTTATTAAGGAGAAAATACAGGAGAAAATTGATATGACCTTGGATTAGGCATAGATTTTGTATATAGGTCATGGCAATGCAAATTGTTTTCAAAAGTTTGATAAATCCTATTTTATTAGAGTTAAAAACCTCCATTCTTCAAAAACTTTGTTAAGAGTTGAAAAGGCAAGCCACAACTGGGGAAATATTTGTAAAATATACACCTGATAAAAGTATTTATATCCATATCATAGAACTCTTGCAACTCAATAATAAAAATGTATAAAATAATTGAAGACACTTAACCAAAGAACATATATGTCCGTTCTCATATTCTATAAAGAACTACCTGAGACTGGGAATTTCTAAAGAAAAGAGATTTAATTGGCTCATGGTTCCACAGGCTGTATAGGAAACATGTCTGGGGACGCCTCAGGAAATTTACAATCATGGCAGAAAGCAAGGGAAGCAGGCACATCCTACATGGCTGGAGCAGGAGTAAGAGAGCAAAGGGAGAGGTGCTACACACTTTTAAACAACCAGATCTCATGGGAACTCACTATCACAAGAACAGCAAGGGAGAATTCTGCTCCCATGATCCAATCACCTCCCACTAGACCCCTTCTCCAACAATGAAGATTACAATTCAACTTGAGATTTGAGCAGGGACACAAATCCAAACCATATCAATATACATTAAGCAAAAAAACACATGAAAAGATAGTCAACATCATTTGTCATTAGGGAAGTGCAAATTAAAACCACAATGAAATACTACTACTAACCCCTAGAATGGCTAAAATGTAAATACAATACCAAGTACTGAGAGGGTGTAAAGTAACTTAAACTCATATATTACTGGTGGGAATTCAAAATGACATGAATTCCTAGTTTTGGAAAAGAGTTTCACAGTTTCTTAGAACATTACACTTAATTCCCGTATATCCCAGCAATCCCACTCCTGTATATTTACCAAACAGAAATAAAAATGTATATCTATTCCAAGTTTTACACACTAATATTTGTAAACATTTTTATTGATCATAGGCTCAAACTGGAATCAACAAAATACCCATTGACAAGCTGGATAGAGATATATCATTCAATTCCACTAAGCAGTGAAAAATACTAATACATGTGACAACATGAATGAATTACAAGAGCATTTTGCTGAGTGCAAGAATCCAGATGTAAAAAGATATATATTATTTGATTCTATTTGAATGACTTTATGAGAAAGGCAAAATTCTAACATTAAAAATTTGATTGGTGATTGATAGGAATTGGAATATCGGGAAAGAGATTGACTACTAGCAAGCATGAGGAAAATCTTTGAGATAATGAAATCGTTTTATATCTTGATGGTGGCGGTGGTGATGTGAATGTCTATATGTTTTCCAAGATCATTAAACTGTATATTTAAAAGGGTGAACTTTATTCTATATAAATTATATCTTAATAATCCTGACTTAAAAACAAAATGTTAATCTCTTTTTCACATATCAAAACTGTACTTCAGTTGACTAAAGACCATTTCCACCTGGATGTACTACCAGGTACACACATTGCATACTGAATGCCAAGCACATCTATGTCTAAGCTTTGTCTTGATTTTTCTGATAAAACTAGTATTTTTACTCTCACCCAGACTAGAAACTTTGGAGTTAACTTTGATTCCTCTATTTTCTTCACATTCAGTAAACTTCCAATTATTTCAAGGCCTAATTCTTCTTAGACTCTTGCATCCACTTCCACTTTTCATTTCTTTTTGCCTCATTTTCATCCTAGGCATCATTGAATTTTCTTTTTCCTGTCAAAACTGCTTTTTATCTAATGTCTGAGTCCCCACCTGTCCCCATTCTAACCACATATTTTTGCTAGATTAATAGTCTCAAGCAAACACTATAGGTAGTGTCATGGTTCTGCTGTTTATTAGATATTTTATGTTGAGAAATTTAATTTCTTTTAGCTTTCACCTTGAAAAAATGTGTTCATCTGTTCAGTTAACAACTGTTTATTAAACACCTACCGATTGCCAATTTCTGTTCTAGGTACTGTAGTAATGAGACTAAATCTCTACTTTTGCAGAACTTATTTTCCAGTGAGGAAAGGCAAATATAAAACAAGTAGAAAATAAGCACAATAATTTTAGATGTTTATAAGTTCTCTGAAAACAATAGAGTATAATGATATAACACGTTTAGGTAGTTTGGAAAATTATAGTCGATTCGACGACTTTAGATTCAGTGATTAAGGAAGGCCTTCTGACATTTTCAGTGGGATCCAAATAATGTGAAGAAGCTTGTCCTGAGCAAATCTAGGGACAATAATTCAAGGAGAAAGAACAGTAAGTGCAAATGTCTCGAGGTTAAAAGATGTTTGACAAGAAGAAGAAAGGCTGGTGTGACTAGAGAGTAATGAGTGGAGCCAGACATGGGAAGGTGGAAATGATCTCAGAGAATTATCTATCTGCAGGTCACCCATGGCCTTATGGAACATTACAAGGTGCTTGAAATTTCTACGGGAAAAATTAAGAATTTTAGGCAAGGCACTCAGTGATACATAAATACATAGATTTATGTATATATATATAAATTTATGTGTGTGTGTATATATATAAATCAGATTCATTCATATATATATGACAAAGTCTTGCTCTGTCACGCAGGCTGGAGTGCAGTGGCAAGATGTCGGCGCACTGCAAGCTCTGCCTCCCGGGTTCACGCCATTCTCCTGCCTCAGCCTCTGGAGTAGCTGGGACTACAGTTGCCCACCAGCACGCCTGGCCAATTTTTTGTGTTTTTAGGAGAGACGGGTTTCACCGTGTTAGCCAGGATGGTCTCGATCTCCTGAACTCGTGATCTGCCCGGCTTGGCCTCCCCAAGTGCTAGGATTACAGGCGTGAGCCACTGCACCCAGTTGAATCTGATTTATATTTATAAAAATAAGCCTTATAATAGATTAAAAGAAACAAGGGAAAATGCAGATATACTGGCTAGACATTATTCCAGTAGTCTACATAAAAAAATAATGGGTAGGGCTAGAATGATAGTGGTGGGCATACTGAGATGTGAATGTATTTTACTAGGTTTTGAGGTGGATCCATCAGGATTTGCTTACATACTATATAAAGGCAAGGGAAAGAAAAAAAGGAACCACATATTATTTTTCAGTTGTTGACCTAAACAGCTGAGTAGATAGTGACATAAATCACTTAACTGAAAAAAACTCAGGAAAAATGCATTTCAGGGGGAATTTAAGAGTGCTCTGAATACATTAATATTGACGTGCCTATGGGATATTCGGATAGGTTCCTGATCAGGAATATATGCTAAGCAGAAAGATTGACATAGGATTCTAGAGCTGAAGAGGGTGGTTAGGACTAGTGACATAAATTTGGAGTAATCAGAAAATACAATATATGGTATTAGAAATGTATGGGCATGGGAGATACTACATGGGCAGATAACAGAATACTATGCAGATTTGAGCCCTTGGGCATTCAAAATGTAGATCTTGGGAAGGCAAGACAGCAAAAGGGATTGGGAGAATGGCAAGGGAGCTTGAATATTACTAAAAGTGTAGTATCAGAGATGCCAAAAGAAGAATTTTAAAAAGGAGGAGCAATCAACTCTGTTAAATATTACCGAGATAACAATTAAGATGAGGAAAAGAAAAGGCAATTGAGCTGGATGATTTTTATAATATGACAAAAGTAAGTTCGGTAGAGTGTGGTACAGAAGCTAAGTAATTTGCCTAGATGTAATTAAAATGTTATTGGTACTATGAAAATCAAAAACAGATGGTGAAACCATCCTGAGAATGGCATCGTATACGAAAATATTCTTTAAAATCCCAGTGGATTCACTTTTGAATAATAGATCTTCTAAGATAGTTTTAAGTAATAGCAAGTATAAGAAAGAGTTTGGAATAGTATATTTGGGAGTCTTCTGTATCTGAATGGGAATAAAGATGAGAATGGTTAGTTTTAGGAAGAAACAGAGGGTGACGAAAGCAAAAGGGTTACACTGGCATTAGTGGCAAGATTAATAAAAAAAATCACAAATATGCCATATTAAGGCAGAAATTACATTACCATTGTCAAAAGACAAAAGTATAACCAATTTATTTATAGATCTCATCGGCTTTTATTCACAATTCATGAATTGGAGCAGTCTCGATTCTCTGAAATAGAATGGGAGTTCCCACTGAGCAATAGCGGAATAGTGAGTTTTATAAAGTGTGGGCCAGAAAACAGAACAATAGAGAAAAAGAAGAAGCTGATTGATTTATATTTAGTAACTTCAGGTTCCTTTTTTTTTGTAAGGGTTAAAGCAGAGGGAATGTCCTTATTGTGTTGATTCGGGTAGACTGATATTTTCTGTTTTTAGGAAAAGCTAGTCTTTTTCAGGATCTATGCACTTCTTTAAAGCTTCATTTTGATTGTATGACATTTAACATGAGTGGCTCACTTTTGGTTGGTCTGGTCTATTGGGACCTAGTGCAAGAGGTCAGTCGAAAACAATGGTCTCACATAATTTGTGTTTAACACTGTAAATCCGTGAATTATTTGTGCAGTTATGATATTACCATGCTCAGAAATCATACAATTGCATTCCCTTTATTTATTAATGGAGACACAGAGAGGAGTGAAAGCATTTAGTATCCTAAAATACTAAGATTACGCTTAGAAATGATCCAAGTTCATAAGTACATTTCATGTTGAAGTAGGCAAATTATCTAGCTGAAAATTCTCATTAAAGGATTTCATGGGCCAGGTTAAAACCTGTACTATTTAAAAGGATATTAAAAGAAATTTCAACTCAAGACTCATCTATTTCTATTTGCCCTGTGCTAACTTTGCAATGACATTTATGTAATCTTTACTTGTATGCAAATTTATGTTAATGACATAACTGATGCTTGGACTCTAAATTGATGTGGAGTGAAAGCAAAGTACTGTAATTAAAGCTTTGTGAATATTGGCCTTTCTGAAAAGAATCTTGAAATATCAATGGAATTCAGTTGTATATACAATGTGTCGGGTTTGTGTGGATTGAGTATGTAGGGATTTCATTACATATTCCTTTGCCAGCATCAAGCTTATAATAGATGTGAGAATAGAGGGGTTTCTCTACAAATATACTTTAAAAAGAATAATGGGTAGACTGTCCATTACTGAGATTAAGTATTTGAAGTCTTCAGAACATTTCTACTGTTTTCTTTTTAGGTAGGTGGCTGGAAAATAATATACTAATCTGAATTTTTATTAACAATACACTTACTTTTGACTTCTAATAGCCTGTTCATAGAATTAACTTTAAGGCTGAAAGGAAAATGAGCTTCAAGAATGTTTATTCTATAGAAACTGCAATTAATATTCTTTGTGCTTTATCCAGTATAATGAGATTGATCATTCTCTTTAGGGAGTCAGCCATTTAGGAAATAGATGGAATTTTAAAGAATATATTAATTTAGAAGATCCTGGATTATAGTTGAATCTAGACTAATTGGATCCCTAAGTAAATGATAGGTTTGGTCCCTTACCTCTGTTTGTTTTCTTTGTGAATATTTTCCTTAATGTACTTACACTTTTCCCAACTGCATGTCACAGCTAGTACTTAATTAAACCTTTATATTTCATTGCAGCAGATGTATTGCCTTATCTAATAGTAACAGGTTTTCATCACATACAGGGTGACCTGCCTGCACAATTGAGTTGCTGTCAATTCCTAGCATGGTGAGCCATGCCTATCTCTGCTCTATTCCTATGTGTAACAGACTGCTTCCTCATTTTTTAATTCCTAGGTTGCATAGATCTCTGCTCAACAAACAAATAAATATTCCATCATTTATATTCACTTATTGTCTGCTTTTCTAACATGAATCCCAAGTGGATGAATGTTTCTATGTGCTTTTGTGTTGAAAAGTGAATTGTTAGTAGGGTCTTCTTTTGCTATGCTTGTTATCTTCAACTATCACTTATGTGAAAGCTGTTTATTGTGGCAATAACTTCCATTGAAAAACTAACCTGTTCTACTGATAATTCTATGAATGTGAATAGATAAACAGATGCTGGGTTATGCATATTTGTACAAAACTTTCCTAATGCACTGTCTTACTATTACCAGCATTTTATAAAACACATGCACATGAAGAACAACTACAAAACGGACTTTCAAGAAAGGTTGTATTAAACTAACTATCCTGTCAAAAGCAATGAAATACTCTGGACTATATATATATATGTATATATATGTACATATCTGTGTGTATATATATCTGTATATATAATCTGTGTACATGTATATGTAACGTGTGCACATGCACACACACACACACACACACCGAAGTATTTGCAAGCACTGGAGAGTGATCGAAAGTAGGCAGAAACAGAGCGGGGAAGCACTCCTTGAAAAAAAAAAAAAAAAACACTGAGTGAAAGCCACATTGATATGACATGCTCTAATTAGAATACAGAAAGCTGCTGTTTTATCACCTGAGGAGTCAGTGGTTGGAGCATGGGGTTGAAAAGCAGCTGAAGATTGAAAGGTGATGTATTTGAAGTGAGGACGCTGCATAAAAGGGAGCCTTCAAACCTGCATGCAACACCCCTCAAATGTTTGGCCGACCTCTAATCTATGCATGAATGGGACACATTCCAAGTAGTCCAGGAGAAAACATTAATTAATTGAACTAAAGTACTGAGCAGAAATTTAGCAGCTGCTTCCTGGAGGGGAAAGAAAGTCTTATTCAGTTAGAGAGACTCTAGGACTAAGGAAAAAATTAAAGTAGATCAGTCTTCACAAAGCATAAAATCAAGCCTTCACATATTAAGAGATCCATTAGTAATGTAATTGGCTGACAGAATAAAACTCAATGAATTATTAGAGGCAAATGACAAATCCAGACTATCTACAAGATATTCAAGGTATTATGCCCAATTACAAGATTTGTTAATATACCTAAAAAAAAGTGTTAGTAGAACAGAAGGACAGGTTATCTCAATATTAGAATTATCAGGCAAGAACATTAAAACAACTCTGATAAATACATAATGAAATATGTATGAAAAACATGTTTTAAGAGATGGAAAATTGAAAGATATATATGAAAATTATTAAAAAGAACTATATGGGAAGTCAACAATTGGGAAAATTATTATATTTAATTTTAAAAATGATTGAAGGATTTAATATTTTATAATAATACAAGGATCAACTTATTAGGAATAATTATCAAATATGCACATAGTTAATAACAAACTATCAAAATACATAAAACAAAACTTAACAGAATAAAGAGAACAATTTTTTAAAAGTACAGGATTTTAGTACCATTCTCTCTGTAATTGATGAAACAAGTAAGCAAATCCCAGGCAAACTGTAAATATATAGGAGATTTAAACAGCAACATCAATTTGGCCAAATTGACATTAAGAAGTCACTAAAACGTACCTCATTTTTAACTGTATATGGAACAAACACCAAAATAGACCATATATTGGGCTAAAAAATAAGTCAGATTTAAAATATTAAAATCGTTTAGGGTATGTTCTCTAACCACAATTAGAAATATTTAAAAACCAGTATAATATCATTTCTATAATATCTTGCACAGTTTTTGGAATTTATGCAACACAATTCTAAATAATGGATAAGTCAAAGAAAAAAATCACAAGAAAAATTAGAGAAAGGTTTTTACCTGAATGATAATAAAAATTTGTGCAGCATATCAAAATTTGTCTTGGAAACCTCTTAACTACAAACACCATAAACATTGTACAAGAAACTAGAAAACATTTCTAAGAAAACGTTTAGAAGACAGGTAGATTGACAGATATACTGTCTTCAAGAACTGGAACACTAGGCTGGGCACGATGGCTCACACCTGTAATCCCAGCACTTTGGGAGGCCAAGGTGGGCAGATTACCTGAGGTCAGGAGTTCAAGACCAGCCTGGCCAACATGGCAAAACCGTATCTCTACTAAAAAATACAAAAATTAGCTAGGTGTGGTGGCAGACGCCTATAATCCCAGCCACTCTGGAATTGCTTGAAGCCGGGAGGCGTGAGCCAAGATCCCTCCACTGCACCCTAGCCTAGGTGACACAGTGAGACTGTGTCTCAAAAAAAAAAAAAAAGGAATTGGAAAACTAAATATTGTTAAGATACAAATTTTTCCAAAATTGTTCTCAGATTCAATACCCTTCTAACAAAAATCTCAGTGAGCTGTTTTGTGTAAAATTTGATGATCTCACTTAAAAATGTGTATGAAAATGTAAATGACTTCTTAGAGTCAAAATAATCTTGAAAAACAACAAATTTGGTGGACTTATACTCCCTGATTACTATGGCAATCCAGAAAGCAGTATTTAGATAAGGATAGGCAAATAAATCAGCAGAACAAAGAAAACCTACCTGATGACTTAGCCATTTCATTCCTAGATGTTTACCTAAGAGAAGAAAAACATATGTCCATCAAGACTTGTGTATTTTTTTTTGTTTTCACGCTGCTATAAAGAAATGCCTGAGACTGAGTAATGTATAAAGGAAAGAGGTTTAATTGACTCATAGTTCTGCAGGTCTAACAGGAAGTATGGCTAGGAGGCTTCAGGAAACTTACAGTTATGGCAGAAGGCAAAAGGGAAGCAGGCACCTTTGTCGCAAGGCAGCAGGAGAGAGAAGAAGAGAGCACAAGGCGAGAGAGCTCTACACTTATCAAACAACCAGATCTCATGAGGCTTACTCACTATCATGAGAAAAGCATGAGGGAAACCACCCCCATATTTTAATCACCTCCAAACAGGTCCCTCCCTCGACACATGAGGATCACAATTTGGATTACAATTCTAGATGAGACACAGCCAAATCATATCAACTTGACAAAAATATTTACAGCAGTTTTAATTCATAATAGCCAAAACCTCAAAATAACTAAAATCCGTTTCAACAGGACAGTAGATAAACTAATACTGGTCTATTCACTCAACTGAATTCTCCTGAGCAATAGAAAAGGCATAAAATACTGAGGCATGCGACAACGTGGATGGGTTTTGAAACACTGAACAAAAGAAGCCATAGGCAAGAGTACATACAGTATAAGTTCATTTATACCAAAGCCTAGAAGAGATAAAGTAATAGAAATGAGGACAATGAGTGCAAAGGAGGAATGTATTGACTAGCAGGTAGTAGTTGAAAAGTTTTTGAGGTGACAGAAATATTTCATGTCTTGATTTGAGTGGTGATATATAAATTTATACAATGTCCCAAACACAGGAACTATGTACTTAAAGTCTGTGCACTTTTAATTTTTCAAGATGTTGGTGAAACATATAATTCTTATGAATTAAAATAAAATGTATGGAGCTAAGGGTTATTAATATGAATACATAATTTTAGTCTCTAGTAGAAAGAAACTGAAAAACTTGTGCTATATTCTTATTTATTCTATATTGGAGAATTAATTTTGTGAATTTCACACTTTAAAATTCAGTTAAATTAAATTGGGCTATCTTCAGATGTGCTTTCTGTTTTTTATTTTCTCAAGAATTGAAGAGTAGCAAAAATGGAGAAGAAAAATAAAGATATTTTTTATTCCCCTCGAAAGAAAGATTTAATAGAAGTGTCAGTACTGTTTCTATATTCATTGGACTTTTTAGTATATTCCAGCCACCTTTCCAATTGCCATAATCAGAATACCTGAGTTTGATGACTTTTTTTTCCAAAGAAACTGCAGAAAGTCACACTGCCCATGTGCACAGCAAGTTCGAAGTGTCAAAAAATCAAAATCTTCTCCCAGAAATTCTATTCAAATAGCTTTTGAGAATTGGTAGATAAATATTGCAACTCCTTTGCCCTTTGAGTGGGAAGGTTCTGAGGCATGTGTTTTGCACCTTTTCCCAGAATTTCCCTGTGGGATTAAGGTTTATTCATCCTGGGTGGTATCTGGCTTATTTATTGGCTGCTTCCACATTACACCTCCTGTTGCATTTTCAGGGATCACCTTCAATAAACATTTCTGGTGGCTCCTAGAGAGAATGTGCTCACAGAATGAGGCAACCTTCCTCTGCTATCTTTGCATGCATTTTGGAAACAATTTAACAGCAACTGACAAGTTAAATCGAGATATACAAATTATACAGGGAAATTGAATTTGAGTGATTCTTTGCAATGGTTTTGAATACAAGAGTTAATATCTATACATGCTATGTTGTCATACTGGTATTATTACTGATCTTGAATAGTTTTCCACAATTCTGAGGTCATGCTTCTCAAGAAGCATTTGAGGCTAAGGAATTTATTATGACAATTATATGTCATTTACTTAATCTGAAAAACTGTTTATCAGAAAGCCCAACTCCAAGACTAGGTTGGTTTGTATGCATTTGTGTCAATAATAGTGTCTCCTAAAGTAAGGTAAAAATAAAGTCAAAAGACTCTTCTCAGGGCTGAATTTCTTAGAGAAACACACACAAACCTTTTTCTCATTATGCCGTTCTTGGCATGTCAGCAGAAGCAGTGTTTTTTCATTTATCTTAGTAGTCATCAAGACACATGGTGATTTGCTTGTGGTGGTATACTCTTTTCCCTGCTATTTGTTTTCATGGTGAATATACATATGGTTTGGCTACGTACTTAATAGCACTAAAGTTTATCAATATTACAGAAAATCTGCCACACTAAGTTTCCAGAAGGGTTTATGTCAACATGAACATACACACTTATACGTACCAGCTTTTTAAATTCTAAAACAGAAATAGGTTGATATTATTGTAACGTCAAATAAAATCTTAATTGTATGTAGACTAATCAAAAGTGTGAAAGTTATCTAAAGATCTTTTAGTTACAGGGCTGTTCCAAAATCTGAAATCTTCTTTTTGGTAAAATTGTTGCACGAAATTATTTTTTCAGATTTTAAAAATATGAAAAGCCAGCTTCTAGTATTATCTTTTCACAGTTGCTAATTGATACTTCAAGTTTATATCAATGTTTCAATTTAAGGGGTACTCTATTTTCTCTTGACATCTGGTTTAAGCTTTTTTGACTGTGGGGTTGTTCTGAGATCTTTATTGCTAAACTCATGTACCAACTAACCCACATGTAGATAAAATATTTTCATGTTTATAAGATCCTGTCTTAACTCCTTTCTGAAAAGTGTTTGGAGTATTTAACTATGTTAAACTTACTTTAAAGAATAAAAATACTGCGCAACTGCACACACTTTTAATGTTCATGATTCAAAATATTTTAATTAGATGTTATCTGTCTATCTTTCTCCCACCCACTCCCTGCCCCTACTGATGGTTAGTGTGTGTCTAATTTCTTTAAACAGTGTTTAACATTGAATGTGTTGTGTTTTTTAAGTCACTCTGCCAGATTTGGAACTACATCTGTGGCCTATTCCTTTCTAGCTCTGCCCAGCTTTGCTGCTGATATTATCAATAGTGTTGTATATAAAAGCTGAGTGCCATTATGATTTAGAGACCAATCCTCTGGCATGGTGCCAAATAAGTCTAATTTGGGATCTGGGGAATGATAGACAAGAAAATTACAACTAGAAGAAATGTACATCGAATTCTAATTGAAAGCATGAGGCTTTGGGTGTTTTGCTTTTTTATTTTGCATTTTGTTGTTGTTTGGGGAATTTTAAAAACCTGGAGTTCTGTTACAAAAAAGCCACAAGACAGGTGCAAAATGGTATATTTTATTCATTTTCAGGAATAAGACCATAAAATCTCTATTGATAGAATTGTGAGTTAGACTTCACTGAAAATTACAATTTTTAATAACTCTATCTGATATTTTTAAGCAAACCAAATCTATTTGGCAATTATTGGTGGAGTAACTAAAAACATTAAAAAATAGTTTGCTATTTGTCTTCTTGCAACTTCTCTCTAAGTTTGAATTCATTCACTTTTAGAGATTCAATTCTTACCCCTCAGTGAAAATCTTAAAATAATTGGATATCCTGTGTTACTCAAATTTAACATGCCCAAGGTCAAGTTCAACAAAGAAAGTATTTCACTGGTAATACATTTAGTAAATGCCACATGTTTATCCCTCTTGATTCAGATTTACTGCCCTGTCTTTGTTTCGAATTTTGTGTTGACGGCTATTTTTTCCAGTTTTCATAGAAAAGTTTGGAGTTATCTCATTTCACATACACTTACAAGAAGCATGTGTATAATTTCTTACTCTCATTTCCCATATTTAGTATTTCTACAGGGTTTGTTGCTTCTTTTTATGAAATGCCTAAGATTTACTCATCCTCTTATCCCACGCTTCTGTTTCTAGCTAAATCTTACTCTAACTTCCATTTATTCTTGCTAAGTTACTGTCTTTCTGAACTGACTCCACTCTCTCTCCCTTTCTACTCACCCTGAACTCTACTTATCTTTCTAGAGCTGCCCCTAATCTTCATCCTTTAAGGATTTGCAATGCTTCCTTTTCACCTGTCTCCTAAAACAAGTCTCCTCCGGTAAGTTTTCAAATCCCCTCATAACTATCCACAGACTGCCTCACCCCAGTGCACATTTCAATGGAGATTTCATTGGTTTTCTTATCTCCCAACATCCAGGGCTATTCCTAGTGACTCATAGACTTGACTCAGGCCTTAGTGTTTTGAAACAATGCAGTATTTAGGCATTTATTTTAAAAGACAGTAGTGAGATTCAGTAAGGTTCTAATTGCTAGGTGATCCCTAACTTTGTTTTCAGGAGGATAATTTAATAACAACTTTTTAATAAAAATTGGTCCCCAACATGTTCCTCTGCTTCATTAAACATGTCTATGAAATTGTGAATAATCAATGTTTTATATGCAATATTATATACAGGTTTCGTCTACTGTATAGGGTAGTATCTACCTTCTGTCTGCTTGTGAAACTTAGGCAGAGAAAGTGCAAGGCTATCCTGTTGTCATTGCTACTATTGTTCAATATTTTTATATAACTGGAATGTTTCTGGTTTTATTTATAGCAGAATGTGCCCTACTGTACCATGCAATAATTTGTTATTGAGATAGAAATCTTGAGGTGTCTCTTAGAAGTACCACCTTCTGATTTGGTGCCAAAGTATGATAGACAACCAGTCCTATGCATTGTTTGAAAATGTAAGTGAGATCACACCAATTACCAAGATTATAACTAGTTTTCCTTGATATTCCTTGGGCTCTCCATTTGTTCAGCATGTCTTTCAGAGCCACATATACCAAGTTTAAAAAATGTTGCCACAAATTGTTCATTTCCTTAAGCAATAATATGTTTTATTCACTGTGTCAGATGTGTTGTGGAAGAATAATTACTCTATTTTGTGATTTTATAGAGCATATTTTCTATATTATTATTAAATATCTGATTACTTGAGATAAACCAGCCATCCTCTTTTTTTTCAGTACTGGGCAAGAAAGGAAGAAGAATGAAATTATTTGTGTTACGGAGCACAGTTTATCAGATAATCCCTGCACTGGAAAGTATTGTTTCCCAGATATCAACAAAATGGTATTCTTTTTCGTATTTGACATTACCTTGAATAGTTAAATGTAAATAAATAAAGAAAAATTTAAAAATGTAAAATGCATATTTTATGCTCTTTCCAATATTAAGACTCAGAATTGCATATCTTATCTAATTATTCTAAATGCATATGAACAATTTTGAATTAGTTTCTCTCTATAATCTCTTATGAATCCTACAAGGAGAAAAGATGAGTTGTAAGATTATCAAGACATCAGCCTAAACTATTAACAGACAATACAATGGTTAGTCACTTGATATATAATTTTGAATAAAATTACATCTTATGGTTCTTTCAGACCATTTCTAATACTATATAAATATGCGCACACTTGCAACATGTACATTTTCTGTTAATTTATTTTGCCTTGAGAGTATTACTCATGTCTTTATTGGTATCAATTTAGAATAAGACTTAACTAATACTACCAGGGCTTTACTAAGTGAGGGATATAATTGGACATTTAGATGATAAACATCTAGAGATCAATTTTATATTAGTAAGGCATGGCTTAATTCAATATATTCATCTGTATGTGTATGTTATTGATATAGTATCCCTTTTTTGGGTGTACAGTTTTCTGATCTCAACGTATTTTCTTTTTTAAAACAAGTAAGACTGAACCAAGCTAGCAGCTTGTATCATGTGAGCAATTTAAACACAGAGATCCAATAGCAACATTGAAAACCTGGGAACTCTAGTGCATGCTATAGCATTCTCAAATCTTTAATAGTTACAAATATACCCAGAATGAAGACAATGTATTTTCTGTACCATATTTGAATCAATTTTTCAATCTACAACTTAAAATAATAGCAATTTGTTTTTGAACTCTTCTGTGGACTAATGTGTCTAATGCTGAACTGAGAGTTCCCAAGAGGTCCTTGAGGAGAAAAAAGTTCTCCCTTTTAAAAGCAGGCATTCAAAATTCTCCATATGCATGTAATAATAGATAACATCTGGTAGTCTGGATGTTAATGTTGGGAGCAACTTTCAAAATCTACAACTTTTATATTTTGTTCATTTTCTGCATTTCTTTATATTTAATTCTTTAGGATAAAGAGCCGTGCATATGTCTGTTTCCCCCAGCTGAGTGGTTTTAGGGAGGTGAGCGAAGTACACTGAATTAAGTATAAGGCTCATTTTGTTGATTCTGTTCCTTTGTGAATTCATGGAGGATTGCCCTGACTCACTAAAGTGGGTCTTGTTTTGTGCTCAAAAAGCATTCACACCCTGTGCAGTCATAATTTTTCGTTCATAGAGACCCAGTCATGCAAAATAATCATAGTTTCTTATGGCCTCCTCTTTGGGTGTCTCTATTTATCTGGATTTCAGGAAGTAGGGTACCTTGTTAGGGAGTGGTTTTCCTGACTGACTGAGGAAATCTATTCCCCTGGCCCTGGCCCAGTGACCTTCTGTTTCCATTGCCAGATTTAATAGGCTCTTCTAGCAGGTCCTTACAATTTCACAATCTATAAGCCATTAGCTAAAGCTATACCAAACCTATGAGAATCAATTCCAGCATATGTGGGATTTCGATTTTATTGCCCAAGAGTCAATAATAAATATTATCCCTCAACATGCCAGGAGTGCACAGGCGTATAACTTCTTTGACCTTCCAGCTGGATTATTTTGAAGTATTTATTCTCTTCCTACAAACCCCCACGCTCTTACAAGGCAACAGTAAACCACTTTTAAGACATGACCTTGTTGATTTGTTTAGAATGATTCAGCCGAATTGTCTTTCTGTTTGCTTTGTACTTTGAATTAATTTTTTTCACTCTTGCTGGGGGAATGTGCTAATGTATCTTCCTTCTCACATTTGGGAAAACGATAGATATATAACATAATGTTTGGCCTGCAGTAACTCTGTCTTCCATTGTAGTTGAAAAGGTTAGTTCCAAAGTAGGAAACCTGGAAGATTCCTGGATATAGGAGCATCAGTGGAAGTAGCATTATATAGGGCCACTGTAGCATGATCTTCATAATATTTCATTCCTGGCCAATCTTTTCTATAGTAACCTAAACCCCAAAGAGAGAAAGATTTCCCATTTGAGGTGACAGCCAGCTCTTCGGCTCAGCTGGTTATTTTTATTTTCTTTATTGGTCTTGAAACATGTCAATTGCCCCAGATTCAAGTAACACTTAAATGTAAATGTATTTCTAAATAAATAGAAATGATTTTGAGTATATTACTTTGCCTATCCTATATGTTATCTCCCCTCTGGAATGGTGGAAAATAGTAATATGTTTTGCATTGTTTTTAGAACTGAGTCAAAGACAGTGGCAGTTTCTAAAATTTCACCTTCATTCCCTTATTTCCTAGACCTCTTGCAGTTTGGTAGGGCTATGTCTTTAGTCCTGAGCAGTGTCTTAGTGGCAGAAATGACATCTATTGCATGGTGACCATATAGTTCTCTCTCTTCTGTTGTTCCTGCAAACAAGGAGACTGTGTGTTGGGATGGTGGAGCCACCAAATAACGCAATCTGAATTCCTGAATCACAGTGTGGAAGGTGGTTACGTCAGAAAGTAACTGAGGTCTATAATGATCTTTGCATGTGTGAAAAGCAAACTTTTATAGTATTAAACCCTGATAGTGTGGTGTTTATTTGTTACCAACACATCACATACCTATCGCCAATATGTATGAGCACTTGATAATTTGTGAAGCCTGTTTGCAAACATTATTTAATTCGCTTCCTGAGATCCACTGAAGAGATAAGGAATTTGAGACTCAGGGAAGGGCTTGTCTCAGGTCACACTCATAGTAAATGGTAGTGACAGGTGTTACATGTAGATCTTCCTTCACATAGTTCATGGTGCAATATGTTGTATCTATTATCTTTTTCTCAAAATGAAATCCTCTTTGGCCACATACAACATCTTGATCTTAAGAAAATGACCTTGAATCATCATAGAGTCTAATTTTCCTTCTTAAGAAGAGTGGCATTTAAGTCTCTGTAATCAGAAAAGAGTACCTTCTGTGTATAAATTTATCTTTTAGTGTTTAGAATTTTAAGTGTGTATAAACAAAACTTTGGTAGATATTACCACAGAGAATCATGTTTAGTCGTAAAGACATGAAAGCATCTGAAAGTATTATGAGAATTACAACATATTTTCAAAGTGAATTATTTGTGTGTAGGAAGCAACATTGAGAAATCTATGAAAGCAAATCTTTCAGTGGTTATTTTCCCCAAAATTTCATAGCTTATAGTAAAAATACCTACCTCATAACAAGTCATACTGTAATCAAGGTTCTCAGTTTTCTATACAGTATTTATTGAATTAAAATGAAGAGGGAATTGGTGAAAAATAATGTAGGGTTATGAGTCCCTACTTTTTTTTTTTTTTTTTGAGATGGATCTTTGCTCTTGTTGCCCAGGCTGGAGTGCAATGTTGCAATCTCGGCTCACTGCAACCTTCGCCTGCAGTGTTCAAGTGATTCTCTTGTCTCAGCCTCCCGAGTAGCTGGGATTATAGGCGTATACCACCACGCCCGGCTAATTTATGTATTTTTGGTAGAGATGGGGTTTCATCATATTGGTCAGGCTGATCTCTTGACCTCAGGTGATCTGCCGCCTCTGCCTCCCAAAGTGCTGGGATTACAGACATGAGTCACCGTGCCTAGCGGAGTCCCTGCCTTTTAAGTGGTCTGTATTGTTCTTATGTCTGCGATGTGTATTCTATTGTATTTTTGTTTAACCAGGCTTGATTTCTGAACCTCATTGTTACTCTTGCTGTTACAACCTTCTCAATAGTTATTTATTTCATTTGTACCTGCTAACTAGCTTAAAATAGCATACTAGAAAGACACCTGAAAACCACTCAGAAGCAGAATCCAAAGAAACAAGTAATTTGTAATACAGTTATATTTAAGTTAAAATAGCCTCCTATTTCCTCAAATTTGCATCAAAAGCCTTCATCTCACTATAGAAAAATGGGGAGGGGGGGAAAGTTGAAGAGGTTAATTTTTTTGCCTAGCTAAAGAAAATCTTCATCCTGTGCTCAAAAAATTAACAACTAATATAGTTACATAGGTTATGAATATACTCTTTTATTAAAATATAGCTAAAATATGCTTATGTTTATGTACAATAAAGGTCTATGAGAAATCCTAGTTATAGAAAATAGCTACAAATAAGGACTTAGTCCTACAAAAATAAAACAATATAGCATAGGAATGCTAGAATCATAAATATTAAGAAGTGAGCCCCGAAGTTCTTATTTCAAGAAGAATGTGCTAGAAGAGATAGCTCTGTGATGCATTTGTGGTTTTATTTTATAAAAATCAAAGATACTCTTGATACTCTGAAAGTGTACATATAAATATACCAATGTATTTAAATATGTCTTATAAATATCTTCTGTATGCGATGCTCAAGACTAAATAATTTTTAAAAAATGTTCTAGTTTGCAAATGTGCATGTGAGCACACCCACATAAATTCCCGTGCTGCTTTAACCTTACTTATTTTTTGGCACTTATACTTTAACTGTATATCGAAAGCCTTGTCTCAAAGAGACAAAAAAGCAACTTGAGTTTGGAATAATTTTTTCTGCATTAGAATTGCCTGCTTTCTCTGTA
Source organism: Piliocolobus tephrosceles (assembly GCF_002776525.5). Taxonomy (NCBI): domain Eukaryota; kingdom Metazoa; phylum Chordata; class Mammalia; order Primates; family Cercopithecidae; genus Piliocolobus; species Piliocolobus tephrosceles. The sequence goes on from NC_045444.1 coordinate 97,336,162, forward strand.
GCAGGAGTTGCTTGGCTAAGCAGTAAAAGCAGTTCTGGGGTCAGCTACCATAAAAACCCGGAATGGTTTTTCTTGGCAAGGTATTTTCAAGGTATTTGTGTCATGCTCAGATTGATTATTCAAAGTTGGTTTGACTTGACATTCTTCAAGTATTAGATAACCAAGATTGTCCCAAGCCTTTCTCTATTTCTTTACTTACTCATCTCTTTCTCTTTCTCTTTCATTTTCTTTTCGAAGAGAAAGATGCTATGTCATAGAATTTTGTCATGAACTCATCTTTAGCTGTTTGTTATTGACTCATTGTAGCCTAACATAGCCTAAATAATTATGGATTAAGGTTTTCATAATATGATTTAAATTATGAGTGAAAAAACATACACTATGCATATTTGTCAATGAGCTTTTTCTATGTTCATTTGTAAGATTATTTGCTTTGGTGTGCTGGACATCTCTCAATAAATGTCATGTATTACTGTGAATATTAAGTGGTTCCACCTAGCCACATTGAAATATACCACATTGTCCAAATTTATACTTGACCTTGAAACAATGAAAACTTTTCCTTTAGAAAATTTATTTAGGACAGTGGAAAACTACAACACTGGTAATGAAATATAAACTGAAAAGAATATTATCAGCACTGAATATTGTTAATAATGTATAATTTTGAAAAGGAAAAAACCTCTCACAGTTCAGTAAACTAAATTTATGTAATCCACAAAGTAAATCACTCATGAAAACAAAAATAAAATAGACACCAAGTTTGTTTCCAAATGCATCATTATAACCTCCAACAAGGAAGGAAAGTAGACTGAGTGAATCATGTAGCTGTGCTAAAGAGAATTCAGTGCCATACATGTGGTCTAAATGTTTTGAAGTATTCCCTTAGAATAGTAGAATTTTAAAGCTTTTATTATGATGGAACACTTAATACACATAAGTCAGTATATATGACATATGTAACTAGAGAATAAAACTGTACTAAAATTAACACCTATGTGCCCACTGCCTGGTTTGCAGAGTAGAATGGTATTACGTGGTTATCTGTGTTACAAGTTCTGGTTTCATCACTGTCCTTCCCAGGAGTTTCATACTTCCTGTCTTTGTCTTTATCACGGCCTTCATTGTCATTACACTTCTGCTAAAATTGTGCAGAATATTGACACTCTGTCATTTACTTTTACATTTTTAGTTTTGTATATAAATGGTACTGTAATTTGTGTATTATTTAGCTTGTTTTCCTTACTCATTTTTATGTTTCTGACATTCATCTAGGCTATTTCTTATAACAAGAGTTTTGCTATTTCCATTGCATATGCCTCATTTTAGTTGTGTATTTATGCATGTATCTCATCTTATTATTTCATTCTTTTGCTAATTGATATAAAAATGATGCCATGAATGTTTGTAGTTTGCTGTAGAGGTCTTACTTTTGAATGTAAACAAGAATCCTAGAGTATATTCTATGTGATGCCGAAGTGCCTAATTGATGGTGTTAATTTATACTTTCATTGGCCATTTATGAGAAATCTTGTTGTTCCATATTCTCTTCAATATTTAGGATTGCCAAACATTTTCATCCTTGTCTTTCTTGTGTATACAAAATAGCATCTGACTGTGGTTTTAGTTTGTTTGCCTTTCTCTGGTTAGCTATGAGTTTGAGCACCTTTTATGTTTATTAGTGATTTGAGCTTCCATGAAATATTTACTGACCTTTTATTTTCATTTTCTATAGAGCTATCATGGTTTTTACTGATTCAAAATGTGAAGGATTTTTAGTTATACATGTTATAGATAATCATTCTCTCAGTCTGTCACTTGTCTTTGTACTCTCTTCATAGTAATTTTTAGTAAAGAGGTTTCTTCTTTATGATTTGTGCTTTTTATATCATGTTTAAAAAGTCCCTCCTATATTTTTCTAAACATTCTTCTAAAATTTTAAAAGACTTGTTTTTTACATTTAAGTATTTAATATACCTGCAATCAATTTTCATGCATAGTGTGAAATGTGGATGCATTTTTTTTCCTAAGAGGAAAGCCAATATGCCTTAGTATCTTTTATTAGCTATCATTTCTTCTGTCACGGTTTCATTCATATATACTTGCTGTTTCTGAGTTCTCTATCCTCCTCAAGTGCCCAGTTATCCAGCTCTGCACAAATATGACACTGACTCAATATTATAGCTTTATGATAAGATTTGTTAGCTGTTTTAACCACACTCTTCACAGTACTTCTCTTCTTCAAAGAGCTTTGTTTCTGCTTGGCCCTTTGATATTTTATATAGTTAGAAGCAGCTTGCCAGCGTCCACAAAAACTCCTATTGAAATTTTGGCTGAAATTGCAATGAATCTTTAGAAAAACCTGGAGAGAAATGACCTTTGAGTTTTTCTATCAGGAACAAAATGTGTCTATTCATTTATTCATGTCTTCTCTAAAAATCTTTCAATAAAATTTATAATTCATATCGATGAAGATCTTTCACATCTTTTGTAGATACATTTCAAAGTACCTAATATTTTGGTTGTTGTTGTAAATGGAATCTCCAATTATTGTGTGTTTACTTAATTTTTTACTGTACTACCCAGGATATCTAGTTCAATATTAGAAAGAAACAGTGATAGTGACAGAATGGTTAGATAAAATCTTATTATTGACCAGGTATGCAGGAAAAGCCTTGCAAATCAATGGAAACGATAGTTATCTTAACAACTTCATCTGAAACAAAGGTACTCCTGGCAAATACATTTTCCATTGGCTTTCCATCATATCTAAAATTTCGTCATTTAGAGATCCTTTGAGGATCAGCTAAGATTAAATTGTACTAAGGAGTATGGGAAATGTAACTGTTTAAGCACCCTGCTGGTGATTTACACCTTAACAATGATTAGATAATATCAGACAATAAGAAATGAGGGCTAATTTTGATGGGAAAAAAAAGTAAATCTCCTTTCTCAGTTTTACAAGAGAAAAACGAGAGAAAAACACCCAGGTAACAATTCCTCTGTGTTATCACCTGGATGACTCAGGATGGAGAATTTTTTTCTTCTACAGATCTGGAAGATGTAACTAATAGATATTTACAAGAACTCCATCTTCCAAGCTACTTAGCCAATGGCACCGCACAATCTGTCTTTTAAGGGGGTTTTCTTTGAGCAATGGAAAAAAATGTTTGCCTGAATTTTGCTTTGAAAGATATGTCAACAAAACCTCTGGAATTACTAGGGAAATGTACAGGGTGAAATAATACATGCACCTGAATACAAGAGGTAGTGGCAGCCTGGCAACTGTAGATATGTACACATAACCTTTGGGTTTCCACTAAACATGCTGCCCCTTCTTCACCCATTAGCGTTCCGTGCTACAGTTTATAATAATGACTTTTTCTTGTAATTTATTGATCAACTGAAATGCAATTTATTGATTGGGTGGAATATAAACGTGGGTACATGTGTGTATAAGACATCAGTACATTTAAAATTGTGTCTTGTATATATATGTTTAATATCTATGCTTTTTCTACAAATATGAACACCTAACAATAGTAAAGTTATCACTGCTAATTTTCAGGATAGGAGTCTTGCAGCTAATTACTTCCTTTATCAGGTAAGATATGAGAGTAAAAATAGGATGATAAATAGACTGAGGTTATGATGAGTGGAGGTTAGGGCACCCGTATTTCAGTTTCATATCAGGAGTCATTGATGATAACACTGTGAGTCAAGTTAGCAAATTATTTTTCTGTTAACACCCAATCCAACTACCCCTAGAGGGGCAAAAGAGTCTCTTAATGAGAAAAATGATTGCCTAGGTAGTACCAAGTAGAAGTAATATATATGGATGCCCGTTTCACTGATAATTGTTATTTCACATTAGTTGTTCTAGTGTGAAAAGCACATAGTCTTACAGTACAAAACGGCTAAACAATGAACTTCTAAGATGACTTGTCAGACAATAGCAGCCAGAAGAGTCCTCAGACTTTATGTCACCTAGGACGTATTTGTGAATATGAAAATATTCTTCCACCTTCCTGCTAGCTCACCACAAAGCAAAATTTGAAAGAAAATCAGGTTGCCTCAGAACTCCACCACAAGCTGCCAAAGCTTACAACTTCTCTCTCTCCTAATGATTTCTGGAGATGAGAAGAGGCTAGAGAGATTAAGAGAGCAAATTATATTCTAGTACTTAATTTTTTTTCATTTTGCTATCAAGATAGCAAATTGCCTAACAGACCTTTTCTAATGAATAAAAAATATTTTGTGAGAAGAGCTCTGCCACAGAATAACTGAGTATTATGAACAGATTATTTTGCAACGCATTTGTTCTCATCATGAATTATATTAATAGGCCAGGGTTTTCTGTGAACCTTGGGTGCATAAAACATCAGTAAAGAGCACATCACCAGTGCTGATCTGAGGAGATGATAGGAAGGCGAGTGTGCTTGACTCCATATTGACTGGTTTTCTCTAAATCCTTCTGACTCTGCAATAATTTAGAATATGATGTTAAATGATGAAGAACAAATAACTAATATTATTGGAGTAGTTCGCACTCTACCAGGCATATGTACATCATTTAACTAATTCGACCCTCTCACCCACCCTTTAAGGTAGGTGATATTTAATTTATTTCACAGGCAAAGACAGTTTGGTCCTCCTTAAATGGTAATTTGGTATAATGAGAATGGTAGAAATGAGAGAAAAACTTGAATCTTCTGATTCCAAGATTGACTGTTCTTTACATTGGGGGTTATTTATCTGGTTGACAATAAAATTTAAATTTTAGATCACAGAGAGTATACACACACACACATACACACACACACACATACACACACACACACACACACACACAAACACATATATATGATTTCAGCCCCATATTCAGAATTATTAAGACTGAAATTGAGAGGCAAATTTGCAAATTAGTTTTCTGTAATACCCAAACCATCCTATAGAGGTAGTTGAATGATGACTTAAATATTTGGCCACATCTTGCACGCATAGCAAAAATCCTTCTAATTCTAACATTTCCTCTTCACATTTATTTAGGACACAAGCTGTTAGAGTATTAAAAAATAGTATGTCTTCCAGAGCATAAAGTACAGGGTCCAGGATGAAGAATTCCATTTTTGTCTTCCTGATAGAATGTTTGCTTAAGTGGGAACACAGGATACATCTATACTGCTAGATTCGTTGAGAGAAAATGTGGGCAATTTTGCAATCAAGGGCATTTTCCTGTCAGTGCCCCATATAGTCTGTTGATGAATGGATTTCTAATCAACAGCATTGTTCCATTTGAGCACAAGTTAGTGAGTCTAGAAAATTCCATAAAACCAATTTTAACTGTGTTATGCTTAGCATCAAACATATCCGGTGGCCTGGAAACAGGTTAAAAGTATGCTAAAGTTGTAATATGGCTGTTTTTAAACGTACTTGAGGGTAAGATTCTCTGATTACCCTTCAATAAGATCTCATATCTCTTGAACATTTTCGATGGCTTTGACAAATGAAATTTACACTGGAGTAGCTTTGGAGGATCTCATTTGCCACCAGAGGGAATTTTCAGAGGTTTGAAAAATTTGCTATGACCAATAAAACTATAAGCTTATTTACAGTGCTAATAAAATTGAGCAAATTGTCAGATCTCCTTCCATGCTTTTCTATATCTCAACAACTATTTTTTGAGTGCCAACAATGTAGCAGTCACTGTTGTAGATACTAGGGATAAAAATACCATTGAACAAAACAGATAAAGTTCATGCCTCAAGGTACTTCCAATTCATGTGAGGCAAAAAGATGCTGACAAAATAAATACACATTGATTATGTTAGGTGATAAGTACTGTAAAGAATAAGGCAGGGAAAGGAATAGAAAGTGGTGGAGAGGACAGTGTTTTCTATATGTAGGCAGAGATCTTTGCCCTGGTAAGGAAAGAGAGAAGGGACCTGAATAAATTAAGGAAGAAGCCATGAAGCTATATTGGAAATAAGCATTCTGAGAAGAGGGAAGAACAGTGCAAATGCTATGTTTGTGAGTTGCTTTTTGTGTTTGTTTCTTAAGTGTGGCTGAGAACAGAGTGGGGATTGTTGGAAATGAGGTTAGAGAGGCAGGCAGCTCAGGGTCATGCAGGCTATGGAGGGACTTTGCAGATTCTCGTGAATAAGATGAGAAGGAAGATCCATTAAATGGATGACCTTAACTGCTGTGTGGGCCTTAGAATGCATAGAGCCAAGAGAAAAATCAGGCAGACTAGGCTAATGGGTAAATTCCAATTTGCCAATACCTGGGAGGTAGGTCTACCCTAAGTGGAGAGCAAGTGTTCAGCTTCCAGTTTCCTGCTGCCACTTCTGAGAGAAGCCAGTTTCAAAACTCCGTCTCCATTATCTTCCCTTACTGAACAACCATTTTAAGTGCATAAGATTCTTATGCACTTAAGGCAGAGAGGGGATTCTAAGGTCTGTGTATATCCATAGCTGGTGCTCAAACATCTCTGCTTGTTCTTTAGCAGGGACAACCAAATATTTCTATATCCTGAGCTCCACCTCTCTTCCTTAAAATTTGCTGTTTTGTGCACTGGCATAGAGGGTTAGGGTGTAAAGCCACAATGACAATGGAAGGTTACAGGACAAAGCCAGAATGACATATAGAATCATCCAGATGTAAGTCCAGGTAGAAGACTGAGAAATGCACTATTTGATAATCTGAAGGAATTGTCTATGGCATTTTTCCCCTTAAATCATGAAACTTATGTTAATACTTCAAAATCTTTACAAAATATTCCACTTAGTATCTCTTTGGGCTACCAGCATTCTGACAAATTAGTAAAGTATAGCCAAATTCACCCCATTGTCATCATATTCCCATTTATAGTGATTTTTAAAATGATTTCCTTTCTGGGTGTAACCATAGAGAGACTTTTTTGAATACAGCTATTTCAAAACTGTAAATTACAGCATAATTTTAATTTCAAAACTGTATTTATCAAGTACCAGTGTACAGTACTGAAACCTTTATAATGTTATTTTTAAAACCTACATATTTTAAAGGGGATGCTGTCTAACTTTAATCATTTCTCCATTTAATGTTTTTTGTTGTTGCTCAAAAGAGATATATGCATCTGTGATTTTTCTTGTGTATTAACAGTTTCAGTGAGGATCAAAGTGACCTAAATACAGTCTACCATAAAGGAAGTTTTTGTCAGCAAGGACAAAATGTTTTAGTCACTGATACATAATGACTTTTCTGCTTAGATATGATGCTTATTGATTAATACTTTTGACATTTATTTTCAGTGTTAAAGTGTTTGTTTTCAGAAAGCAGCATGTGTATTCACAATGGTCATTTTGATAACTAAGATATTATTTTGAAACGTTTATGATAATTTCATGTTTAACTTTGGATGTGGCTAAGTAGTTTATACTAGAGATTTTTTAAAGCATAAAGAATACATTTAAAAATTATAGACCAGAATCACAGAGAGTATTTATCAGCAGACATCAAAGGTGAAATAGATGAAGTAATATTACTAAAATATGAAAAGAATAAGAACATTTTTTCATTTAAAATATACATAATTAGAAAATGGCAACAGTCATACTTAAAAGGAATTCCATATCCAAACTTGGGAATCTATAATTTTCTATACATTAAGGAAGAGATGTGCCAGGTAAATGTGATTCCGCCAGAGTTTTATGCTGTCCAAAAATAGATTAAAATTGGTTTCATTTTATCTTCTCAAGGATTCAGAAAACCTTATGACCAAATACAACATAAGAAGTTATTAACTTGGAATTAATATGAACTGGAAAATCTTTTCCACCTCCCACAAGTCTGGATTAGTTGCCTTTCCTGTATCTTCTCATAGCATGGAGACCTTAATAATTATTGTAGCACTTATCCTATTGTATTATAATTTATTTTTACTTGCCTGTCTTTTACATTAGACTGTAAGCCACCCAATGACAGAAACTATATCCTGTCTATATCCTGTTCACCTTTATATTCCAGCACTTATCACAATGCCTATTACATAATAGGTTAAATAAATATTTACTGATATGATTATTCTGTGTGTGACTTTAAAATCGGGGGTACATAATCTTGGTCTACCATTTACTCCAGCCATGAATTAGCCAGCTAGCTTTGTGCTGTTGTGTCTCTGCAGAGCCTTCTTTTTAGTTTTTATTTACTATTATTATTATTATTATTATTATTATTATTATTATTGTTATTATTATTATTATTTTGAGACAAAGTTTTCCTCTGTTACCCAGGCTGGAATGCAATGGCATAATCTCGGCTCACTGCAACCTCTTCCTCGAGGGTTCAAGCGATTCTCCTGACTTAGACTCCTGAGTAGCTGAGATGACAGGTGCTCACCACCACATCTGGCCAATTTTTGTCACTTTAGTAGAGACGGGGTTTCACCGTGTTGGCTAGGCTGATCTCGAACTCCGACTTCAGGTAATCCGTCCCCCTCAGCCTCCCAAAATGCTGAGATTACAGGTGTGAGCCACTGCACCCGGCACCTTCTATCTTTCTTCCCCAGAGCTTTGCTGACATTGCAGTGGAGATGCCTGAGAGACTATGCCTAACGAACACCCATGTGCAGCCTAGAAGTGTTAGGCATTATTTTCCCCTATGGCAATCACTGACCATGAGATACTAGCATTAGTGGATAAACATTCCCATCTTTGGTTCCTTAGATAAACAAGTCTGCCGCACATTTAATACATTTCCATGAAGGATCCTGGTGGGATGGTACTCAAGTTACCCACAGTGGAGATCAGCTGGAGAATCCAGCTTTCCATTGCTTTGCCCTTCTTCTCTGTTCCATCTTACCAGTCTCCCACTTACTGCTGCCTGAAATCATTTCCCAAATAAAACGTCTTTACATGCACCTTGTTTTAGGTTCTTTTTTCAGAGAGCATCTAATGCTAAGACACCACCTAATGAAACTAATGAAAGTTATATAAATCATCTGAATCTCTGTTTTACTGTTATGTGAAATAACAGATGAAGAAAATAGACCTAACAGCAACAAAATACCACCCACCATTTACCCGGGTAGGGACAATGATCTAAGCTTACAAGACTGAAATTTTATGCCACATCAAAAGTCCTCTCTCAAGATCAACTTGGTACCATTCTTTCTCTTTCTATATATTTATTCAGAGAAATACTCCCAGACTGAACAGGTAGGAGGAAGAGGAGGAAAAAAAGAGGGCATTTTCAATTATTTTTCCCCAAGACTAATGTTTTAAACAGAAAGTAGATCAGACAAATATGACCATAGTATATGCCACGGGAGGCTTATCTTACAAGTGCTACTCTGCTACCCTTTCTGAACAAATTTTGCAATCAGCATATGACTCTGGTTTATTTTATGAGTAATGTAAGTCACCTTTGTAAATTGGCAGATAAACCTTTATTTATTAGTGGTTTATTTCAATTTGCTTATATTTGGTGTTTTTGCCGTACATTTAGAATAAATATTAAACCATGGTTTTCCCTTTCTTTTATTAGACTTTGGAAATATGATCATAGTAGATTTATAGATTATTTTTTAATATATTTTTATCCAGTGTTTCAGAGCAAATTATATAATATTGGCCTGAGCTTGCACAAATAATTAAAATATAGTTCATCAAACTAGAGCTATTTGGAGTTAATGCTATTAAAACTTTTAATTTTTCAAGTAGCTATTAGTATATGCAAATCCTTGTCTTCATGCCTTACTACCCTGTGACCTTGGGCAAGTTTCTCTGTGCTTTAATGTTTTCAACTGTAAAATGAGGATGAATGATAGTTCTTACCATATAGGGCTGCTGTGATGATTTGGTGAGTTAAGATATGTAACTATTAAAATATAAGTACTTATAACAGTGCTGGGACATAGTAAGCACAAAATAAATTCTAGTTACAGACTTCGGAGAGAACATCACAATAGCTTATATACAGACAGCCTTTGTACTGTTGATAAATGAGCTACTCAAAAAAGTTCACTGAAACACCTGATGTAAACTGCAACCCAGGAAAATCTGTCAGCTGGACACTGCCGGCCCTCACTCCATTTGAAGATGCTTTAGGCTTGAATATAGAAATCTTCCCAAATGGCTGCTTTCTAGACTAAAAAAAAAAAAAAAAAAAAAAAAAAACCTGAATTTGTAGTTTGTTGTAACCACTAACATTTGTTTTCCTTTTGTTTTTGTAGAAATGCCTCTTACAAAGTAACTGGCTAATCACACCACATAGAGGCCTAACTTAGGTGGAAGCCAGCCTGCAACATCATCTCCTGAACTGAGACATACCATGTAATTGTTTAACTGAGATTATCTATTCTGGGGTCTGAGAAACTGGTTGAATGGCTTATGGGACAATCCATCAACTCAGTTTCTGGACTGTACAATGTCTTAGGGAAGTTTCAGACAGGAGAATGTTGATGTTCAGGACATACCACTTCGAAATACGGCACCTCAACATTTGGAAAACCAGCAGAAACAGGAAAGTCTGACTTTCCCCTACCCTTATTCCCTGAAACAGGCCATACAAGAATTATCTGACCTTCCTGTAAAGTGAGTCATAAGATGCTCATTCCCGAGGGGTCCTTCCTATACCTAGAGGAAAGAAGTGTCACACAAGAATAAGGAATACAAAGAGTCTGAACAAACATCTTATTTATGTCCTCCCAGATTATTACCTTTATACTATATCTTTTTGTCCTCCAATAATACCCTGCAAGACTGTGCATAAAAATACAGTGTGCCCTGTTTAGGGAGGTCATTATTTCTGAAAGCTTCTGTGTCTTGCAAAACTGATTTTAAATAAATGTGTACGTTTTTGTTTTGTTAACCTGTCTATTGTTTTAGGGTCCCAGCCATGAACCCAGCAATGGGTGAGGCAATATATCACTCTTCTCCTGCAGAGTATTATATTTGCAGACTTGTGACAAAATTTATAACTGAACTAAATAGAAAAATGGGTGACTAAGTTATGGCCATCTGCATGACAAATTATCACATATTCATGGACAATGTGTTTTCAAGTAATTTGTAATAGGATGTCCCTTGAAAACACCATGCAATCATTGTTTTCTTTTTTATTTTTATGGGAAGCAGAAATAATTAATCAACTATGGTTTTAAAAATTCTTCTTGAGCAATGGGTCTTATGTTTCTTTACCCCTTCCAATAAATACAGAATGCATTGTGAAGATGACACAGGAGAATTTGCAGCTACTGTTTAATGTTCCTTTGTTTAGAAATCTGCCTTGCTTATTATTTCCATTTTATGTCTTTATAAGTAAATTGAGTTAAAATTGGTTCCCTTGTAGATCAATAACTTAAAAAATATCATAGCTGTCACATGACACACAATTTCTTCTGTAAGGAAGGTAATAAAACTTGACTATTGGCCAGGCTGTCTTTGAAGGGTCTTCAATGTAGGCTGAAGATATATTCCTACAGTTCTAGTGTTTGAAGAATGTTTGGGTTATCAAAGAATTCCATCTCTGATGGAGTATTTTATATGTAATCAAAAAATTCCGAGTGTTTCATATGTAATTTTACTGCTCTGTGTCTTTTGCTCACCGGAAATTTTCCTTTCAGTTATATTTAAAAAGGAAAATAAAAATTAAGCCACAATTCACCCCTGAAAGGAAGTAACAGGTAAATTTGACAGTGCCTAAGTCAGGCATTTAATACAAATATTATTATAAAAATATTAAGTGAGAAATATGAAATATACAACTCTATAGTGATAATATCCCAACTGTGTATGTGTCTGTGCTTGTGAGAAAAATAGAAATTATACTAAAACATTAACAGTGGTTTTCTATGGATATTAAGATTATGAATATATTTCTTTTCTTTTTCATTAGGTATTTCCAAATGCTCCACTATAAACATTAATCACTTTTATTTTAAAAAATTGGCCAATCAGTTTTAATTGACAAGAAAAAATTGTGTATGTTTATGGTACACAACATGTTTTAATATATCTATGCATTGTAGAATGGCTAAATCAAGGAATTTAACATATACATTACCTCACATATCATTTTTTTGGTTTGAGATCACTTTAAATCTATTCTCTTAGCAATTTTCAAATATATAATACATTGTTAGTAACTGTAGTCACCATGACGTACGATAAGTCTTTAGAACTTATTTTTTCTGTCTAACATTTTATGTCCTTTGACTAACATTTGCCCAATAGCCCATCCCCTATCCCCAGCCTATGATAACCACCAGTTTACTCTGTTTTTATAAGTTTCACATTTTTATACTTCACATATAAGCGAGATTATGTGGTAATTGTCTTTCTGTGCCTGGCTTATTTCATTTAACACAGTGTCCTCCAGGTTCATGTTGCTGGAAATAACAAACTTTTCTTCTTTTTTAAATGTTGAATAGTATTTCATTGGATATATATACTATATATATATATATATATAATGGAATATTAAAATTCCAATATTGGAATATGTACTAGGGATATGTACCAAAAATATGAAATGAACCAGTTGAAGAGATACATGCACTCTGATGTTCATTGCAAGATTATTCACAGTAACCAAGATATGGAACTAAACTAATTACACATCAATAGTGGAAAAATAAAATGTGTACTATTTTTTATAATGAAAAAAGTGTCTATATTGTTTAGAAATTTATTTAGAAGTCCCCCTTCCCTTGCTAGACCCATGTCTTTTCCTCTGTTAGCCTTGAGAACATGATAACTGCTATTCTGGTAGCCAACCAAGAGATTATGCAAATCAGGACTTCTATTGTAATGCAGGAGTCTCCAGAAGAAATAGCTGAAAAGTGCACACCTGGCTGTTCCTCTTCTCCTCAGTTCCCTGAAACGAGCACACACTTACACGCTTCCTATGACATTTTCTAACAGTATTTCTACAGATGGTAGCCATAGAAGAGGAAAAAAGTAGTGTAAGGATAGGCACAAAAAAAGTTTAAGATAAAGTTTTAAAACAAACTAAAAATCAACTAGATTAAAATACTTTTTCTAATATTCATAGGCATGGAAATTGAGTTATTCACTGGTTTGTCATGGCATTTTCTTCTCACTTTAGAGATATATCTTTATAATCTGGATCACTCTTTCTAAATGTGAAGTTTCTACTTTCCATTCTTTTCATCTTTGGTCTGGTGTTCCTGGTTCTTTTTTTTTGCATAAAGTTCCTTTGTACCCCCTTGTACCCTGAGTCCCTGTTGTCCACCATAGAAAATGGGGAGGGGGGAGGGCATATAATACTAATAATATTGTTGGGTCATTTTGTTACAAAATATAATGGTGGAGAATGATGTATTTTAGAGAAGGCAAGAAGAAAAAATGAGAAACAGATCTTTGAAATAACCATATTAAGAAAGACTGGGTCACTTGTTAGATATAGTCAAGGATACATACAAACAGTGGAATAAATTATTGTACTGTGTTGCTTGCTAAATGAACATCAAATAATCCTTTCTGGTCTCTATTATTACAGCATAAGCCCTTTTGGTATGGTTCATAAATTCACTTTATCATCGTCCTGTTCTTCCTTTCTACACAATATAAAGTAAGGGAGGTCTTTGTGATAGGAGATTAATATTAAAGTGATACTTTCCTGCTTTGGTTCTAAGTATTTTATTCTTCTATTATCTTTCAATTAGTTTTATAACTTCTAACTCCATTCTTATAATAAGTGCAATGCATATTTGATGTATAAAACACAAGAGGCAAAAATATAAAAATTACTTTTAATTTTTTTCCCAGGTGTGATCACTTTTTACATTTAGAAATATGTATAATGGAGGGATAAAGGGATGAATCACAGTTAAAATAAAACCAAGGGTATTCCTTGATGGAGGTGTGCAGCTGTTTAACAGTTTGGGGAAATACATTTTATTAATGTTCAATTGGGGCATTCCACTATACAGGAAGTAGCCAAAGTTAATATTATTCTTCCAGCACAGAGTACCTTCGACAGTCCTGTACGGCTTGTAAAAAAAAATCTGATAGTACATGATAGTAGACTCTGGGGAATTAAAGAAGGTGGTATCTTCTACTGTAAGAAAGCTGTGTATTTATGGAACAGCTGGATTCTTCTTTGGGCGAGCCTCAAACCCTTCAGGGCCACTAAGACTGCTTGGTGAGACTATGGTCCTAATCTAATGCTTTCCCAGAAGTGGTGATGTTGTAAGCTAGAGAGCTGATTGCATTTTGAATTAGGTTAGTTGTTTCAATTCATTCATTTTTCATTCATTCACTTATTCCAAAAATAAGGATTACATGCCTAGAATAATCCAGCATGATTTTACGTGCTGTCATAGGCAGTGAAGACAAAAGACAAGTTTCCTGCCTCATGAAGTTTACATTCTAGTGAGTAGAGAAAAACAATGCACAAATAAAGATGCATTTCAGTCAATAAGTGCCAAGGAAAAATAAAGCAGAATAAGGCAGCTGGATACAGGATACTATCTTATAAGAGTGAATTAGAGACCTCCATACTCTTGTGGTGACTTATGAGCAAAAAATAAAATAGAGGACCTAGCAGTGTGATTTTGTGGGAGTATCCTTGGTAGAATAATAGTAAGTGCAAAAGCCTGAGGTACTCTCAGCTGGAATAATGAATGAAGGGGTTGTGCTAGGAAAAGGGCCAGGTTCTGTAGGGTGCTTCAGGCATTCTGAAGACTGGCATTTACTCAGAGTGATTTAGGAAGGCATGAGAAGGTTCTGAGCAGAGTAATGATATAATTATTAGGTTTTAAAAGCATCATTTTGACTATTTAGCATATATATACTTGGTCCTATATCTGATGTTGCATTCTGTCTAATAGCTGTAATGCTTATTCCTTTACCTCACAGTTTAATGATTCATGATTTATATTTTATTTAGCAAGACAAATCTTTCTTCATTAGTCTTTTCAAAAATTGTATTGTCTGGTTTCACCATTTTTTTTACAAGCAATATTTGGAAATACTTTTATCTCAACACCATTATTAGGATTTTGTTTGGAATTAAATTATAGATAAATTTTAGGGGTCTTTTTATAACACTATTGATTCTCATACATACTATGCTAGTTCTATGTTCTTACTCAAGAGTTATTTTAGCTTTCTTGGAAGAATTTTATTGTTTTATCTATACATTTTCTCTAAATTTGTTATTAAATTTAACTGTAGAATATTTGCATGTATATTACTTCTGTGGAATGGTACCTTTTTATTACATTTTCTTACTAATTCAGGCTGGTATATAGAAAAGCTAATACACACATGTGTATGTGTGTAGATAGATAATCATAACTGACCTCCACACAACATGCTTATATATTATAAAATTTTAATTGGATTTTCTTTAATTTTTAGATAATTCTTTTTCCAAGAATATGTATTTCAATTTTTTCCCAATATTTGCATTGCTTATTTCTTATTTTTCTTGTATTGCATTACCTAAAGTGTCCTGAGAATATTAATTACTTGTGGTGATAATGGTTATCATTTTCTTGTGTCTCATCACTTATGTAAATACCTCTGATACTGAGGCTACACCTTGATTGAATGGCTAACCTCAATCAAAGAGCAGTGATTGGTTTTGTGAAGTTCTGCACTGAGAATACTAAGGTTCAGTACTAATAGTATCATGATCAGTTAGCATTTCATGACGTGGACTTAGAAGCAGATGGATTGTTACTAACCTAGAATTTAATATAATGCTCTACACTGATTTGAGATGGTTTTCATCATGGAATGGCCATACATAAAGAAGTTTTTAACAAAACTCTCTCAAATAGTCTTACACCCACATTTCCATTCAGGCTGACAAACAATCTCACACCCACACCCTCATTCAGGCTGAAGTTCTCATTTGTTTGTTCATTTGTAGATTTGGGGAAATATGACACTAAAGAAGTAGCACCCTTCTATAAAGAGCTCCCAATTTAACCTGGGAGAATAGATTCTTCAAAACACTAGTGAGCAAAAGCCCATTGCTTGAAAGTTCCTCCAAAAACAAAAGAAAACAAAACAAAAATCTGAGATCTAGATTTAATTTTTCATCTATATTAAACCCAACTATTCTGACTCACAGATTACAACATTACAAGGTAATAATTCTTGCCATAATTCTGTGGCTATGACCCTCAAAGAAAGGTGGGAGCAGTTTACCACAACACAGAACAACACACATTCTTATAATTAGGATAGTAGTGCAAAGAGAGACATTTGAGACCCGTTTCCTGGAAGTCTGGGCTTCAAAAAGTTTGCAGGGCCTTTTAGACTCGGGAAAGGGCGAACATCACCAGTGGTAGCTTTTTTTTTTTTTTTTTTTCTTTCTTCTTTCTTTTTTTTTTTTTTATACTCTAAGTTCTGGGGTACATGTGCAGAACTTGGAGGTTTGTTACTTAGGTATACATGTGCCATTGTGGTTTCCTGCACCCATCCACCTGTCATCTACATTAGGTATTTCTTCTAATCCTGTCACTCCCGTAGCGCCCCCAATCCCCGACAGGCCCTGATGTGTGATGTTCCCCTCCCTGTGTCCATGTGTTCTCATTGTTCAACTCCCACTTATGGGTGAGAACATGAGGTGTTTTGTTTTCTACTCTTGTTTTAGTGTGCTGAGAATGATGGTTTGAGCTTCATCCATGTCCCTACAAAGGACATGAACTCATCCTTTTTTATGGCTGCATAGTATTCCATGGTGAATATGTGCCACATTTTCTTTATCCAGTCTATCATTGATGGGCATTTGGGTTGGTTCCAAGTCTTTGCTATTGTGAACAGTGCCACAATAAAGCTATGTGTGCATGTGTCTTTATAGTAGAATGATTTATAATCCTTTTGGTATATGTCCAGTAATAGGATTGCTGGGTCAAATGGTATTTCTAGTTCTAGATACCTGAGGAATAGCCACACTGTTTTCCATGATGGTTTAACTAATTTTCACTCCCATAGTGTAAAAGCATTCTGATTTCCCCACATCCTCTCCAGCATCTATTGTTTCCTGGCTTTTTAATGATCACCATTCTAACTGGCATGAGATGGTATCTCAATGTGGTTTTGATTTGTATTTCTCTAATGACCAGTGATGATGAGCATTTTTTCATAAGTTTGTTGGCTGCATAAATGTCTTCTTTTGAGAAGTGTCTGTTTGTACCATTTGCCCACATTTTTATGGGGTTGTTTGTTTGTAAATTTGTTTAAGTTCTTTGTAGATTCTGGATATTAGCCCTTTGTCAGATGGACAGATTGCAAAACTTTTCTCCCATTCTGTAGGTTGCCTGTTCACTATGATGATCGTTTATTTTGCTGTGCAGAGCCTCTTTAGTTTAACTAGATCCCATTTGTCAATTTTGGCTTTTGTTGCCATTGCTTTTGGTGTTTTAGTCATGAAGTCTTTGCCCATTGCTATGTCCTAAATGGTATAACCTCGGTTTTATTCTAGGGTTTTTATGGTTTAGGTCTTACATTTAAGTCTTTAATCCATCTTGAGTTAATTTTTATATAAGGTGAAGGAAGGGGTCCAGTTTCTCTTTTCTGCATGTCACTAGCTAGTTTTCCCAACACCATTTATTAAATAGGAAATCCTTTCCCCATTGTTTGTTTTTGTCAGGTTTGTCAAAGATCAGATAGTTGTAGATGTGTGGTGTTATTTCTGAGGCCTCTGTTCTGTTCCACTGGTCTATATATCTGTTTTGGTACCAGTACCATGCTGTTTTTGTTACTGTAGCCTTGTAGTATGGTTTGAAGTCAGGCAACGTGATGTTCTTTTGCTTAGAATTGTCTTAACTATGTGGGCGCATGTTTGGTTTCATATAAAATTTAAAGTAGTTTTACCAATTCTGTGAAGAAAGTCAATGGTAGATTGATGGGGATAGCACTGAATTAATAAATTACTTTGGGAAGTATGGCCATTTTCACGATATTGATTCTTCCTATCCATGAACATGGAATGATTTTTTCATTTGTTTGTGTCCTCTCTTATTTCCTTGAGCGGTGGCTTGCAGTTCTCCCTGAAGAGGTCCTTCACATCCCTTATAAGTTGTATTCCTAGGTATTTTATTCTTGTTGCAGTAATAATGAATGGGAGTTCACTCACAGTTTGATTCTCTGTCTGTTATTGTTGTATAGAAATGCTTGTGATTTATGCACATTGATTTTGTATCCTGAGACTTTGGAGACTTTGCTGAAGTTGCTTATCTGCATAAGGAGATTTGGGGCTGAGACAATGGGGTTTTCCAAATATACAATCATGTCATCTGCAAACAGAGACAATTTGACTTCTTCTCTTCCCAATTTAATACTGTTTCTTTCTTTCTCTTTCCTGATTACCATGGCCAGAACTTCCAATACTATATTGAACAGGAGTAGTTAGAGAGGGCATCCTTGTCTTGTGCTGGTTTTCGAAGGGAATGCTTCTATTTTTTGCCCATTCACTATGATATTAGCTGTGGGTTTGTCATAAATAGCTCTTATTAGTTTCAGATATGTTCCATCAATACCTAGTTTATTGAGAGTTTTTAGCATGAAGGGCTGAATTTGGTTGAATGCCTTTACTGCAGCTATTGAGTTAATCATGTGGTTTTGTCATTGGTTCTGTTTATGTGATGGATTACATTCGTTGATTTGCATATGTTGAACCAGCCTTGCATCCCGAGGATGAAGCAAACTTAATAATGGTGGATAAGCTTTTTGATGTGCTTCTGGATTCAGTTTGCCAGGATTTTATTGAGGATTTTGCATTGATGTTCATCAATGTTCATTAGGGATATTGGCCTAAAATTTTCCTTTTTTGTTGTGTCTCTGCCAGTTTTTGGTATCAGGATTATGAAGGGCTCCTGAAAAAGAGGATTTCCTCTTTTTCTACTGTTTGGAATAGTTTCAGAAGGAATGGTACCAGCTCCTCCTTGTACCTCTGGTAGAATTCGACTGTGAATCTGTCTGGTACTGGACTTTTTTTGGTTGGTAGGCTATTAATTCCTGCTTCAATTTCAGAACTTGTTATTGGTCTACTCAGGGTTTTGATATCATCCTGGTTTAGTCTTGGGAGGGTGTATGTGTCCAGGAATTTATCAATTTCTTCTAGATTTTCTAGTTTATTTGCATAGAGGTGTTTATTGTATTCTCTGATGAGAATTTGTATTTCTGTGGGACCAGTGGTGATATCCCCCTTATCATTTATTATTGCATCTACTTGATTTTTTTTTTTTTTTTGCTTCTTTATTAGTCTGGCTAGTGGTCTATCTATTTTGTTGACCTTTTCAAAAACCAGCTCATGGATTCATTGATTTTTTTGAAGGGTTTTTCGTGTCTCTATCTCCTTCAGTTCTGCTCTGATCTTAGTTATTTCTTGTCTTCTGCTAGTTTTGAATTTGTTTGTTCTTGTTTCTCTAGTTCTTTTAGTTGTGATGTTAGGGTGTTGATTTTAGATCTTTTCTGCTTTCTCATGTGGGCATTTAGTGATATAAATTTCTCTGTTAACACTGTGTAGCTGTGTCCCGGAGATTCTGGTACATCGTGTCTTTGTTCTCATTGGTTTCAAAGAACATCTGTATTCCTGTCTTAATTTCGTTATTTACCCAGTAGTCACTCAGGAACAGGTTGTTCAGTTTCCATGTAGTTGTGCAGTTTTGAGTGAGTTTCTTAATCCTGAGTTCTAATTTGATTACACTGTGGTCTGAGAGAGTGTTTGTTATTATTTCTGTTCTGTTTCCTTTTGCTGAGGAGTGTTTCACTTCCAATTATGTGGTCAATTTTAGAACAAGTGTGATGTGGTGCTGAGAAGAATGTATATTCTATTGATCTGGGGCGGAGAGTTCTGTAGATGTCTTTATGTCCACTTGTTCCAGAGCTGAGTTCAATTCCTGGGTATCTGTTAATTTTCTCTCTCGTTGATCTATCTAGCGTTGACAGTGGGCTGTTAAAATCTCCCACTATTATTATATAGGAGCCTAAGTCTCTTTGTAAGTCTCTAAGAACTTGATTTATGAATCTGGGTACCCCTGTATTGGGTGCATATTTATTTAGCATAGTTAGCACTTCTTGTTGCATTGATCCCTTTACCATTAGGTAATCCCTTCTTTGTCTCTTTTCATCTTTGTCTCTTTTGATCTTTATTGGTTTAAAGTCTGTTTTATCAGAGACTAGGATTGAAACCCCTGCTTTTCTTTGCTCTCCATTTGCTGGATACATATTCCTCTATCCCTTTATTTTGAGCCTATATGTGTCTTTGCCCGTGAGATGGGTCTCCTGGATACAGCACACTGATGGGTCTTGACTCTACCCAACTTGCCAGCCTGTGTCTTTTAATTGGGGCATTTGGCCCATTTAAATTTAAGGTTAATATTGTTATGCGTGAATTTGATACTATCATTAGGATGCTAGCTGGCTATGTTGCCCATTAGTTGATGCAGTTTCTTCATGGCGTTGATGGTCTTTACAATTTGGTATGTTTTTGCAGCGGCTGGTACAGGTTGTTCCTTTCCATGTCTAGTGCTTCCTTCAGGAGCTCTTGTAAGACAGGCCTGGTGGTGACA
This sequence comes from Piliocolobus tephrosceles, assembly GCF_002776525.5. Lineage (NCBI taxonomy): Eukaryota > Metazoa > Chordata > Mammalia > Primates > Cercopithecidae > Piliocolobus > Piliocolobus tephrosceles. The sequence goes on from NC_045444.1 coordinate 97,356,698, forward strand.
CAATCTCTCAGCATTTTCTTGTCTGTAAAGGATTTTATTTCCCCTTCACTTATGAAGCTTAGTTTGGCTGGATTTGAAATTCTGGGTTGAAAATTCTTTAAGAATGTTGAATATTGGCCCCCACTCTCTTCTGGCTTATAGGGTTTCTGCAGAGAGATCCTCTGTTAGTCTAATGGGCTTCCCTTTGTGGGTAACCCGACTTTTCTCTCTGGATGGCCCTAACATTTTTTTCCTTCATTTCAACCTTGGTGAATCTGACGATTATGTGTCTTGGGGTTGCTCTTCTCAAGGAATATCTTTGTGGTGTTCTTTGTATTTCCTGAATTTGAATGTTGGCCTGTCTTGCTAGGTTGGGGAAGTTCTCCTGGATAATATCCTGAACTGTGTTTTCCAGCTTGGTTCCATTCTCTGCATCATCACTTTCAGGTACACCAATCAAATGTAGATTTGGTCTTTTCACATAGTCCCATATTTCTTGGAGGCTTTGTTTGTTTCTTTTCACTCTTTTTCTCTAATCTTTTCTTCTAGCTTTATTTCATTGAGTTGACCTTCAATCTCTGATATCCTTTCTTCTGCTTCATCTATTTGGCTATTGATACTTGTGTATGTTTCACGAAGTTCTAGTGCTGTGTTTTTCAGCTCCATGAGTTTATTAATGTTCTTTAAACTTTTTATTCTGGTTAGCTATTCGTCTACCCTATTTTCAAGATTCTTAGCTTCCTTGCATTGGATTAGAACATTCTCCTTTAGCTTGGAGGAGTTTGTTATTATCCACCTTCTGAAGCCTACTTCTGTCAATTCATCAAACTCATTCTCTGTCCAGTTTTGTTTCCTTGGTGGCAAGGAGTTGTGATTCTTTGGAGGAGAAGAGGCGTTCTGGTTTTTTGACTTTTCAGCCTTTTTGCACTGTTTTTTCCCCATTTTCATGAATTTATCTACCTTTGGTCTTTGATGTTGGTGATCTTCGGATGGGGTCTCTGAGTGGATGTCCTTTTTGTCGATGTTGCTACTATTCCTTTCTGTTTGTTAGTTTTCCGTCTAACAGGCAGGCCCCTCTTCTGCAGGTCTGCTGGAGTTTGCTAGAGGTTCATTCCAGACCCTGTGTGCCTTGGTATCACCAGCAGACACTCCAGGACAGCAAAGATTGCTGCCTGTTCTTTCCTCTGGAAGCTTCATCCCAGAGGGGTAACTGCCAGATGCCAGTGAGAGCTCTCCTGTATGAGGTGTCTGTAGGCCTCTACTGGGAGGTTTCTTCCAGTCAGGATACACAGGGTCAGGGACTCACTTGAGGAGGCAGCCTGTCCCTTATCAGAGTTCACACTGTCCTGGGAGAGCCGCTGCTCTCTTAAGAGCTATAAGGCAGGGACGTTTAAGTCTGCTGAAGCTGCTCCCATAACTACTCCTTCCCCCAGGTGCTCTGTCCCAGGGAGATGGGGGTTTTATCTATAAGTCCCAGACTGGAGCTGCTGCCTTTTTTTCAGAGATGCGGTGCCTAAAGAGGCAGTCTGGCTGCTGTGGCCTTGCTAAGCTGTAGTGGGCTCCGCCCAGTTGAACTTCCCAGCAACTTTGTTTACATTGTGAGGGTAAGATTGCCTACTCAAGCCTCAGCAATGGCAAATGCCCCTCGCCCCCACCAAGCTTGACTATCCCACGTTGACCTCAGACTGCCATGCTAGCAGTGAGAATTTCAAGCCAGTGGATTTTAGCTTGCTGGGCTTTTTTGGGGGGTACCCAATGAACCAGGCACTGGAGGGAATCTCCTGGTCTGCCGGTTGCAACGACCATGGGAAAAGTGCAGTATCCAGGCTGGAGTGCACCGTTCCTCCCACTACAGTCTCTCACGGCTTCCCTTGGTGAGGGACGGGAAAGGCAACACCCACCCTGCTTTGGCTCACCCTCTATGGGTTGTATCCACTGTCCAACCAGTCCCAATGAGATGAACTGGATACCTCAGTTGGAAATGCAGAAATCACCCACCTTCTAAGTCAATCTTCCTGAGAGCTGCAGACCGGAGCTGTTCCTATTCGGCCATCTTGCCATCAACGTTTTACCACCAGTGGTAGCTTTTTAGGCAAAATGACATTGTTATTGGATTCCTGCTTGAATATTGAACAATCGTTGCTCCATATCTACCAAATCAATGGAGCAACTTGTAAAAGATTATTTCATTACAATTTGACTTATCTTACGGCAGATGAATCACTTAGGATCTAAAGAGGGAGTAAATTAATTTTACATTTTAAAATTATATTTCCTACAACCAGTTAAATACATAAAACATATCATTTCTATTTGGAAAAAATAGAATTTCATATTACAACAGTAATTATGAAAATTATCAGCCCTAGGTGCACGTTGAAATAATTTAAAAATACTGATATCTGGACAGCCCTGGAAAATCTGGTTCAGTTGGTAAGGGGTGAGGCCTTGGAATTCATATGTTCTTAAAGCATCCCAGATGATTCTAACTGGAAACGGGTTAGGAACTACATGATCGTTGCTCCCTCACAAAAGACACCACTCTTCCAAAGTGATTACATTTGCCAGTATGTGAATTAAATAATCATTTAGGAGTGAACAAGTATACTAAAATGAACTCCCAAGAAATTAACCACCTGGAGAAATACTACAAATTTTTTTCTGTGATGTTTGGACTTAAAACAACAAAAACCAAAGGATTCTTCAGTGCTAATCCAGCACATATGTGTGAGATCATGGTATATAAGGGTTTTAATTTATCAGACATTATTCTTTAAATTGATGGTATTGAATGAATAAACCTGTAAGAATATTGTACATAAGTATGGATTTCTGTTGGTTAAAATTTTTAAATGAAAAATTAGTTATAAAAGTCAAAGTATATCAACAAATATTTATTGTGTTCCCACTATGCCACAGAATCTTTTTGGCACCAAGACTGTGACAATTAGAAAAACACACATATAAAAAAATCTCTTTTGGCCGGGCGCAGTGGCTCACACCTGTAATCCCAGCACTTTGGGAGGCCGAGGCGGTTGGATCAGGAGGTCAGGAGATCGAGACCATCCTGGCTAACACTGTGAAACCCTGTCTCTACTGAAAGATACAAAAAATCAGCCGGGCGTGGTGGTGGGCGCCTGTAGTCCCAGCTACTCCGGAGGCTGAGGCAGGAGAATGGCGTGAACCCAGGAGGCGGAGCTTGCAGTGAGCCGAGATCGGGCCACTCCCCCCCCCCGGGGGAAAGGGGGAGAAACCCCCTAAAAAAAAAAAAAAAAAAAAAAAAAAAAATCTCTTTTGTAATAGTGTCCACATTTGAGTGGAAGAGATGAATAATAAAAATCATCCAAAATGAAATAGTCTCATGTTAAAATTTTGACCTCTGTCAAGAGATTCTTAATGCTATCTCATAGTCATGCTATATTTGCCTTTTGAATTTACTCTCCCATTCTCCTAATCTATTTGGTATGGTTTGGATCTGTGTCTGTGTCAAAATTTCATGTCTAATTGTAATCCCCAATATTGAAGATGGGGCCTGGTGGGAGGTGATTGGATCATGAGGTGGTTTCTAATGATTTAATACCATCACCCAGGGTGCTCTTCTTATGATACAGAGTGAGTTCTCATGATATCTTGTTGTTTAAAAGTACGTAGCACCTCACTCCTCTCTCTTCCTCCTGCTCTGGCCATGTAGCACATGCCTGATTCTCCTTTGTCTTCTGTCACAATTAAAAATTCCCAGAGGCCTCTCCAGAAGCCATCATGCTTTTTGTAAAGCAGGTAGAACCATGAGCCAATTAAACTTTTCTTCTTTATAAATTACCCAGTCTCAGGTATTTTTTTTATAGCAATGCAAGAATGAACTAATAACTAATGCAGCAAATTGGTACTGGGGAGTTGGGTATTACTACAAAGATACCTGAAAATGTAGAAGTGGCCTTGAAACTGGGTAACGGGCAGAGTTGGAAGAGTGTGGAGGTCTCAGAAGAAGACAAGAGAATGAGGAAAGTTTGGAACTTCCTAGAGACTTGTTAAATTGTTTTGGCCAAATGCTGATGGTGATATGGACAATAAAGTCCAGGCTGATGAGGTCACAGATGGAGATGAGGAACTTATTGGAAACTGAGCAAAGGTTGCTTTTGCTATGCATTACCAAGCAAGTTGGAGGCCATTGTGCCCCTGCCCTAGAGATCTGCAGAACTATGAACTTGAGAGTGACGATTTGGGGTATCTGCAGGAAGAAATTTCTAAGCAACAAAGCATTCAAAATGGGACCTGACTGCTTCTAACGACTATCCTCATATACATGAGCAAAGAAATATCCTGAAACTGGAAATTTTATTTAAAATGGAAGTAGAATGTAAATGTTTGAAAAATTTGCAGCAGAGCCATGTGGTGGAAAAGCCCATTTTCAGGGGAGGAATTCAAGAAGGCTGCATAAATTTGCATAACTAAAAGCAAGGCAAATACTGATAGCCAAGAAAATGGGAGAAAGGCCTCAAAGACATTTCAGAGAGCTTCATGGCAGCCCCTCCCATCACAGGCCTGGAGGCCTAGAAGGGAAGACTGGTTTCATGGGCCAGAACCAGGGCCTCACTGCTCTGTGCAGCCTTGGGACACTGCTACACCTATCCTGGCTGCTCCAGCCCCAGCCATGGCTCAGAAACCAAGACTTAGGGCTTGCCCCTCTGAAGCAGTGGCCCAGGGATTACTAGTTACTAAAGATAATTTAGTTTTACTTTAGTTCTTCTTATTAATTTAGTTATATAGTTACTAGTTGCTAGTAGTAACTAGTAGTTACTAAAGATCATTTAGTTTTATTTTAGTTCTTATTTTAGAACTAAAGTAAGCGTTTTAGTTAATTTGAAATTATCTCACATGAGTAATGTAGTTTATAGTTACATGGAGTCTTGCTCTGTCAACCAGGGTGGAGTGCAATGGCCCAAACTTGGCTCACTACAACCTCCAGCATCCAGGGTTCAAGTGATTCTCCTGTCTCAGTCTCTTGAGTAGCTGGGATTACAAACGTGTGCCACCATGCCTCGTTCATTTTTGTATTTTTTCAGTAGAGACAGGGTTTCACCATGTTGGCCAGGCAGGCTGGTCTGAAACTCCTGACTTCAAGTGATTCCCTCGCCTCAGATTCCCAAAGTCCTGGGATTACAGGCATGAGCCACAATGGCTAGCCAGTAATGTCATTTTAAATATTTCAAAAAATATTACCTTAGAAAATACGTGAAGCTGGCTGGGTGCTTCACTCACGCCTGTAATCCCAGCACTTTGGGAGGCCAAGATGGGCGGATCATGAGGTCAGGAGACTGAGACCATCCTGGCTAACACAGTGAAACCCCGTCTCTACTAAAAAATACAAAAAGTTGGCTGGGCGCGGTGGCTTAAGCCTGTAATCCCAGCACTGGGGAGGCCGAGACAGGCGGATCACGAGGTCAGGAGATCGAGACCATCCTGGCTAACACGGTGAAACCCCGTCTCTACTAAAAAATACAAAAAACTAGCCGGGTGAGGTGGCGGGCGCCTGTAGTCCCAGCTACCCGGGAGGCTGAGGCAGGAGAATGGCGAAAACCCGGGAGGCGGAGCTTGCAGTGAGCTGAGATCCGGCCACAGCACTCCAGCCTGGGTGACAGAGTGAGACTCCGTCTCAAAAAAAAAAAAAAAACAAAAAAACAAAAAACAAAAACAAAAAGTTAGCCGGGCACAGTGGCGGGTGCCTGTAGTCCCAGCTACTTGGGAGGCTGAGGCAGGAGAGTGGTGTGAACCCGGGAGATGGAGCTTGCAGTGAGCTGAGATACTGCCACTGCACTCCAGCCTGGGTGACAGAGTGAGACCTTGTCTCAAAAACAAATAAATAAATAAATAAAAAAGAAAGAAAAACAAAATACATGAAGCCTATACTGGATATTTGAAGGACCCAATGATTGCTTTAAATATATCCCCAAAATCATGTAATAGAAAAAATATATGGATTCATGCTTAAGGTCTAAAATGAGGTGAATGATAAACCAATCAACATATTATTTTCTGTTTTAAGTTAACTACAAGAGTATAGCAATAGCACCGAGTATAACCTATTTGTCATTGGTGTTTATATTTTAAATCCTTTTATGAAATCACTTTGAGAGAAACTAGCATTTCGATCACAGCAGCTACTGTCATAAAATCTTCAACAGGTGAGACTTCTTATCCAGCTGGGATAGTACTTTTTCTCAACTACCTGCAATTATATTGCTATAAAAATCAAGCAAATGATGTAGATTTGTTCATTCAACATCCATTTTTTTCTCCCTTCTTGCTTGCTTTTCTCTACTTGAAAACTGATAAGCTAAGCAAAACAAAATAGAAACTAAATATCTCAGTCTCCATTGCAGCTGGGTGTGGTCATAGCGGTATTACTTATTTTTGGCCCATCAGATGGAAATGTTTTGTGCCGTTTCTAAAGCTTACTCCTTCTTCCCTAAAACAAATGCAATTCTTAGACATCCAGATGTTGGTGCCAAGGATGGAGAGTAGCAAGCTAGAAGCAACTTGTTTTCTCAATGGCACCGTTGAGCATTACCGTCTGCCAATCGACAGGAATCTTGCTCCCTGAGATTAAAAAAAAAAAATAGTTATTTGCTTACAACCCATAAATTTCTATTTGGTGCTGCCAAACAGAAATGCTTTTAGATATGATAATAATATTTTTATATCGAATATTATTGTAGTAAAATAAACAAATTACTGGTACATATATTCAGAATGGAATAGAGTTCTAACAAAAGAGTTCATTCCTGAGTTGTTTATATTAAAGATAAGATCTGTGTAGTACACACATACACTCACCAGAAGTACTTTAAAAAAAGAGAGAGATAATGAAACAAGAAATCTTGGAAGTTAGACAGTTAATTTGACACAAAAAAAGTGTGGAATGTTGCCCAAAGAAAATTTTCTATTTAAATTATCTGCAAACTTTTATGGAATCTGAAGTTATAGTAAACTTTTAGGTGAATAAAGTGGTGTTTTAGAAAGTTAATAGAAATGTTTAGAGAAGTCATATAATGAATAATGCGTAAGTAATAAGAAACAATATAGTAGAACCTTAAGAATCTTATAATGTCATTTTTATAAATTAATTGTTTACAATTTACTTTAAACGCTGATTATTAGTCTGGATGTGATAGGAAAAACATGTAAGTTGTTCATTAGTCAGGATCGTTTTATTTGCAATTATTTATACCTTTGTGTGTCCTCAGTCATGCTAACTTGTCTTTGTCTTTAACATTTGTATTTTTAATGCTCAATGTACGTGGATTAGGTTTCCTCTTAAAAAGGCAGTACAATCTTATGGTTAAGAGCCATGCCCGTGGAGCCAAACAGGTTACTATATGCTGTGCAATTATCATCAAGTAGCTTAATCTCACCAAGCCTAACATTTTTTTTACAAGCAAAATTAGAATAATAACTTCCTCAATGGGTTATTGTTTTAAGATTAAATAAAACGTTACATGTAAAGTGGTTAACCTACTTCCTGGAATGTAGTAAGTACTTAGTCAAAACAAATGTTATTGTTATATTAATGATTCAAGGGAATGATTTTGCCATGCTTCCTTAGATTCCATTACTTTTATTCTCTCATCCACAAACTTTATGTTTAAAATTTCAACATATTAGAGAAACGCATTTTTAAGTCATAAAAATAGTTTGGCTTTTATTAACAACAGAAAATATGTTTATAACATCTCAGATGAAAAAATAATTCTATAGTGCCAAAATATCAATTAACATGGGTATAGAACCTTATAGAGATTTTTTTTTTTTTTTTTTTTTTTCCTTAGACGGAGTCTCATTCTGTCACCCAGACAGGACTGCAGTGGCGCGATCTCCGCTCACTGCAAGCTCCACCTCCCAGGTTCACGCCACTCTCCTACCTCAGCCTCCTGAGTAGCTGGGACTACAGGCTCCCGCCACCACACCTGGATAATTTTTTTGTATTGTTTTTAGTAGAGACGGGCTTTCACCGTGTTAGCCAGGATGGTCTCAGTCTCCTGACCTCGTGATCCTCCCACCTCCGGCTTCCAAAGTGCTGGGATTACAGGCGTGAGCCACCGCGCCTGGCCTGAAAACAGAGATTCTTTCCAGAATGTCAAAATGTGGGACAATTTGATCCAGAACAGGCAAGGATTGTTATCTTTTTGAAGTCTTTGGCAGTAGTTACTGGCTGAAACAAGGCACCAGCAGAGATTAGTCTAGTCTGGCATTGGAGCATATGCAGAACTGGATCCATGAAAAAATTGTAAGTTTATATACAGTGTTCTGGTTCACTCTGTTCAGATATTTATCAATGAGTAGGATTTCAGAAAAGGACTGAGTCAGGAAAACGAATGTCCTTTCTCTCAGCAACTATATGTCACAACTCATTGCTGTTGTTTAAAAATGTAAGAGAAGAAGAAAGAAAAAAAATACTTGGCTGCTTTCTTTTATCTTTTCACAGAAACAAAACCCACTGAATTGCTTCCCATCTTTTTTTTTTTTTTTTTTCTCTAAATTTTCCTTTCTGACTAGAAACTTGAACTGAATTGCAAAATCAGATTTATATGATGTTACTACTTGGTAAGAAAATTTTGTATGTCTGAGAATCCATAGCAACATTCCTCTGTCATTCCTATGATTAGTAATTTGTGTCTTCTCTCCTTTTCTCTGGATTAGTCTGGCTAGAGGTAATATACTTCACACTGAAACTTATTTTGTGTGATATTAATATAGTTATTTCAGTTGTCTTTTTAAAGTAAGTTCCAGCATAGTATATCTTGTTGCTTCCTATTACGTGAAACATATTTGTGCCTTCATTTTTACATCTCAAAGACTCAGTTTTGGGGTTAATTGATATTCCCAGTTATTTTTCTGTTTCATTGATCATCTACTCTAATATTTATTTTTCTCTTTCTTTTGCTTACTTGGACTTTAATTTGCTTTTCCTTTTCTAGTTTCCTAGGATTGGAGCTTAGATAATTTAAATGAGAACTTTTTTCTTTTCTAGTATGTGTTTAATTCTATATATGTCCTGCTTCAGTTCTACACAAATTTTGGTATGTCACATTTTTATTTCATTCATTAAAAAAAAACTTTCTACTTTCTCTTGTGATAATTTATCTGTCCCCTGGGTGACTCTAATACCTGAGAAGTGTGTCTAGTTTTCAAATACTTGAGGATTTCTAGATGACATTCTGTTGCTGATTTTTCAGTGTTATTCTCTGTGGGGACAGATCATATGTTGTATAGTTTTAATCCTTTTAAGTTTATGAAAATATATATTATGCTCTAGAATATGATCAATAAAAATAAATATGGGTGCACTTGAGAAGAATGTACATTCTACTGTTTGAGGAAAAGCATTCTCTAAAGGTCAGTTATGTAAAGTTGACTGATGAAGTTGTTAAGGACTTTTATCTAATTAATGAATTTTTCTCAACTCGCTTCATCAATTAGTGAGAGAGACTGAAAAATAAAGGAAGAATGATGCAAATCCACAATTATAATTATAGTATATCTTGTTCCATCTTTTAACTTTAAACACACTTTAAATTATACTTGTGGATTTATCTTTTTCTTCTTTTAGTTCTATCTGATTTGCTTTATTTGTTTGGAAAGTTTATTATAAGAAACATAACCATTGGAAATTATATGACTTTTTGATAAGTTTACTTCTGTCATTATAATGTTGTTGTAACATTACGCCGTTTATACCTGCTAATGTTCTTTGGTCTGAAGACTATTTTCTGTGATATTAATATAGTCAATCCAGTTTTTTTTTAAATTAGAGCTAGCATAGTATTTTCTTATTACTCCCTTTTACTTTAAATGTATTTGATAAAAGAAAGCCTTTATAGTTAAGGTTGGATTCTGTAGACAGTATGTATTTGGATCTTCTTTTTGTTTTCCTAATCTGATGATCTCTGCTTTTTAATTAGGGTGTTTAGGCCATTTATATTTAATGTGATTATTGACATAGGTTTGAATCCATCATATTTCTATTTGTTTTCTATTTGTCTCCTCTGTTCCTTTTCTTCTTTTTCTGCCTACTTTTGGATTGTTTTTATAATTTCGTTTTGTCTCATGTATTTTTCTTATTGCTCTATGTTTTTGTTCTTGTTATTAGTTTTGCTTTTGGTTATTATAATTTAGAGTTTATAGCATACATATTTAAAGTCTCCCTTCAAATAATATACAACTTTACATATAGTGTGAAAATTTTACAATATACTTCAATTTTTCCCTCCTTAAAACTTTTTCCTATTGACATGCATTTTACTTCTGTCTGTTACAAATGTCACAATATATTATTTTTGCATTAAATTGTCACCTGTCTTTTAAAGGCACTCTTCAAATAAGAAAAATGTCTTATGTATTTGTCTCTATATATATGATTTCTAGTACTCTTTATTTTTTTATTGTATCCAGATATTACTCTGGCATCATTTTCCTTCTGTTTGAAGAAATTTCTTTAATATTTCTTATAGTTTTGTTCTACTGGTGCTGAAAATATTAGCCTTTATGTCTGAAAGATATTTTCATTAGTTATAAAATTCTAGGTTGATTTTTTTTTCATTAAGGCTTTTACAAATGCTGCTACATGGTTTTCTGGCTTCATTGTTTTCTATGAGAAGTCTGTTGTCATCTCTCTCATTATACCTTTCTGTGTAATGTATCTTTTCCTTCTTGCTGCTTTTAATATTTTCCTTATTACTGGATTTTGTCATTTGATTATGCTGTGCATTGTTGTCTCTGCTTGAAGTTCACTCTGCTTGTTTTTACTATGGGTATAGTGTTCATCAAATTTTAATGCTTTCCATAATTATTTCATAATTTATATTTTGTTTACCCCCTCTACTCTTTCTGTAACTTCAATTATATATATCTGAGGCCACATAAAGTTTTCCTACAGTTCACTCATCAATTCACATAGTTGAGTTGTTTTTTCCCTGTGTTTTATTTCGGATAGTGACCATGGTTCTCTTTAAACTCAATAATCTTTTTTTCTGCGCAATCTTTACTGTTAATCCTGTCCAGTGGGTTTTTATTTTAGACATTTAATGTCTTTATATCCAGAAATTTAATTTTTGACTTTTTTATATCTTCCATGTATCTTTAATGAGCTCATGTTTTATCTACATTATTGAAAGAAATAAACATACACATACATATATAAATTAAATAATGACTGTGTTAGTGTATTTTTTTTAATAGTTGTATTGACTCTGACATTTCTGGGTCTTTCTGTCCTTAATTTTATCTCCTCATTATCAGTCATATTTTACTATTTATTGCATACCTACTAATTTTAGAATGGATGTTAGACATTATAAATTTTATATAGTTGGACACTGGAATTTTATATTCGTTTGGATGTTTTCATCTTTGATCTCAGACACAGTAAAATTATTTGAAGGCAGCTTTAACTTTTCAGGCTTGCTTTTAGTTTTTGTTATGTTGAGCAAGAACAACCTTTGTCCTAGTGTAAGTTTAGTCTTATCACCATAGCAGTATCCTTATTACTCAATCAAATTCCCTTTGATGAATCTTCTCCTCTCTGACCATTAGAAGCATAAAATATTCCTTTCCCTATGTTAGAACTAGGAATTGTTTTGCATGCTACTTTGTTTATTGTTCCTTGGCCTCATTTAGGCTTTTTGTTTGTTTGTTTGTTTTTAATAATGCATGCACTAATCAATACAGCTAGATAGAAGAAATAAGTTCTAATGTTTGATAGCAGAGTAGGATGACTATAGTTAAAAACAATGTATTGTATATTTCAAAATAGCTACAAGTAGAGATTTGAAATGTTCCCAACACATAGACTCAATAAGTGCTGCAAGTGATAGATATCTTTAAATACCCTGACTTAATCATTACACATTCTACGCATATAGCAAAATATCACAAATACGCCATAAAATGTGCAAATATTATGTATTAATAAAAAAATGTTAAAAATAGATTCAGTGAAGTCTGAAGTGGGACCCTCTGAAGATGTCCAGAGCCCTCTATTTGTGAAATTCTCTTTACTCCAGTGCCCTGCATTGTGAATGCCAGCTGTCTTGACTTCTTCAAATGCTCAACATTAACTAACTGCTGGGATCTGTTTGGGTTTCTTCTACTTTGTGTCCTGGAAAATCTCTGTATACCATAAATTGATTCAACTATATGACTCACTTTATTTTCTCTGGAGTCATTGCCCTATGTTGCCTGTTGTACAATGCCTGAAAGTCATTATTTTATTAGTTTTATCTAGTTTTTCTTAGTTATTTAAGACTGAGGGTAAATATGTTCCCTGCTTCTTCATTGTGTTCAAAGATAAATTCACATATAAGTTTGAATCAAGAATTTATTAATGTAATAAGCCTATTCTTTATGTACTTATGTTCAAAACATCTCTGATCACGAGTGTTTTCTCCCAGACTTATTCTTACAAATTATCTATTTACCTGTTTCTATAGATACAGATTATCTATTTATATGTATCTAATCTGATTTAGCTAATAAATTACCAAAAATTAAAAGCAAAATTATTAAAGCTAAAATTTATTGACTTTTTCTCTAAATATAAAAATACGTGCATTCTGGTTATCTAGTAACTAATGTATTTCACTCATTATTCATTATTCCTCTTTCTTCTGCTGTTGCTTTTTTTTCCATTGTTAGTTAAATGGCCCTTTAACCAATAGTTTCACTAACAACCAAGGAGTTTCTAAATACATATATATTTTTATTAAAGTCACCATTAGATCACTTCTATATGTTAAGGATTTTAGAATAATTTAAAGAAACATAAAAATTTTAAATGTTTGTTCATACATATATTGTCCTTTAACATTCTAAAGGTATTTCAGATAAGTTCTATTACATTCCACAGAACAGTAATTGGTGACCAATAATAAATACGATATCCATACCTAAGTGTTTGCTTTGGCCCAGTAGAGTAATGTTTGTGCTTTAATAGACCAAGATTATGAAATTTTTGATGTCAAAATCCATCACTCTCCTTTCTTTGTGCAAATGGGAAAAATGTATAGTGCTAGAGTCATCGTATGTACCTAATAATGCTTGTTGAATTATTTATAGATAAATGAGTAAACACAACAGATATGTTTGATTTCATTTTTTAAAACTGAAGTCCTCCAGATAGCAGACTAGGTCTCTGGTTTACCTTACCGAAACAAACGTTTCCCAATTATAAGTAATGCAATTGTCCTTAAAACAACAACCAAAAAGGAAATCACATGTAAGGAAGCTATTTTAGAACCATAGGTATGAAAAGAATTGTTTCAGACTGTGTCTTTGTGTATTATATGTCTATGTAAGTGTGGGGGAACATGAGTGTATGAGAGAGAGCGAGAGAGAAAAGAAAACAAGCAGGCAGTAGGGGAAGTAGGAGGGAGCAGAAGATGAGAAAATGAACTGAACAAAAGGCTTTTTTTTTCTAAGAATGTAAGAAAGAATATGTGAAAGCAGTTTGTGTATTAATTTCATGCAAATCCAAGATGTTATTATTTCATCTATAGTTACCCACATTTTAAATATAATTGAAATTATAGTACAGTGACCATCGAATCCCAGTTGAATGGTTAAAATGCTGGGGGATAATCTTAGAAGGATGTGGTTAGCTTATTGATTTCAAGCTTGATGCTTTTTATCACAGTGCATATTATATACTGACTATAACAGTTCTGATTTTTAATCCTAAATGACTAAATCCTATGATAAAGATTTCTGAAACTTTCCCCATGAAAAGATTATTTTGATACCATTGCTATCTTTTATGACATTGGTTTCTCTGCTTCCCATATCTTTTCCATTATAAGTCCAATCGTTGAACTCGAGTTAATATTTTATAAGGTAAAAAATCCATCTAGAAAATTAGGTTACTTTAATGCTTGTTCCATTATTAAAAAAAAAATTGTGACAGTGAAATACAGTGTCCATCTAGGATTCAAGTTTTGGCTTGATTGTTTTTTCTTCGCTTCACACATTAAGGTATACTGGAAAATGGGCAGGGCAGAAATTAAGGGGTCAGTCATTTGTCATGAATGTCTAGAATTATTTGCATTTAAAAATTGTATAGTATTTATTATATGCTTGTTTTGATCATAAACATAAGGGTACTGCTTTATGACAAGATATAAAAATATTCTAAAATATTTTTTTTTTTTTTTTCTGAGGCGGATTCTCGCTCTGTCGCCCAGACTGGAGTGCAGTGGCCGGATCTCAGCTCACTGCAAGCTCCACCTCCCGGGTTTACGCCATTCTCCTGCCTCAGCCTCCGGAGTAGCTGGGACTACAGGCGCCCGCCACCTCGCCCGGCTAGTTTTTTGTATTTTTTAGTAGAGACGGGGTTTCACCGTGTTAGCCAGGATGGTCTCGATCTCCTGACCTCGTGATCCGCCCGTCTCAGCCTCCCAAAGTGCTGGGATTACAGGCTTGAGCCACCGCGCCCAGCCTAAAATTACTTTTAACGCCAGCATTGTTATGGAACTTTCCATATATTTCTGCCTACGTCAGCTAGATTTTGAGTTCTTATGAGAGAAACTATCTTATACATTTTGTTAGCTCCTCTAAAAGTAATTAAATATTTATTTATAGTAGTTCTCAGTATGTAGATATATATTGTATTTTTAAAATGTATCTTTTGGTACTACCATATGCCAAACCTTATTCTACTTTTTTTCATATGTACACTTTACCTCTTGTTCTACCAATTACTTTACTTACTTTCTTCCTTGTAATTTTTTAATATCCTGTATCTGTCTGCCTTTCTTCTTCCCTCTTTTTTAAACATAGACTTTACAGTTAGAGCAACTTTACACTCACAGCAAAATTGAGCAGAAAATACAGTTCCTGTATACCCTCTGCCCTGACACATGCACAGCCTCTGATACTATTAACATAATGCATCAGGGTGGTATGTTATGATGAGCCTACGTTGACACACAATCACCCCAAGTCCACAGTTTACATTAGGGTTAGCTCTTGGTGCTATACATTCTATAGGTTTGGCAAACTTATAATGCTATATATTAACCATTATAGTATCATACAGATTAGTTTAACTGCCCTAAAAAATTCTTGTTTCACCTATTCATCCCTCCCACCCACTAAACCACTGTCAATTGTTGATCTTTTCACTACTTCCAGAGTTTTGGTTTCTTTAGAATGTCATGTAGTTGGAATCATACAGCATGCACCTTTGCAGATTGGCTTTTTTCACTTAGTAATATTCATTTAAGATTCCTCCGTGTCTTTTTATGGTTTAACAGCTCACTTATTTTTATTTATCAGTAATTCAATTGTCTGAATGTACCACAGTTTATCCATTCATCTGATGAAGGACATCTCTGTTGCTTCTAAGTTTTGACAATTATGAATAAAGCTGCTATAGTCATCTGAATTCAGGTTTTTGTGTGGATATAAATTTTTGATTCATTTGGATAAATACCAAGAAGCCTAATAGTTGGGTTGTATGTTTACACTTTTAGTTTTGTAAGAAATTGCTGAACTGTCTTCCAAAGTGACCATTTTGCAATCTCACCAACAATAATTGTGATTTATTATTATTCTACACCCTCAATAGCATTCGATGTCAGAGTTTAGGATTTTGGCCATTCTAATAGATGTGCAGTAGTAACTCAGTGTTTTATTTGCAATTCCCTAATGACATATGATGTTAAATATCTTCTAATATGCTCATTTGTCACCTGCATATCTTCTTTGGTGATGTGTCTGTCCAGGTCTTTTGCCCACTTTTTTTATCCGGTTGCTCTTTTTTTTTATATATATATACTTCAAGTTCTAGGGTACATGTGCACAAGGTGCAGGTTTGTTACATATGTATACATGTGCCATGTTGCTGTGCTGCACCCGTTAACTCATCATTTACATTAGGTATATCTCCTAACATTATCCCTCCCCGCTCCCCCCACCCCACGACAGGCCCCAGTGTGTGGTGTTCCTCACCCTGTGTCCAAGTGTTCTCATTGTTCAATTCCCACCTATGAGTGAGAACATGCGGTGTTTGGTTTTCTGTCCTTGCGATAGTTTGGTTGCTTTTTGTTGGTGTTGAGTTTTAAGAGTTACTTGTTTATTTTGGATAGCAGTACCTTATTAATTTTTTTCCCAGTGAGCAGCTTATCTCATTCTCTTCAGCAGTATCTTTTGAGTCAAAAGTTTAAATGTTCATGAATTCCAACTTATCAAATAATTTTTATATAGATTGTCCCTTTGATAGCTAAAAAATCAACACCAAATATGAAGTGACCTAGATTTTCTGCTATCTTATTCTAGGAGTTTTATAGTTTTGTATTTAACATTGAGGTCTATGAATCATTTTGAGTTAATTTTTGTGGAGAAGGTAAGATCAGTGTTTAAGATTGATTTATTTATTACATGTCGATGTCCAATTGTTCCTGCATCATTTGTTGAAAATTAGTTTTTTTAATATATAAAAATGCACTCAGGTCTACCTTAGTGCATCAAAACACTTTGATTTGACCTGATGCTTTCTAAATATTCAGTCAAAAGCTATTTAAAAAGAAATCTCTGCTATCAGCCTCCACTTCTATATACCTATTAACCCCTAAAATCTGGCTCACAATCTTTTCACTCTAATAAAACCAATACTGGAAGATAAAAGCTGTTTCACTTGTTCTTATAATTACTTTCAGGCATTCTGAGACATGGAGTTTTGCTTTCTATATGAGCTGTGTTCTTCATCTCCTTTTCTGGTTCTTCTTCCTGTCTTCTACCACTAATCATGGAAGTGTCAAAAATTTCTGCTTTGTTTCCATTCACTTCCTTCTCTATACTACTGTGTATTTAATTGGATTTTAATGCCTTCATAACTCATTCCAATAATCACAGCCTTTCTTTTTGTCCTTTTTCATAATTCCAGTTGCAGTAGAACATATGTCTCTGAATAATATAATAAAAATGTTATATTTAATATATGTGGGGAAAAATTCATGATTTTCTTCTCCACATAGTATCTTCCTTTTGATTTCCCTATCCCCAGGCTTGAAACACCACTTTTGAATTTACCTTTTCCCCCAGTTTGTTGCCAAACCCAGCAAGTTGCATGGATTTTATTTCTCCAAGTTTCTTGTTTCTACCACTTTGTCCCATTTATATACTTATTATTATAGTCCACATATCTGTTAAATTACATAATCTGTTAAATCACACTTCATCTAGATATTTGTAACAACTTCTCAGCTGTTTTCCCACCATGAGTCTAACTCACTTCCATTTATTCTACACTACGGTCAAACCAATTGTCCATAAAGTATTGTTCAGATCATGCCGCATTTCTACTAAAAATTCTGTTATTTGTGCTTTTGCCATTGCCCCAGTCTGCCATTAAGCTCCTTCTTGAGGCATTTTACTGGACATTTTAGAAAATTGGGATTTGGTATAAAATTATTTTAAAGACAGGCAGAAGATCTCAAATGCAGAACTTATTCAAGATTTGTAATGTGAAAGTTTCTTCCAGGATGGATATATCAACCCAGTGAAACAAACAAAGCTCTGCTCTTCAAAAATAAAAGTTGTTTGTTCCTCTCTTCATTCCCAATTAGTTATACAAAATAGAAACAAGTAAATTATTTAAACTATTGTAGTATATTTGCTTTCATTTACATTACTGTATTGTCTTATAATTTATTTTTCAAAAATGTTTGACCATTGCCTTGTAAACGTGACTATGAACATTACTCTGAAATATAACTGAGGCTACATTTTGGTGTTGATGTGTATATCTGACTTCATTACATGGTCACATGTGCCTATAAGGTTTTTGGGGACTTTTAAAACAAACCCAAAATATATTATCCACTAGTTTGTCATCACTCATTCTGAGTTACAAGTTCTAAACATTAGAGAAATTCTTAATTCTTCAGATTTGATTTACCAAGATGGAGCTATTGTTTCTTGAAGGGAGTTTTAAAATATTTAATATTTTACACTAAATATTTTAAAGAAAATATTTCTTAATATTTTGAATTTTTAAGAATGTTTCTATCAGTGTCCTTTTACAATAGTATCAGGAAAATGGTTTCAAAAAATGTTATTAGAATAATTTCATTCCTTTATCACACCTCATTATGACAGTGTTTGAGTGACTATCAGAACTACAGATCAGTATATTAAAAGGATTATCTGACTCAATAATCATCATTAAACTAAATATACATGGCTTGTAAGAGATCCATTCTAATCTAGAAGAAACAAAGTGGTTTAAATAGAAAGAGTGAAAAAATGCATGTCATGCAAAAGCTACCCTAAAGAACAGTTATGTAACTATACTAGTGTTAAACAAGGTAGGTATTAATATAATAAGAATTACTTGAAATAAAGTTAGAGTAGGACACTTTATAACAATAAAAATGTTAATTTACCAGTAAGATAAAAAATGCTAAATATGGATGCACTTAATAATATAGACTCAATGGAATAAAGAAAAAATTAAGATAACTAAAAGGAAATATACACAAATATACAATGTCGAAACACATTAAGATATCTTTGTCATTGATCAATGTAGAAGTAGAACAAATAGAAAATAAAGTCAGTAAGGATATAGAAGACTTAAATTTTGTGTTAATTGGCATTAAAAAGAACACTACCTCCAACCATTGTAGATAAGCATTCTTTTAAAATATTCATGGAACATTTATTAACATTGACCCTTGCTAGGCCATGAAGCAAAAATAAACTACTTTCAAAGAATTTAAGTCACATAAAATGTGGTCGCTGATCATTAGTGGAATTAAGCCAGAAATTGACAATAAAAAAGGTAAAGATAAAATATCCAAAATAAATATTTTTAGAAATTAAATATTTTGAAGTTAAAAAAATAGATTTTTAAGTGCCATATTTTCAAAGAAGAAAATACAATGGAAATTGGAAAATATTTTGAATGAAATGATAAAAATAGGATATATTAAACTTGTGCAATCCAAAAAGAGTAATATTTAAAGGAAATATAGATCACCAAGAAGCTATATCCACTGAGAATCTCAGAATACGACCTCATTTGGAATAATAGACCTTGCAGATAAAAGCAAAGTAAGAATTTCAAGATAAAATCATTCTGGACTAGGGTGTGACCTAAATCCAATCCGGGATGTTTTTGTAACACAGTGAGAAGGACAATACAGAGACATAGGTGAGACTGCCATATGACAGTAGAGGCAGAGATTGGCATTATGCTACCATAATTTTATATTTTATATTTTAAACATACATATATTTAAAAGACTAAAAAATGAAACCTAAGTGTCGACCTCAAGAATCTAGAAATGGTATCGGCAATTAAACCTTACAAATGTAGACAAAAATAATAAAGAACAGGGAATAATGCTTGAAGATTGCTAAGAGAGTAGATCTGCAATGTTCTCACCACAAAAAAGATAAGTATTTGAGATGAAAGACATGTTAATTAGCTTGATTTAACCATTTCACAATGAATACATATTATAGAATATCAGACTGTATACCACAAATGTATACAATTTTATCAATTATAAATTAATTTTAAAAGAACAGAGAACAAAAGAAGTAGAAAACAAACACACAATAAAAAATAATCTGTGAAGCCAAAAGTTGGTTTTTGAAAATGCTAATAAAATTGCTAACACTATGGCAAGACTGATGTCATGGATCCTGTTGGTGTCCCACTCAGATCCCCTCAAATACACCTTTGTACCTGTTCCTCAGTTGCTGTACATATTGGTTCCTAATGTTCACAACTGCTCTCTTAGATGAAAGGATTGTCCTTAGGTGTGCCAGAGGCCCTTAGCTGGGACAGCCTACCGCCAATAACTGATTAACACCTTTTTTTCAAGGTAAGGCTAACACTGTGGAATTATTTGTGCTCTGAAGTTCTGCATGATATCAAGCTAAAATGAGTCTCTAGCTTCTAGAGATTAATTTTTATATAAGTTTGAACATATGTCTACATTAGTGAAACTATTATCACAATCAAGATTGTGAACATATTTGTCATTCCCCTGAAGTGTACTTGTACCTCGTGATAATTCCTTTTTCCTATTTAAAACAAAGTCAAACAAAACAAGGAAAACAGTGCTTTTGACTATAACATTATCAAATTAGCAAGTATTTATTATTTTTATGGTAAATTAGTCATTGGACATTGATAGTAGACATAAGGTTTCTCTATATCAAGGAGACAAAAGAAACCTATAATGGGAGACAAGAATAATAATAGAAGTCAAATAGGAAGAATATCTATTAGACTATTATACTAGCAACTATGGATTATTATAGAATAGCATGAAGAAATTGGGTTACTATAATAAATTCTGTAAAATAGACATTAAATGGGGAAAGGAGACCATTATCTATTATTGAATATCAAAGACAAACTCTTCATTTTTCCTAGAACTGGTTCTGATTTTATCATGCATGCATTGTTGTGGTCAAAATTAGGTATGTGTCTTTAGGTCATTACAGCTGGCAGTTATCATTATTGAGAAATGTCTGTCCTGAATTATTTTTTGTATAATTCTCTTGCTCCCTTCAAAGCTACTGATGAGGATGAAAATAATCAATTCATAGAAAAGTTTTCCTGCCCTCCTAACTTTTTGTGTTCTCCTTGAATCAGCAACAACATAGTTAATTCCCATTAGGGATTCCCCATCAGCAATGCAAGAAGTTCACGGACACATGCCAGATGAAGCTTTAAGAGTTTATAATATTGAATGCATTATGATGTCCATTTTATATTCACATAGCATAGCACTGAAGTAGTAGTAAAAGGGAGTTCCATTTAATTTTTCATTATTTCAAGGAAAAGACAACCAACAAAATCCTTTTTA
The DNA here is from genome assembly GCF_002776525.5 of Piliocolobus tephrosceles. Classification (NCBI taxonomy): domain Eukaryota; kingdom Metazoa; phylum Chordata; class Mammalia; order Primates; family Cercopithecidae; genus Piliocolobus; species Piliocolobus tephrosceles. The sequence continues at coordinate 97,377,553 of NC_045444.1, forward strand.
TCTTGAGTTTGAAATCCTTTTGAGTACTTTGAAGCAGCAGCAGCTTGTTGTTTTAAGTTACTTTAAAGAATATTGTACCTCAGTGTGAATAGGTGACATAGGATTTGTTGTGTTCCGTGTCCTCAAGTGGTCACATTATTAGACCTTAATCATTTGTGTTTACCATGCCTTGTTATATCATTAGGATATTTTTATATCTGTGCCCTTAGGAATGTAATTTAAAATGTTATTGCAATATAAGAAAGAAAACAAAAATCATAAAAGCCCCTCACCTTTTATTTTATTTAGTTTCAATTATCAGACCTGAATTTTTACGTATCGTTTGTTATTAAATTTTAATCCTTGATCTTTTTCTTATACTATTAGAGGGAAAGATAAGACACAAATGTTGTAGATAGGTTTGACTTCAATTATTTCAATAACAATGAGTTTATATGTGTCTAAAACAGGTGCATTATTTAAAAATATTTAAGGTGTGTTGAATGGTGCCACCCAGAAGCTATATCCATTCAGAATCTCAGAATACGACCTCATTTGGAATAATGGCCCTTGCAGATAAAAGTAAAGTAAGAACTTCAAGATGAAATCATTCTGGACTAGGGTGTGACCTATATCCAATCTGGGATGTCTTTGTAACACAATGAAAAGGACAATACAGAGACACAGGTGAGAGTGCCATATGACAGTAGAGGCAGAGATTGGCATTATGCTACCACAAGCTAAACAACACCTACAGCAACCAACAGTGGAAGACACAAAGAAGGAGGTGTCTTTAAAACTTCAGAGACTGTGTCCTGCCAATACCTTGATTTCAGACTTTTGGCTCCAGAATGATAAGATAAATTTTAGTTGTTTCCTGCCATCATGTTTTGGTTGTTTGCTCTGGCAGACACAGGAAACTCATACAAATTTCGATACTGAACATTGAGGTGCTGCAGTAAGAAATATCTAAATGTGGAAGTGACTTGGAATTGCATAATGGGTAGATGCTGATGCCAGAAGAACTTTGAGGCATGTGATAGAAAAAGCCTAGATTGCCACAAAGTGACTTTTGGTAGAAATGTAGAAATTAAAGTCTATTTAATTTATACACCTATTCTGGTGTAGATTTACAAGGAAATAAAGAACGTGACAGAAAAAACTTCTATCATTTTAAAGAATGTGTGTGTGTGTGTCTATATATATATATATGATCATGAGGAGAATATTCTCCTCATGATTCTCTTTTACTTCTGTAATAAAACAGGCAAGTGTCCTCACAACTTTATATTTTTTAAATTCTCTTTTACTTCTGTAATAAAACAGGCAAGTGTACTACTGCAGAGTAGTATTCTCCTCATGCCCCTCACCCCTAGTTTACTCAATAAAAGTATTTATTGTCTTCTAGTATAAAGAATGTCTCTAATTCAGCTCAGTCCTCTGCCTCTGAGCCCATGGTCCTGGTCTCTGCACCCAAGGGTCTGCCCTCAGAATAATTTCTCTTTTATCCTATGAATATTCATAGAAATATGAACATTAAAGGTGTTTCCGGTGAGATCTCAGAAGGAAAACAGGAACATGTTGTAGGAAACTGGAGGAAAGACAACCTTTGTTATATAGTGGCAGAAAACTTGGCTAAATCACATTCTACTGTTGGGTAAAAAGTTGGACGTGTAAGTGATAAACTTGGATATTTAGCTGAGGGTCTTTATAAGCAAAGTGTTGAAGATACAGCCAGGTTTCTCCTTGCTGCTTATAGTAAGATGAGAGAGGAAGGAAATAAATTGAAGAAGTAACTATTAAGCAAAAAAGAACCAGCACTTGATGGTTTGGAAGCTTCTCAGCCTCTCTTGGCTTCTAAGAATGCTAACATGAAGATATTCACTGTTGGGAAAGTGTACCCTAGAGAGAGGTCCTAGGTTGTGACTGGACAATATTTTACTGAGGAGATGAGGTATGAGACTCATATATCCATTCAACCATCTCAGCTGAAGCCATAAATAGAGATGAGATTATCCAGGAAAAATCTGTGGTGAAGCCTCTTGTCTAATGATGGAGATACTTATGACATACATGGGAGCCCCACAAGGTTTTTGTGAAATGTCACACCAGCAAAAAAGCTGTCATATTAGACTGAAAGGGACTAAGACTGAATGAAATGAGACAAAGTTATCAGACTCCCAAAATTCTACATGCAGGAAAAAGGCTGATAGAGTTATTCAGTTACAAACATCTGTTATCCTTAAAGAAAAAAGAGAAACTACTTTAAGGGCAGAAACTTGGGTGCAGAGACCAGGACCATGGGCCCAGAGGCAGAGGACTGAGCTGAATTAGAGACATCCTTTATATTAGAAGACAATAAATACTTTTATTGAGTAAACTAGGGGTGAGGGGCATGAGGAGAATACTACTCTGCAGTAGTACACTTGCCTGTTTTATTACAGAAGTAAAAGAGAATTTAAAATGTATGAAGAAGAAACCAGAAACATAAAAAAAGACAAATACATAGATTAAAAAGGAAACAGATTATCAGAAATAAAAATCGTAAAAATATAAATGAACACGTTGAAAATAGCTGAATTGAGCATTAAGAGTAAAAGTGAACTCAGAAAGATTTAATGAGGTTTCACAGACATACAAGAAGAAAGTATATATTAAATATGGGTAAATAAAGTTCAAAGATTGAGTAGGAAAGGTAAAACATAAAATTAATTGGTGTCTTGGGTGAGAATAAAGAGAAAGAAAGGCAATATTTAGAATGATAATAACTTAGAATTTTCCAGAGTAGGAGACAGACATGAACCTTCACATTCAAGAGGCACAATGAAAGCCAATCATAAAAACATTAAAAAGGAACTTGTACTTAGATTCATCAAGTAAAAAATTTAAGAACAAAATAATTAAAAGGATTTTTAAAAAAATTGGAGAAGAAAAAGAGGGAAAGATGCATTTTTAAAATTAACAAAAATAAGTTCATATATAAGCAAGCAGTAACCGTATAAATCATCCACTCTTATGTCTAATTAAGGTTAAAAATATTAAATGTATAGTCTTGGCCTAAACTGCAGATGTATCAAGAGATGGTAATAAGAACTTAAGTGTTTCATGATTCTTTGGCATTAATTTTAGACTTTGTGTAGTTAAGGAGGTAAATTAAAATTTTATAATATCTACAAAGTATAAAACTTCTAATTTAATGAGGGGTGGAAAAAGGGGAATAAGAGTGCTTATATGATACTTACTATGTGCAATATACTGTTCTAAATGCTTTCTGTGTTTTAAATTATTTAGTCCTCACAACAACCTTAGGGGGAGAGTATTGCTGTCATCCCTGTTATCAGATGAAGTAATGAGACACAGAAAGACTAAGAAAGTTGCACAAAATCATAGGACTTTGAGTGTCAAAGATGAAATTTGAAACCATGCAGTCGGGCTCCAGAATATAAGCTCTTAACCACCAAATACCATTATATCTCCATCAAAAAAAAAAAAAAAAAAAAAAAAAAAAGAGCAAAAGTAAATCCAAAGGAACAATAACCATTCATACATTCACTCAGCAAATAGGTATCAAACCTGTACTCTGTGCAAGGTAGCATTATAGGCACTAGCAAGACCCTAATATAGTTTTTAGATAGATCAAGTAAAATTGAAGAAGTTAAAAGGAGAAACTGCAGAAAAAAATAGATTTTTAATATATCTGTCTTATTGATTGATCAAGCAGACAAAATAAATCAATGATAATTAGAAGATTTTAGCAATGCATATAACAAGCTTATTCAAATAAGACTTCTAACTAACATTACCACACAACAACTTTTCAAGCACTTATGGAACATTTTGCAAATTGATCACATTCTAGCCATAAATAAAGTTTCAAAAATTTTTCATGACCCCATATGATATGGACACATACTCTGAGCATGATGCTATTCATTTAGAAATCAATACCAAAAAGCGTATTTTTAAAACTATACACCCCATACTAAAAAGACAAACAAAACTTCTCTAAATACCTAATAGGCTGAAGAAAAAATTATCAATGGTAATTACCCTTAGAATTGAATGATAAAGAAAATACCTCTCAGCAGAATTATGGAATATAAAAAGTAGCTCTTAGAAAGAATTTATAGCCTGATTCATGAATTGGAAAAGCAGAAAAGATAGTGAGCTAAGCATCCATATAAGAAGTTAGGAAATAATAATTGTATAGAATCAAATAAAGTAAGGTAAAGAAAGTTACATTAATAGGCAAAAATTAATAAAGAGGATTAAAACAAAGTTATTTTTTCTTTGAAAACACTAATAATGTTAACAAACCACTAGAAAGAGACACAAAGTCTCTTAAAGGAGGAGCATCTCTGGCACAGGCAAAGAACAACTGAACAGCTGAATACTGTGTGTTTGGAGCACAGCAAGTGAGTGGAAAAGAGCAGGAAATACAGTCAGAGAGATGACCTAGGGCTAGACTTAGGCTAGCCCTACGACGTAGGCTTTATAGGCCATCGTAAAGAATTTATTCTGCTAAAATAGGGACCCACTGGAGTATCTTGAGCTGAAAAGAGATTTTATTAAAAAATAGAATAATTTTTAATCCTTTGGGTATATACCCAGTAGTGGGATGGCTGGGTCATATGGTACATCTAGTTCTAGATCCTTGAGGAATTGCCATACTGTTTTCCATAATGGTTGAACTAGTTTACAATCCCACCAACAGTGTAAAAGTGTTCCTATTTCTCCACATCCTCTCCAACACCTGTTGTTTCCTGATTTTTTTAATGATTGCCATTCTAACTGGTGTGAGATGGTATCTCATTGTGGTTTTGATTTGCATTTCTCTGATGGCGAGTGATGATGAGCATTTTTTCATGTGTCTGTTGGCTGTATGAATGTCTTCTTTTGAGAAATGTCTGTTCATATCCTTTGCCGACTTTTTGATGGGGTTGTTTGTTTTTTTCTTGTATATTTGTTTGAGTTCTTTGTAGATTCTGGAAATTAGCCCTTTGTCAGATGAGTAGATTGCAAAAATTTTCTCCCATTCTGTAGGTTGCCTGTTCACTCTGATGGTAGTTTCTTTTGCTGTGCAGAAGCTCTTTAGTTTAATTAGATCCCATTTGTCAATTTTGGCTTTTGTTGCCGTTGCTTTTGGTGTTTTAGACATGAAGTCCTTGCCCATGCCTATGTCCTGAATGGTACTACCTAGATTTTCTTCTAGGGTTTTTATGGTAATAGGTCTAACATTTAAGTCTCTAATCCATCTTGAATTAATCTTCGTATAAGGAGTAAGGAAAGGATCCAGTTTCAGCTTTCTACTTATGGCTAGCCAATTTTCCCAGCACCATTTATTAAATAGGGAATCCTTTCCCCATTTCTTGTTTCTCTCAGGTTTGTCAAAGATCAGATGGCTGTAGATGTGTGGTATTATTTCTGAGGACTCTGTTCTGTTCCATTGGTCTATATCTCTGTTTTGGTTCTACTACAAAGACACATGCACACGTATGTTTATTGCGGCACTATTCACAATAGCAAAGACTTGGAATCAACCCAAATGTCCATCAGTGACAGACTGGATTAAGAAAATGTGGCACATATACACCATGGAATACTATGCAGCCATAAAAAAAGATGAGTTTGCGTCCTTTGTAGGGACATGGATGCAGCTGGAAACCATCATTCTTAGCAAACTATCACAAGAAGAGAAAACCAAACACCGCATGTTCTCACTCACAGGTGGGAACTGAACAATGATTTCACTTAGACTCAGGAAGGGGAACATCACACACTGGGGCCTATCATGGGGAAGGGGGGAGGGGGGAGGGATTGCATTGGGGAGTTATACCTGATATAAATGATGAATTGATGGGTGCTGACGAGTTGATGGGTGCAGCACACCAACATGGCACAGGTATACATATGTAACAAACCTGCACGTTATGCATATGTACCCTAGAACTTAAAGTATAATAAAAAAATAAATAAATAAAATAAAATAAAATTAAAAAAAAGTGATCCTCATTTGGTGTGTTAAGAAGATTTTTAGGAGAGAAATGATGGAAGTGTTAGACCAGAAAGAAGGCCCTTTTAGTAGCCTGGGCTTGGCAAAAGATTTGGGGCTTGGATATCCTACATTGGAGGTGAATTTGATACAGTCTGGAGGTAGAGCCAACAGATTTTCTGGGTTTTTTTTTTTTTGGATATTGAGAAGGAGATTATAGGGGACTTAGCTACAGTGGTAGTGATGAAGATGGTGAGTAAGTTACATATAATTGATGTTCTGAATGCGATAGGAACTGTATACTAGACTTGGATTTTATATTGGCTCTAAAGTCATAACATAAAGTAAAAATTATATTGTTGCAAGTATTTGTGAAAATTCCTTAGAAAGGTAACATATTGGAGACTAATGTTTTGTACTTACTTGGTTAAACATAAGGGCTGGCTTTGTCAACAAACTTTCAAGGTTAGTGTTTGTAGTGTTTAGATTACTGTTCAGCAATTAATGATTCTTTCTCCTTCAATCTTCAAGGGAGAAGTATTCATTAGAACTCCCTTAGTGCTGGGTTTGCCTTGTGACTTTCTCTGGTCAAGTGTATGTTCGTGTACTAGTTCTTAGGAATTAAAAGATGTCACATTTTTCTAATGACCCCTTGAAGAGCTTCTGTCGTCCACTATAAGAAAAAAAATGCCCCATTAGTTGATGCCCCTCAAAACATCATCTCAGAATATGAGACACAGAACACTCCTGAGCATAATCCACAGCTGAAAGAATATTGCCCAAGAGGACCTGCAGACTGAGAAATGTACACTTATTGTAGAAAACCATTGAGATTTTTGCATTGTTTCCTAAAATGCGTCATTGCAATAGACATCTGACTAATGCAGTTATTTTCATTGTGCAAGTGAAAAAAGTCAGATGTGCAGAAAATAAGTCACTTGGGTAAGGTCGATTCGGAGACTCAGACTCAAAACTCTGTCGTCTTTTTGCTGTTCACCCTGGCATCTCAAATATTTATTACTAAACTTTCCATGGCTTCCAGACAAGTTTTTCTTATCTGTGGAAATTTCAGACTAATATTTATAGTTATATACTTTTTCTCACTTTTATTTATTACACATTTATTGATTACTACTATGTCCCATATATAATGATGAAGCTACTTGTATGCTATTTAACAAGATTTTTTTTTCACTTCTGTTTTGCTCTGCTGATGGGTCTCTGTCCAGGTTTTGATTCCTTTCCATGTCCTATCTGCCTTATGCTGTTGCAAGGGTACCATATTGTCTGATGCATGAGTCTTAAATTATGACAGAGATAAATTTGTCACTTTCAGTGAAGACAAGGTCACTTGACAATCTGGTGCAGACAGAGTTGGACTGGATTTTAATTCATAGGCAGAGCTTTATGAATAGGTAATTGTCATGATTGAAAAACACTAATGTTAGAAGGAGAGAAAAAATATTTTAGGAAAATAATGCTAGCATAATTATCGTGATAAAATGAACAATATGTGAATGTTAACAAAAGAGATTCCTGTTTGCTATGTCTGCAGCATCTATGGTGACATATGTAATTACCAATTTACATCTGCTTTTCCTCATTCTCTAAGCAATCCTGGTCCTATGCATTTGGTGATCAGAATTAAAAGAATGAGCAAAGAGAAACAGAACTAGAGAGACAAAAAGAAAAGGAAACACTGTCTTTGCCGACTCAATCCTCTTTTGTGATATTTTCTAGCAATGGAAGATATGAGAGGCAGATTTTTGGTCCCCATGACCTTTGCCTTCTGTTACACCTGCATGGTTATGTAAAGTTTCATACAAAAGGGACTTTGCAGGTGTAATCGCTGCTATTAGTAATCAGGTGCTCTCAATACAGGAAGATTATCATGGATTACCAGTGAGCCTTTAAAAGCCTAAGAAATCTGCCATGTGGATGAAGCAGAAGATTTCAGAAGGATTCAAAGCATGAAAATGATTCAGGGAGCTTACATTTTCCTTCCCTTTTTCCATAAGCAAGAGTGTATCTTTGTTGGCTTTGATGATAAGGGGGCCACAATCCAAAGAATGCTAATAGCCTCTAAAACAGAATAATCCCTAGTTCACAGCCAGCAAGAAAACGAGAGAATTCAGTCTTACAACAGCAAGAAATAGGATTTAACCAGGCAGCTAAGTTTGGAAGTGGATTTTCTTCCAGAGCATACCTATAAGTGCCTATCTCACTGACATCTTGATTTCATCTTTCTAAAACCCTAAGCAAAGGACCTACTTGAGCTCAGCACGGACATCTGATAGAACTGAAAGACAATAAATGTATGTTATTATAAGCTAAGAAGTTTTGTTAATTTGTTTCAGCAGCAATAGAAAACTCCTACAGCAGAAGAGAAAGGGAACTTAAATAGATGTTGGAGATATAAAAATAATAAAGATTTCAGAGAGATGGGGCAATGTAGCTAGATGCCGAAAAGAAATTGGAGGAAGAGTTTTGGGATGCAAGATTTTGGCAAACAGTGAAAAGGAGTACACACTAAACTGCAATGATTGTTAAAGTGATTTCTGCTATGAGCAGTGCTTCTTCAGATGTGAATGACTTTATTCAGAGAGATCAAGGGCGAGCCTGGAAAATATTTAGTTTATATAGGATAAACTGGAGTTGGAGAAATAATAAACATAATAAAAATAAGATATTTTGATCCAGAAGTAAATGATTTACTCTTGAACTGATATGGTAAGAATGGCAATAACGAGATTAGGCCCTGTTACAGATAAATCAAATGCTGAGTATGAAAGATTGCCAACCATACATACTTAGGAAATTTACATTAGTGATTTGATCTGGCTCTGTGTCTCCACCCGTCTCCTCTTGAATTGTAATCTGAATTGTAATCCCCACGTGTTGGGGAAGGGACCTCTTGGGAGGTGATTGGATCATGGGGGTGGTGCCTCATGCTCTTCTTGTGCTAGTGAGTGAGTTCTCACGAGATCTGATAGTTTTATAAGGGGTTCTTCCGCCTTTGCTTTGCACGTCTTTCTCTTGCCTCCTGTGAAGAAGGATGTGTTTCTTCCCCTTTCCACCATGATTTTAAGTTTCCTGAGGCCTCCCCAATCATCTCAGCAGAACTGTGAGTGAATTTATCCTGTTTCTTTTATAAATCACCCAGTCTCAGGTATTTAATAGCAGTGTGAAAATGGACTAATACAGTTAGTGTATTGCTAAAGAACCTGATTTTAAGAACAGGATAGTCAGAAGTATCTTTAGGGAACAGAAGTATGTGAGATAATTCCGTTTAGTTTATTAAAGCATGGTTATTGGTCATGGGTGATCTTTGCAATAAATTTGTCTATTTTGTCTATTTTGGGGGACTTTGTGTAGTTTTACAAGATAAAAAATAGATTTTTTTTGTGTAACAAAAACAAGATACTGTAAAATTCAAAGATGAACTCATTTATTTTTATATTTCTTTTTGAAATAAGTACCTAATCTGCAAGCTTTGCTTTGCTTCTAGAATTACCTGTCTTTAGCATCTCTTCTATCCACTGAGTAACTACTGAAATCTCAGGTGATCGAGTAAAACATCAATTAACTAGCCTGCTTGTGGAACAGGTGCTCTGATTAAGCTTATTTTCTAGCTAAATCAGAATAAATCAGAAACCTCTTTTGTTTTATTCCTTATTGTTGACAATCTTCACAAAATTCCAACATCTACTTTCTTGTCTTAGTGAATAGAGCAGAATGAACATAATTTCTCTATACTTTTCATTTTGATGTGATAAGGTACACATGCGGGGCAGTGATTTGAGTGGGATATGAATTCAATCTAGATTATTCAGATTGAATACATCTGATAACCTTAATTCAGGTGATCTTCCCAAAAAACAGAGCAGGGTCAATATTAAAGAAAATCAATATGCTTAGTTGTGGCCATTACTTTTGTTTGTATCATATAAAAGATAAATTTATATACAGCTCTGGAACACATCAAATGAGTTCTTAATACATACAAAACAAGATGACATTTTCTAAACCAAATTTGATTGGCTTATTTTTCATAATATTCGTAAATGATGCCAGTATTTTAAGAGTAAGCAATATCTTTCTCTCCCTAGAAATTTCTTCTGTTTTCTCTAATTTTCTGTGAATCTCATTATATTTTTAATGTCTCTTTATGAATCTTGTTAATGAGATTTTATGAACCTCTTTATCTCAATATCATTGTATTCCCTCTGGTTCTAAAATTCTATGCTTCTATGTTTCTAGAGAAGTTAGTAAGGGCTCAACTTTAGGCTAGCATTAAAGGTAACATAGACGGTGCTGAAGCAACTTCAAACAGGTGATAATCATTACTCTCGGTCCCGAATGCTGTGGCTAACCCTTTGCGCAACTGCTTTCAACTGATCTGTTTTCCCTGCGATAGATTTTCCCATTCCTCATCCCCACTCCGACACTCATTCATAAGGCAAATAATTGCCTCCTAAAAACTCCAGGACCAGTATCTGAAACACAACAGGAAATACTAAAATGTATAATGCTTTAATTTTTTCCAGTCATCCCCTATAATCTGTAAATGCAAAAAAACCAGAAGTTAGTTTTAATGATTTTAGAGGAACTCACAGAAGGAGATACCTCGATAGGAGAGAGTTGAAACCAGTTGAGGCTATTGAAACAAAGTAAAAGGTAAGAACTTTTAAATGACCAAGTGGTAACACCAGAGGAGATTAACACTGTAAATGGATGTGGACCCTTAAGGTCTAGAAGAAAAACTGAAAAGATTTGTGATTTGCTGCTTTGAGGACAACGAGGCCAGGAGATGATTTATTGTCAATTTATATTTGTATCTTGAAGAAAGGAGACTCATTAGGTCAATATATGTTTAAGTACAATTTGTATTAAGGAATAAAATTTGAATGTACCTATTAAATATCAAACTAAAGGGAAATTAATTCTGCAAGTCATACAGTGCTCAAAGTTTGCTGGCTGACGTTGTGTGGCTGACACTCTCCTGAAAGCTCACACAGTTTAATGACCGTGTCTTGCTACATTCCATGTAGAAAGGAAAACAATAAACACTGAGTCCATTGTACTAAAAGTGTGCACTGGAGCTGACCTATGCTCTTTTGTAAAATCAATTTGGTGCTCTCCCTGTATTCTCCTCCAACTGGACTTGTCTTACTAAATTGCGTTTTATTTCCTTCCACCTCCACCACTTCCCTATTGTTCTCTCTACTGTGTCTGCCAATTACATGTGACCTTGCTGTTTTCATGAAGAAATCTTGCAGCCCTTTAACCTTTCAAAACTCAAATATTCTCCCACACACACTAAGGCAATGGAAACATGTTTTGGAATAATATGCCAGATAGAGTGATAACTCTCAAGAGTGATAAGTTATATTTGACAGTGATAAGTGTAACATTTTCACATTAGCTAGACCCATGCAATACCTATATATAAATATTGAAAGTGATGTTTATAAATGAGTTCCCATCATAGTCTTGCCTAAAAATTAAATCTTTTAAGAAAATTTGTCTTCAGAGCATATTTATTTGTTCCTCTGTCACAAAAATAAAATGGAGCTCACTGTCTCCTCCTTGTTACCAAGGGCTCTGGGTTAGTTATACAGAATGATTAATATTGATCCTGGAGGAGTAAAACTGTGCTCCTATTTATAGAGTGAAAGAGAAGTTTATTCTTTTTTTATGTGTAACTATCAGTTTTTAAAGGTGAACAAACCCAGGTATTTAGACTCACATTGTATTTTTTCTCTATTATGCCTTCTCAGTAGAAACATGTAGTGAAATCCTGGTCTGAGAAAGGTCCTGTTATGACACCTGCCACTTCAGTGTACTCTGGTACTTCACCATTTACTCTTAAAAAAATGAAGATAGGATTTTGCTTATATTACCACCACAATTCTTAAAACAACAACAACAAAAAATGGTTTTGCTGAAGGCTTGGGCAGTTTGAAATGCGTTTAACTGTTTTTTAAAAGCTATACTGATACTATAAAAATCCTGGGTCATAGATGGGGTAAAGCTATTAATGTTAGAGAAGAGACAAAGGAGAGTGTGCTTTTAAAAATAGTTGAGACAAATTAATTTACTTACATACCATATACAAATGTTTTGGATATTTTTCCTAAGTGTCTATCTGGGAAATCCTTTGTGTTGCTGATAATTTAACATGTTACTAACTCTGCTTTGACCTTTTTGAAGATACACTGGTTAAGAGGGACTAATGCTTTAAGATTATTATATTTTAGTGTTTCAAGTTCATGTTATAGACTACTTTAAAATAAACCATTTTTGGTCAGTTAATCTTAAGGGGAATTTGAAGAACAAAATGAGAATACATGAATTTCTTATACATGAAGGATATGGGAAATGATTCAAGGCAGAGCCCTCATGAATGGGATTAGTGCCTTTTTTTAAAAAAAAAAAAAAGCCCCAGAGAAAATATGCTTCGATTCAGTGCTTTGATCAAGAATGTCCCAGCCTTTCGAACTATGAAAAATAAATTTCTATTGTTTATAAGCTACTTAGTTTATGATATTCTGTTATATCAGCCTGAGCTAAAACAGTTGTGTTCAGTCAAAAACAAAAGAAAATTAAGAGCAGACTATGGGAAAAAGGATGGTAAAAATAAATCAGAAAGGCAAACCCTTAGGAGCAAAATGATTCTGAAAGCTTTTCTCTGAAGTCCCAGAGAATGAATCAGTATGAGCTTTCCAATATTTCTATCAACAGCCCATATGCTGCTTAACTTCAAGTTCTCCTGTACTGAGAATTCTAGAGACACACAGCAGCGTTTTCTGAACCATGCAAGCTAGTATATTTCTCGTGAAAGTGATCACTAACTATGGTTGCCTTACATCTTGATAATGCATGTGATTCTATGAAGCCTTGGTTTCTTTCTCCACAAACACAGAAGTAACTCAGCCAACTCAACATCCTCTGCTTTGCCCAAACCTTTTTTTTTTTTTTTTTTTTTTTTTAGTCTTTATTATTTTCTACTCCTCTTGAAGATATGTTGTTCCTTTCTGAAAATCTCACTGCCTTTGGAGACCGATTCTTCTGAATTAACTCCATGAACTCCTCTTCATCTTGACATTTCCAAATTGTAGATCCATGGGCCTACTCTCTTTTCTCTTTGTAGTCTTGCTCTTGAGATCTCTACTTCTCTCTTTTCTCCTCTCTCCTACCCCTGCCTCTCTTCCTCTCTCTCCCTCTGGCTCTCCTCTCTCTCCCTGCTTCTTTGTTTTAACCACCTGTAATTTTAATCCCCCTTACAAGATCTAGGTCTTCTGTTTTTCAAGTATTTTTAAATGTCAAATGGGTACTTCCAAAGCAAAATATCTTCACTAAACTAATGATTTTCCTTTTAAAACTAGCTTATCTTCCTTATAGTTCTATTAAAAACAAACACTATTTGAATGTCTCATGCCCAAGATATCAGCCCCTCAATCCCCAAACAACACATATCTGCTGTATTGGATTGGGCTATTGAGAAGCAGAAGCTGAGCCAGGAATTGGATACTGTGACTTCCTGGAGGAGAGCTTGTCAGGAAATACCTGTAAAGAAGTGAGAGAAGGGAAAGAAGTGTAGTAAGAATGTGATATTAGGTAAAGAGGAGGAAGGGATATGGTTTTGGAGCGTAAACTAAACCATAGAATTGTTTTCCCATTAACACAGGACTGTCATTTGTGCCTTATTATTAACTATTAACTGACTATAGGCACCTTTAAAGATGGGGTGGCTAACTTCCCATGCTAGTTCACTGGATTCAGTGGAAGGCAAATTTTCTGTGACATGAGGCAGCTTTGAGCCTTTAGGGAATAATGCTTATGGTAGCTGATGGATGTGTATACTGGCCACATAAATGGAATATGGATGAGTACCACAACGTCAGATGCAACCACATACACACTTATCCTTTCTCAATTGTCTACTTCCATGACAGACATGAAATATATCATTCTCACTGCTACCACCATAGTAATGACTTATTATATGTCACGTGGGCTAGTATTTTACCACACTAACTGCTCTCTCTATACACTGAATCTTCTAAACCCATTCCTAATTTTTAACTTTTAAGTTCATGGGTACATGTGCAAGTTTGTTATATAGGTAAACTTAGAACATGGGGATTTATTGTACAGATTATTTCATCACTTGGATATTAAGCCTAGTACCCACTAGTTATTTTTTCCTCATCTTGTCCCTAGTCCTTCCTTCCACCCTATGATAGGTCCAGGTGTGTGTTGTTTCCCCTAATTTGTCCATGTGTTCTCATCATTTGACTCCCATTTAAAAGAGAGAACATGTCATATTTGTTTTATTGTTCTAGCCTTGGTGTGCTGAAGATAACGGCTTCCACCTTCATCCATGTTCCTGCAAAGGACATGATCTCATTTACTTTTATAGCTGCATGGTATTCCATAGTATATATGTACTACATTTTATTTATCTAATCTATCACTGGTGGGCATTTAGGTTGATTCCATGTTTTTCCTATTGTGACTAGTGCTGCAATGAACATATACGTGCATGCATCTTTATAATGCAACAATTTATATTCCTTTGAGTAATGGATTGCTGGGTGGAATGGTATTTCTGCTTTTAGGTCTTTGAGGAATTGCCACCCTGTCTTCCACAATGGTTGAACTAATTTACATTCCCACCAACATTGTACAAGAGTTCCTTTGTCTCTCCAACTCCCCAGCATGTTATTTTTTGACATTTTAATAATAGCCGTTATGATTGGTGTGAGATGGTATCTCATTGTGATTTTGATTTGCATTTCTCTAATGACCAGTGATGTTGAGCTTGTTTTCATATGTTTGCTGGCTGCATGTAGGTCTTCTTTTGAGAAGTGTCTTTTCATATCCTTGACCCACTTTTTAATGGTGGTGGTTGTTTTTATCTTATAAATTTAAGTTGTTTATAGATGTTAGATACTGAACCTTTATCAGATGCATAGTTTGCAAAAATGTTCTCCCAATCTGTAGGTTCTGTTCACTCTGTTGATAGGTCTTTGCTTTGCAGAAACTCTTTAGTTAGATCCCATTTGTCTATTTTTACTTTTGTTGCAAACGCTTTTGGTGTCTTCATCATGAAATCCTTGCCCATTCTTATGTCCTGAATGCTACTGCCTAGAACATCTTCCAGGGTTTTTATAGTTATGGGTTTTACATTAAAGTCTTGATCCATCTTGAGTTGATTTTTTGTATGTAGTGCAAGGAAGGGGTCCAGTTTCAATCTTCTCCATATGGGTAGTCAGTTATCCCAGCACCACTTATTGAATAGAGAATCCTTTCCCCATTGCTTGTTTTTCTGTCAGATATGTCCAAGATCAGATAGTTGTAGGTGTGTGGCCTTATTTCTGGGTTCTCCATTCTTTTCCACCGTTCTATGTGTCTGTTTTTATACTAGTACCATGCTGTTTTGGATACTGTGCCCTATAGTATAGTTTTTTGTTGTTGTTTTGATTTTTTATTTCCATAGATTTTGGGGGAACAGAAGGTGTTTGGTTACATGAATAATTTCTTTAGTGGTTATTTCTGAGATTTTGGTGCACTCTTCAGCCAAGGAGTATACAGTGTACCCAATTTGTAGTCTTTCATCCCAAGTCCCCAAAGTTCATTGTATCATTTTTATGCCTTTGTGTCCTCATAGTTTAGCTCCCAATTATGAGTGAGAATATACAATGTTTGGTTTTCCATTCCTGAGTTACTTCACTTAGAATAATGGTCTCCAATTCATACCAGGTCACTGCAAATGCCATTATTTTGTTCCTTTTTATGGCTGAATAGTATTCAGGGTGTGTGTGTACGTGTGCGTATATGTGTGTGTGTATATAATATATATATATATTATATATAATACGGATTCTATATATATTTAAGTTATTTATAGATGTTAGATACTGAATCTTTATCAGATGCATAGTTTGCGCAAATGTTCTCCCATTCTGTAGGTTCTGTTCACTCTGTTGATAGGCCTTTGCTTTGCAGAAACTCTTTAGTTTAATTAGATCCCATTTGTCTGTATACAATCTATATTGTATATAATATATACAATTTTAGTTTATACAATACAATATACACAATATATTATATTGTATATAATATATATTATATGTTATATACAATAATTATATATAATTATATATTATATACATATATATGTATATGCATATATTATATACATATACACCTTGGGACGCCAAGGTGGGCAGATCACAAGGTCAAGAGAGTGAGACCATCCTGGCCAACATGGTGAAACCTCATCTCAACTAAAAATACAAAATGTAGTTGCTCAGTTTTGGTGTCCATTTTCATGAAATGTCTTTTTCCATCCCTTTTCCTTAAGTTTTGTGTGGGTAGAGAAGACCATCAGGTGAGAGCAGGGTTGGGTGTGTCTTGGCTCCGAGTCTCCTTGGGTGGGGCTTGCTGTGGCTGCTGTGGGCGTTAGGGGTATGGCTCTCAGGCCAATGAAGTTCTATTCCCGCGGGATTATGGGCTACAGTGTCCTCTGCTGTGTCTTTCAGGTCACCAGGGAAGTGGGGGAAAGCTGGCAGTTACAGGCGTCACCAAGCTCCCATGCAGCCCAAAAGTCTGGTCTCACTCCCACTGTGCCCACCCTCCCCAACACACTAAGTTTGTTTCCAGACAGCAGGTAAGCAGGGCTGAGAACTTGCCTCAGGCTACCAGCTTCCCAGCTGTGAAAGCAAGCAGGGCTTTCAGGTTTTGTGCCTCCCCACCTGCTGTGGGGCATCTGTGCTGTGTCTGCACTCTGGGTTCACCTCCCTCTCCTGAGTTTTGTCCCGGAAACTTTGTATTAGGTGGAAATTGTTACAAAATTCAGCTGAAGTTTCCTTCTCCCTGTGGTCTTTTCCAAGTTCCTCTGGCAGCCCTCCCCAACTATCCCTGTGAGACAAAGTCAGAAATGGCTTCCCTAGGGACTGAGAGAGCCTACAGGGCTCTTTCCACTGCTTCTTCTACCCTGGTATTTTTCTTGGCTATCTGAATTTGTCTCAGCTCCAGCAAAAGTCAAATCCTTCTCCTGTGATCTGGACCTTCAGGTCCCCAGTGATGGTGTATGTTTGCGGATGGAGAATCCCCCTTTCACACTTTCACACTTTTGGCTCTCACAGTTTTGGGGCTGTCTCCTGGGGCCCGCAGGAGCAATCTGCTTCCTTCAAAGGGTCTGTGGATTCTCTTGACTTTCCTGGTATGTTACTGCAGTAGTTCTTGGAGCAAAGGCTCACAACATGAGTCTCCACACACCGCTCTGTCCAACTGAGTGGGAGTTGTAATTTAGTCCTGCCTCCTATCTGCCATTTTTCTCTATCCACCTGCCCATTCCTATCTCCAGTCATAACACTTATCATAGTTCTGGTCTGTCCAAGTGCTCTCAATGATTTTCCATTACTCGATGAAAAAAAAAAAAAAGTATAGATTTCTACTTGTATTCGTCAAAGTTCTCTACCTATCTCTACCCAACTTATCTTTCCAGATTTACTATTAAACTTGTAACTTATGTGTTTCTCAAACAGGATTGCCTCTTTCCTAAATATTTTCAAGACCTTTTAAAAATCTATCCATATTCTACATAATTACTCATTTATTTTTCCTGCTTTTGCATTTTATTATATTGAAAATAATTTCTGGCCTGGCCTGGTGAGTGGCTCATGCCTGTAATCCTAACACTTTGGAAGGCTGACGATGGAGGATTGCTTGAGCCCAGGAGTTTGAGATCAGCCTCAGCAATGACCTTGTCTCTACAAAAATTTTTTAAAAATTATCCAGGCATGATGCCATGCACCTAGGGTCCCAGGTACTCAGGAAGCTGAGGCAGGAGGATCTCTTGACCCCAGGAGGTCAAGGTTGCAGTGAGCCGTGTTGGTGCCACTGCACTCCAGCACGGGCAACAGAAAAAAAAAAAAAATAGAAAACACCTTCCTACACTCCATATTTTTAATGACTTAATTTTGTTCTAACCTGATTACATATATCTTTTTTATTATCGATAAAGTTTGTGTACTTCCTGAGGTATGCTTGATACTCATATGAGGCAGAATAGATGTCCATTAATCTGATTTGCTTCCTACTAAATTGTACCTTGTTCAAGGTGTCTTTTACTTGGTAGAATTTCCCACAGATAAATGTTTGTGTAATTGAATTGAGCTACATAAAATGGTCTAATTTATGTATGTATTTATGTATCATTTTTTCCAACATCAAAAACCAATCTAAATGCATGGTGCTTATCAGTAAGCAGTTGAAGGAGTGATTTGCTCTTTTTGAGGAGTAACTAATGTAACAGGATTTATTATTTTATCTCAAATTGTTGTTAACTCAGTTCACATTTTATCTTATATTACTGTTACTTGAGTGTATGCTTTATCTTATTCATATTTTCATTTTCTAGTGTCTTGTGCATATACAGGTCTTAATGTTTCCCAAACTGAAGCATGCGTGAATAAATAAATGAATAAAAAATTTGTATTTTTTTTCCTGTGTAAGCTTAAATCATCACAATGGAAAGTCAAATTCAAAACAAAGTGTAATTATATTTGAATTTGTTAAAATGATTATTTATTTCTGAATATCCTACAGTGCCTTAAAATGGATTTAAAGTGACTATGAGAATTAGCTATATGGACATGGCATATAGGGAAATGTAAAATGCTATATAGTGACTCTCAGCACAGACAGAGTTAAATGCAGTTTAATAGTGTTGGGCCCAGCGTGTAAAATACAAAGGTAGAAATTGGTTATGAAATCTAGGACGCCCATGTAGCTTGGGATTTATGATGACTTACAGAAATTAGTTAAGAGGAAAAATAAAATGTTTGAAACTAGAGAAGCCTGAAAGTACTCTTGGTGTATATTGTGGCAGTTCAACCATGCATGGTTCTACCTTTAATGGTAGGTGCTTGGATGAAAGATTTCTTTTTTCCTTTTTTAAAAAATATACTTTTATCTATCAATTATCGTTATTCAATCATTTGTGATCTTATACTATTTCCAACAGTTATTTATTTGAAAATACCCTGTTAAATCCTACAGTGCGTGTTAACTGTACACTCTTTTAAAACTGATTTAACTGAAATTAAATATAGAATGATGACCTCACTCCTAGGAATGATGTGACCCTGGGTGGCAGTCTGTTTGTCAGGTATTTCTAATGAAGACATGGTTTTGCTTTTTGAAATATTGCCCTTCTTGCCACAAAGATAGTGGAGAGAGCTCTGGCTGGCTGAGGACTGAGCTCATTGCCACCTCCACCATATCATGGAAACCTGCTCTCCCTTCCTCTGCCCTGTAATCACTGGCACCACCATCCACCCGTCCACCAAAGGCAGGACTACTAAGTCAGCTTGCATTTCTCCTTTGTACTCACATCTATCACCCTATTGATCCCCACACAAACTGCTTTATTATACATTCTCTACATATCTGGGAGTGCTGCTCTCCTTGTCTTAACCTCTACTGCTGCTTTTTATTGTGGCTTCCTCATATCTCAACTAAATTATAGTAATAGCTCCCTAAGAGGTCCCTGATTCAAATCCTAATGAGTCCATCCTCTGAGATACTGTGGGAGAAATATTTTTCTAAACTTCAGTCTATACCTATCACTGAATTCTTAAATTCCTTTAGTTGGTTCTACATCAATTTGACAAAGCCAGATGACTGATATGACATACAAGACCTTAGTCGTTTTGGTATGACTTTACTAAAAACTGTATTTTATTTTATTTTTTTTCTGTTCCAACATTACTTCTTATTCTTCTATCTCTCTCAGGTATGCATTCTTCATAATTGTAATAGTATTGATGTTGCTGTCAATCACAATGTTCTTCTCTTTCTTAACCAAGTCATGAACATATGACCTAAGATAGATCAATCAGACTCTTCCTTAGAATCTGAATTTTAGCCGGGCGCGGTGGCTCAAGCCTGTAATCCCAGCACTTTGGGAGGCCGAGACGGGCGGATCATGAGGTCAGGAGATCGAGACCATCCTGGCTAACACGGTGAAACCCCGTCTCTACTAAAAAATACAAAAAAGTAGCCGGGCGAGGTGGCGGTGCCTGTAGTCCCAGCTACTCGGGAGGCTGAGGCAGGAGAATGGCGTAAACCCGGGAGGCGGAGCTTGCAGTGAGCTGAGATCCGGCCACTGCACTCCAGCCCGGGCGACAGAGCGAGACTCCGGCTCAAAAAAAAAAAAAAAAAAACATAAAAGGAATCTGAATTTTAGGTGGCTATGTTAAACAATTAGCATGTCTGTGCATTAATCATGTCTCTTTGCATTGAGCATGCTTTTATTCTTAATAAAATCTCTCATCTCACGCTTCAATGCAAATATTACCTTTTTGGAAGCTTTTTAAACTCCACCATTCTGAGATAGAGACGTTTCATTTTTACTTTTATGCACTTAAATCTCTGCACTATATTTTTGCCTATATGCACATATTCACATATTCTCCAGTAAAATGTTAGCTGCTTGAAAGCAGGTGGTAATAGAAGTACAGAGGAATTGAAGAAAGAACATGAACTCAGTGGCAAATTAGATAAATTAGAAGAAAACAAAGAGTAAGATTAGAAAAATACAGTATGCTAAAGGATTCTAGTAAGTGCAGCAAACCATCACTATTGTCTTCCACGATAGGGAGGTTCTTTTGGAGAAGGCATGTCTGGTAGTCATTAATATTGCTTATCAACTATCTCTAGGTTGTCCCCCGCCAGGCATGTGAAAGGACTGTATTTCCTAGGTATCACGCAACTTTGGTCAAAGAGTTTTGAACAGAACTCTTTTATGATGCTTCTAGGCCAGAGCATGTAATTGCTGGAGTGGGATCCTCCCTGAATTTCTTTCATCCTGGCATTGGCAGTGATAGAAGAGGGGGCCCCTCCTTCAACCTGGGTAACTGTGATTAACAGACACAAAATGGACGTGTGCTGAGAAAGAAAGAAATTGCTATTTTAAGGTGAGATTTGGGAGTTCTTTGTTAGCACAGCATAATCTATCCTATCCTGGTTTCTCCTGACTAAAACCAAGTGAATAGAAACAGGATAGCCAATTTGAACATGCCTTTACTCTTAATGAAATAATCTCTCATCTCTGTACTTCAATACAAATGTTACCTTTTTGGAACCTTTCTAAACTCTTCCATTCTGAGATAGAGACATTCCATTTGTACTTTCATACACTTAAATCTCTGTATTATATCTTTGATTAT
The DNA here is from genome assembly GCF_002776525.5 of Piliocolobus tephrosceles. Lineage (NCBI taxonomy): Eukaryota > Metazoa > Chordata > Mammalia > Primates > Cercopithecidae > Piliocolobus > Piliocolobus tephrosceles. Next base: position 97,398,769 of record NC_045444.1, read on the forward strand.
ACGTCTGTATTCTCCTGTTTGCAATTGTATTATTCAAACCACTAGCATTAAAGTTCTCGATTGGAAATAAAAAAGAACTAAGAAGAATAAATAAAATCACAGGCTTAATTTAAGCTAGAAATCTTTATTATTAGTAAAAATCAATAAATTTGATTTTAATTATATCTGTGTTTGATATATTCCAAGCATCATTAGTTACTCTATGCCCTATTAAGATGCTGCTGCTGCTTTAGCCTCTAGTTGTAGAAAACTCCACAGACATTCACAGCCTTAGGCTGTCCTGTCTATTGCAAAGATGAGTCATTTCATGCACAGATTGTGTGTACAAAGGGAATCATACATCGTTTAGGGGGACAAGGCAAAAGGAGGATGAGAGCAAAAGAACATGAGAAAAAGAAAATGTGTGATTTTGTTCACGTTCTTCCCAACCATACCCAGATGTATAGATACATACTCACCGAAATGTTGGTGGTAAATCGGGGAAATTAATCTACAATGTGGAATTTCACTCATCAACAAACCAGTAAGAAAGGTGTTTTTTGACAGGAGCTTGTAAAATACAGTTCTGATCCATCCTCTAATGATATCACATGAGAAGCTTCACAAAGCTCTCATAAGAGGCCTTCCTTGTTAAAGGGGAGTGGCAAAGTGCTACTAATTATATGTGTGGTGCAAAAAACAATGTAGACATTGAATTAATGCTTGAACAAACGCAATGTCTGAAAAATAAATCAATGCCTCAAAGCAGAATTGTCCGGCATTAAGTAATTCAGAATACAACAGATAAATGTAGATAAATGCAGCAATTATGTAATGTACTGATTTTCTCAAATTCTTTGTATTTCTAGATAAGCACAACAAAACCACCTGATTACAATGAACAGATTACTAGAAAGTCGAAGACTGTTTCTGCATCTGGGGGCTGTAATGGGATCTTCTGGTTTATTTCCAACCAAGAAATTTTATGCTAGTGGTTTGAATAATACAATTGCAAAATTAAAGTATCACCAAAAGAAAATGAAATATTTCAATATTGATATACATTTATTTTAATAAACACTGTCATAGAAACATTATACATCATCAATATTGCTGGTTGATTTAGAACCTTAATCCCATCCTGGTCAGCTGGTAATATCTACCACAAGAGGGCAGAGAGTGAATGCTAATGATGTAATGTGTATTATCCTATCCAGGATAATCCTATTCTAGTGGCATTCTCGGTGTAAATCTCAGAGTAATATCATTAAGAGGGTTTTCATCACAGACACAACCAACACAATCTCATTTTTCTCTCCTAAACTATTTAGCTCAGATTGCTTAATTTTTCCACCCATGTCCTTTCAAGAAAATAGAAATACTTCTGGATTAATCCTTGTCCTTAGTCTTTCACTAAAGAATAGTGAAGATAAAATATATATATATATATATATACACACACACACACACACACACACACACAAATTACTATTTGTTGATTCTGTACATAGGAAGAATAAAAGAGGGAATATTTTTGTAATTGCAATATGCTCTATTGAATTTGGAGTATAGATTAGTAGATTTTTCAATAAATTTATTGTTATAACCAGTAAGAACTTTCATTCTATTTGGAAAAAAACAAAGCTAATTTCACCCAAAATTTTTGAATCCAGGTTCCAATCAGTTCTAAACACGTTTGATGACATAAAATAAATTTCAATTTATTATATGACAAAACAAAAATACATATATGCATCTTGTAAATGAGTTACATATATAAAAACTCTGTCAATGATTCTTCCATTTAAAAATAGTAATTATATGTCTTAGTGCTAAAAACATAAATGAGTTTTCTCAAACTATTTTGTTATTGACTATGATCATCATATAGAATACCAGTGTAAATTGGATACTTCATAAATAGTGATTTACAGTTCATTGTATGCTGGAACTCAAGAACATTTTTCATAAGTTGGCTTTATTGTTTTCTGGACAAGGATTGTTCTTGCTTAGCATGACCTTGGTTCAGTTGATGAATTCTGTTATAGAGCCAAAGAAGTTTGTCTTTTTATCTCCTTTTCATCATTCTTTGGCTCTACGAAGAGTATGATAACGCATGCTCTGTGGAAGATGCTGAATGCACATGGTATCGCTGTGTGAACACACTTCCAGTCTTAAAGCTGAAAATTATTTTGAATAGTGAATTTCAGAGCTGATCAGCTTGGTTCGGTCTCCTTTTTCAACCTTAAAAGTTACCACTTAGTGAATGAATGTCACTAACTAATGTAAAGGTAAATGCTAACCAGATTGTGTTGTCTCTCAAGGATGGCCCATCTCACATATCCTCATATATAGAACACTAGAGTGCAGTGTTAGCAAATACTTCAATTTTTCTGTGGTGCTATTTTATAGAATCTATTTTATTAGAGATCCAGTCCACTATTCATCCTGCCAATTTTCCTATAGAGTCTGATGAGATCACCTAACTAATAACTATTAGAAGAACTAAATTTGCTTTGGAAATGAGTAGTCAATCACAGAGAATTATTACTCTACTTAATCTTTGAATATAATGCTCTTACGCTTTTGTGTTCTAATAAACTTGGAAAATGATTCTTACAAGTAACAAAATACTTAAAAGTTTACTAAGCATCTACAACATTCTAAGAACTATGTCAAGCCCTTCAGTTTTATTATTTATCCTACATTACTGATGGGGAAATTGAGAACTAGAAAAATACCTTTGCCCTCTGCCAGATCTTCTGATTGGAAGTGTTAAGTGCCCATGCCAGTTTCATTTTGTTAGATAAAGCATATCTCATGGCCCAACCTGTCATCACTAGAATAGGAAGTCTTTCCAGAACCATCTCATCAGGGAGATGCAAAAAATGTTTTGATCTAAAAACATCTATGGTATATGACCAGTGCAATGATATGTCAGCAGATGCAATTAGGGATGATAGGAAAGTGTACACTATACTGTCTCCTGGAGGCTGTGAAACTTTCAGAGAGAAAGCTATGTGCATTAATTAAAAAGGACCTTTCAGGAAATGGAAACGGGTAAAGACATGATGTGAAAATGCCAGCTGTGTTTAGGGAAGAATAAGCAGATCAGCTTGAGCATAGACTTGTCTCTGAGGTAGTGATAGGAGATGTGGCGAAAGTACATTTTGTTCCATGCTAGTAGTTTTTCCTCCATCCTTTAGGTAGTATGTGTGTATGTGTGTGTGTCAGCAGGGGAGGTAAAGGAATCAGGAGTTTTAAACTCCACAGCAATGAGAAGGTTTGAATTGGGTTCAAGATTGGCCAAGCGTAGTGGCTAATGCCTGTAATCCCAGCACTTTGGGAGGCTGAAGTGGATGGATTAGTTGAGGTCAGGAGTTTGAGACCGGCCTGGCCAGCATGGTGAAACCCTGTCTCCAGTAAAAATACAAAATTAGCCAGGTAATTGGTAATTTTGATAGCAGGCCTGTAATCCCAGCTGTTTGGGAGGGTGAGGCAGGAGAATCACTTGAACCTGGGAGACAAAGGTTGCAGTGAGCTGCGATGGTGCCACTGCACTTCAGCCTGGGTAACAGCAAAACTCCATCTCAAAAAAAAAAAAAAAAAAAAAAAACTGGCAGCAGTGGGTGGGGGTTGGGGAGGGAGCTTGGGGGTAAGTGTGGAAAGAGAAGGGAGTAGGCAACATTTGTGGCAATCAATCATCTTGGTGTCCATTGCACAGTTCAGGCAATGGCTCCACCAAGATGTGGAGAGTAGATGGATAGAGAATACTCAAGGGAGTTTTAGGATCAAATAAGTACATGTTAATACAGTAATTCTTCCTTTAAATAGAAATAGTTTAAATACAAATTGAAGTTTTATAAGCAAAATGAAGATTTTTTTTTAAACAGTGTGTTTATTGAAAGTACAAACTTGGGTATAGTATTTTTCTTCTGACATGCATTACAAAAGGGACTCACACAGGTCGATTTTATAGGCAAAAGTTGGACAATGAAATACTGACTTGGCTTATATAAGCAGTTTGAACTGAACTTAACCTTATGAGAAGAACAGGGGCAAAAATTATAGATGATTATAATTTTTGTTAGTAGTTAAAATGAGAAGATTTTTGAAGGCTTTTTGTTCAGCTAAGGAAATTGTACAAGATAAAACAAGAAGAAACAATCCTATTTCCTCAGAAATACACTAATTATTTCATTATGCAATATCTAAAAGAAAAATACAAGCTTTGATGCTTTTCTCTCAAGGTTGTCTTGTTTGTGGGTAATTTTTTTCATTTCCTGTGAAAATCTGGAAACCCAAGTTGTTTGTACTACTCACATACAAAAAAACCTTCCACTTATATCTTTAAGGACTAAATGTGTTTTATCATTTCTTTTCTTGTCCCTATGGTATTTTTCCAATATTCTTTATTTTTAAGAAATACGTGAAGTGCTTCATTTGGTTCTTGATTTAGTTTCAGGTGAACTTTGCATAGAGATAGAGTATTATGATCTATTCAAGTGTATATTATCTATTCAATGTGCACAGTGGAATTGCAATAACTCAGTAGTCACTTGCATGCATATATTTAACTAGAAGTTCCAAATTCCCTATATTTAAATCTTTGGATAATCATTTTGTATGATTAAAATACATTGTTTAAAATCACCTTTTAAAATCTCAAAATGACTCAGTTGTTCCAAATTCTCTAACTTGTGCCTTTTTATTTGAAGCTACATTTTTCAATTTAGGATCTCATGCTGTTTCCAAATCGATACAAGTTTCTGGAAAAAATACACTCTGCCATCAAAATAAGAAGTATGTTTTTTTTTTTTTTCTATAAAATTTGGTATAATACCAGTAGCATGTCATAGAAGTGAGTAAGGTTTATGTGATGTGACTAGTTATTGAATTTAAAATGTTTACATTGATATAAAATTTGAACTGAACTCTATTTGAAAACTTCTTTAAAAATTAAACAATTTTGACTCAAAGATACATTATTGAAAGCTCAAAATTTTGTTTATACCTTATTTATGTGTATTTTCTTATTGTAATAATAGAATGCTTTAGCTTATTTTTTCTGGAGACTAATACTGGGATTCTATGGCCAAATTTCTGATAAGAGAGATGACTGGGAAGATGTATAATCAACAGTGATATGAACGTGTGCTATCTGTTAGGGGTGTCCTATGTCAGGCACTATAGGAGGCATGTGTGGTTTTGTTTTATTTAATACTCTCAATAGCCTGGCAAAGTAAACATTGTCATCACCATTTTATTGATGAGTAAATTAAAATTGTAAAGGAGTCACAAATATTTTCAAGTTCACTCAGCTTATAAATAACAGAACAAGGAATCAAACCCAGATATTACTCTTTTCAGTATGAAAGGTAGTATGAAAAAACTACCTATTCTGCTATGGGTGAAAGGAGGCATTAGAGGATCAGGCTAATATACTCTGTGGAAATGGAGTGTCCATATAAAGCTGCAGTTCTCTTCAGAGAAGTTGTCCAGTACCCTTTTTCTGGGTGGAGACTCTCTATAAGGGTAGTGAAGCTGGAAACTGAGGAAAGAGGCCATGGTAAAGGGGAATTTCTGATCAAATGCTTCCTTATTGGACATATAGTCCCACTTACGAGAACTACCATAGGCCAATCAAGACTTAAATTGTAAGGATTCCCTTACAAATAGCTCGGCATATCTAGAAAACGTGCCCACAAATGGTGGGAACTAACAAGATTAACAGTTTAAAACTGAGGAATAAGCCCTAGACTCTGGATAAATGATGAATTAGATGATTTTTTTTAAAAAGGCCCTTATAAATATAAGAGGCCCATGGTACTGGTACCAAACAGATATATAGCCCAATGGAACAGAACAGAGCCTCAAAAATAACACCACACATCTACAACCATCTGATATTTGATAAAGCTGACAAAAACAAGAAATGGGGAAAGGATTCCCTATTCAATAGGGAAAACCTAGGCAATACCATTCAGGAAATAGGCATGGGCAAAGACTTTATGATTAAAGCACCAAAAGCAATGGCAACAAAATCTAAAAGAGACAGAAGGGATCCAATTAAACTAAAGAGTTTCTCCATGGCAAAAGAAACTACCATCAGAATGAAAGGCAACCTACAGAATGGGAGAAAATTTTTGCAATCTACCCATCTGACAAAGGGCTAATATCCAGAATCTACAAAGAACTTAAACAAATTTGTTAAAAAACACATTGCAGTGACTATCCTCATTTTCATACTAATATCATAGTATTTTAGTATTCTGCTATTATAATAGTATTCCTAAAAGAGATTTCCAGAAGCATTAACTGCTAGGTTAAACAGCAGGCAACTTTTAAATTTTAATAGGTCGGCCCTTCAGAAGGTGGTACCAAGATCGATGGGTAGATCGCAAAATTTACAAGAAAAAAACCCCATCAAAAAGTGGGCAAGGGATATAAACAGGCACTTCTCAAAATAAGACATTTGTGAAGCCAACAGACACATGAAAAAATGCTCATCATCACTGGTCATCAGGGAAATGCAAATCAAAACCACAATGAGATGCCATCTCATAACCAGTTAGAGTGGTGATCATTAAAAAGTCAGGAAACAACAGAGGCTGGAGAGGATGTGGGGAAATAGGAATGCTTTTACACTGTCGGTAGGAGTGTAAATTAGCTCAACCATTGTGGAAGACAGTGTGGTGATTCCTCATGGATCTAGAACTAGAAACACCATTTGACCCAGCTATCCCATTACTGGGTATATACTCAAAGGATTATAAATCATGCTACTATAAGGACACATGCACATGTATGTTTATTGTGGCACTATTCACAAAAGCAAAGACTTGGAACCAACCCAAATGTCTGTCAATGATAGACCAGATTAAGAAAATGTGGCGCATGTACACCATGGAATACTATGCAGCGATAAAGAAGGATGAGTTCATGTTCTTTGCAGGGACATGGATGAAACTGGAAATCATCATTCTCAGCAAAGTATCACAAGGACAGAAAACCAAACGTTGCATGTTCTCGCTCATAGGTGGGAATTGAACAATGAGAACCCTTGGACACAGGATGGGGAACGTCACACACTGGGGCCTGTTGGGGGCTGGGGGGAAAGGGGAAGGAATAGCATTAGGAGAAATACCTAATGTAAATGACTAGTTGATGGGTGCAGCAAACAAATATAGCACATCTATACCTATGTAACAAACCTGCACGTTGTGCACATGTACCCTAGAATTTAAAGTGTATATATATTTTAAAAATAACCCCTTATGGTAGCTGTCCTGAGAATGCCTATTTTGTATAAAACAACTAACTTTAACCACATGTTACATAAGCATTTGCTTCATTTTACAATGCCATTCTTGTAAAAGTCAATAGATTTTAATAAGGTATTTCTTAGTGCGAGTTTTTTAAATAAAAGGAAGACAGATAAGGTAAAATAATACATTCAAATTTTATTATTATTCAAGAATATCCTAGAAAAAATTAAAACACAAATGCAGATGGAACTTTTTCTACTAGACATTGAAATGTATTATAGGTAAGATTTTAAATCTGGGAAAAGATGTAGTGGTCAGTAAATTTTGATGGAACAAATGTCTATATATTCAAAAAAAATTAGAACACTGTCTTACTCTTTATGCCAAAAACAATTATATATTTGTCTATGTTTGCAAACAAAATTTAATTTACTCAGAAATAATATAGGAGAACATCATTTGTAATTCTCTTCTAAGCTTGACAAGAAGCTATAAAGAAAAAGATGTAAATACAAATTCAAGTAATTAACACTGTCAGAAATAAAGTTTAAAAATAAACATTTCTCACATTAGTAAAAATTAGCTTTCTCTCAATAAAAAAGCTCTTATGAACTTCACATAAAAGCATCCAAAGAGGTCAATAGGTAATTCAAGGATTAAGAAGTAGAAATATCTATCAACATAAGGAATGTGTTGCATTTTACAAGTGATTAGACAAATACATTTGAAACAACAAATGGAATGAATTTTAATCTGTCAGAGGCATATGAATGAAAGCAAATTAAAAAGAGATGTATGTAGTATTAGAAAGCCTGTAGGAAGTAGCTTAATCTTACGTACTGTTGGAAGTTGGTACCACCTTCTGAAGGGCAGACCTATTAAAATTTAAAAGTTGCCTGCTGTTTAACCTAGCAGTTCTGCTTCTGGAAATATCTTTTAGTAATACTATTATAATAGCAGAATACTAAAATACTATGATATTAGTATGAAAATGAGGATAGCCATTGCAACGTGTTTTTTAACAAAAGGACAAAACCTGAAGATAAATGTACATACTCAGGATTAGGGGAATGTTTGGGGAAGATTTCCTTCATCCATACTGTTTAATTGAAATTGAATTTAACTATGAGGAAACACATACACACAAATTAAGTAATACAAAATAGAAGAATATTTCTCTCTCATGTGAACGTGAGTGTCGGTACGCCATCTCTATTTCATGACGCCCTCAGGGACCCAGACTATCTCTTTCACTGCCCCCCATCTATATGATATGGCTCTTCATTTTCATGGTCCAGCTGGGAAGTAACCATATTCAAGATGTAGAATGGAACAATGTATGAAACAGAAAAAGGGTCAAGGGGCCTTAGTATTTCTTAAGAAAAGATCTAGAGCACGCTTGTCCAGCCCATGAGGGTGGGCTGCATGTGGTCCAGGACAGCTTTTTTTTTTTTTTTTTTT